>NC_051862.1:52872537-53205454 GCF_015732765.1 Culex quinquefasciatus | reverse complement strand
TTAAGTCTATGTTCCAGAACATAATGGCACGATACACAAACGAGGCACCATCAATCAAACTGTACCACCTCCGGGACGCACTGATTGGAAGGGCAGCCGGCGTGATTGACCAGGAGATGGTCAATAACAATGACTACGACGCGGCGTGGGCTCTTCTTGAGGAGTTGTATGAGGACAGACGGGCGATCATCGAACGGCACATTGAGAACATCTTCGCCATGCCAAAGATCACCCGCGACAACACCGCCGAGCTTCGAAAAGTGATTGACGTCTGCGTGAAGAACATCGAAGCTCTCAAGAAGTTGAACCTTCCAGCCAACGGACTAGGGGAGCAGATGGTAGTTAGCCTGCTGGTCTCGAGAATGGACAAGGACATGCGCAGAGCATGGGAAGCAAACCAGAAGGCGGGAGAGTTGCCGACCTACGAGGCCACGATCGTGTTCTTGAAGGAGAAGCGCAGAATCGCGGATAAGCTGGAGCAGAACAGTGAAAGTGAAAAGTGAAACCGCAACGGTCGGTAACAAAAACGAAGACCCTGGTGGTGGCCAGCGAAGGGAAGTGTTCAGTGTGCAACCAGGACCATGAAGTGTTAAAGTGTGAACAGTTCAAGCAGAAAAGTGTGAACGAGAGGTACAGCCACTTGCGGAAGCATGGCCTGTGCTTTAATTGTCTGAGGAAGGGGCACCGCACCGATGGGTGCACGTCGACGAACTCGTGCCAGAAGTGCAGCAAGCGGCACCATACCCTGCTTCACACCGATGGGCCAAAGAAGCAAGAACCGGCTGCAAACACGGTGTCAACGGTCAGCGCAGAAGGCCGCACTCAATCCGTTCCACCGGCCACGGCGGGATCGTCCCAGGCTGGCCAAGGTCTGACACTCTGCACCACATCCGAAGCTCCAAGGAAGCAGACTCTACTCTCGACGGCTGTAGTGCTGGTTTACGGCGCCGGCAGCGTGCCCTACCTGTGTAGGGCGCTGATTGACTCGTGTTCACAGAACCATTTCGTGACCGAGCGCTTCGCCAACCTGTTGGCGAGCAAAAAGGAACGGGCTGATTACCGAGTCAGCGGATTGAACGGGGGAACGACCAGAATCAGTCACCTGGTGCGCGCGAAGGTCAAGTCCCGCGTTGGCAACTTTGCTGCCGACCTCGAGCTCCTGGTGGCGCCGAAGATCACTGGCGACGTGCCGGTGAAGACGATCGACATCGCTGGGTGGAACCTGCCACCAGATGTTGAACTTGCGGATCCCAACTTCAACCAGCGAGGCCGGGTTGACATGCTGCTCGGAGCAGGCATATTCTGGGATCTTGTGAAGGCTAAACGAATCACGCTGGCGGCGAACCTCCCATCGCTCAGAGACACGGAACTGGGCTGGGTGGTCGGTGGCGTGATGTCTGAAGGAACACCAGTGATCGCACGTACGTTCTGCACCGTGAACGAAGACGAAGAGCTGAACAAGCTGCTGAACCGGTTTTGGGAGATCGAAGGAGTTGAAGATCTGCGGCGACCGGTGACGTCGACAGCTGAAGAGTGTCTCGAGCACTTCCGGAGCACGTACAGTCGGAAGCCAGACGGGAGGATTGTTGTTCGTCTCCCGTTCAACGAGCGCAAGAGGGACCTGGGCGTGTCACGAGAGATGGCGATCCGTCGGTTCCTGAACCTCGAGCGGCGGCTTGATCAGCAACCCGACCTGAAACAAGAGTACGCCAAGTTTATTCACGAGTACGAGCAGCTTGGACACATGAAGGAAGTCGATGTCGCACCGTCCGAACCACCTGGATCCGCGTACTACCTGCCGCATCACTGCGTCTTGCGGCCCAGCAGTACAACAACGAAGTTGAGAGTCGTGTTTGACGGCTCTGCGAAAACGTCGACTGGAGTGTCCATAAACGACGCGCTGAAGGTTGGCCCTACGGTACAAAACGACCTGCTGTCGATCCTGCTGAACTTCCGCTGCTACCGTTACGTCTTCACCACGGACATCCCGAAGATGTTCCGTCAGATTGAGCTGCACCCCGATGACACGCCGTACCAGCGCATACTTTGGCGTGACGACCGATCGCAGCTGTTAAAGGTGTTCGAACTCAAGACGGTGACTTACGGCCTGGGGTCATCTCCGTTCCACGCGACGATGGCGTTGAACCAGATTGCGGAGGATGGCGAGAAGGAGTTCCCGTTGGCCTCGGCGGCATTGAAGAAATCGTTCTACGTGGACGACGGACTCTGCGGAGCGCAGAGTGTGGAAGCAGCCCGATTGCTGAGTCGAGACTTGCGCAAGCTGCTGAACACCGGCGGATTCGACGCGCACAAATGGTGCGCAAACGATCCAGCGATTCTCGAGGAAGTCCCGGAGATCCTCTGGGGAACAACGTTCGACTTGAAGGACGCGGCTGCCAAGTCGGTCGTGAAGACGCTGGGTGTGGCATGGAACGCGTCGCAGGACTGGTTCACCTTCACCGTGCTGCCCCCCGAGGAGGAGACGAAGCCGCTGACGCGGCAGAAGGTGCTCAGCGAAATTGCCAAATTCTTTGATCCACTTGGCCTGGCTGGTCCGGTGGTGACAACTGCGAAGCTGATCTTGCGGAAGGTCGGCACGTTGAAGAACATCGGCTGGCTTGACCCGGTTCCGGATAGTGTGGCCAACGAGTGGCGTCGATTCCGGGAGCAGCTGCCTGCACTGAACGACTTTCGGGTCTCCCGGTGGGTCTACGACGAAAGAGCAGAACGCGTGGAACTCCACGGTTATTCCGATGCGTCGGACGATGCGTACGGCGCGAGCGTGTACGCACGCAACATTTACCCGGATGGCGATATCACGATGCGGCTGATTTGCAGCAAGTCAAAGCTCCTCCCGAAGAAGGTCAAGAACGTCCCGAAAGAAATCAGCACTCCAAAGGGCGAACTTGAGGGTGCGCTGCTTCTCGCTGAACTGGTTGACAAGCTGGTAAACGCCGTCGATGTTTGCTTCGATTCGGTGAACTTTTGGTGCGACTCGCAAGTGGTGCTGAGCTGGATCGCGAAGAAGCCCGACGACCTGGAACTGTTTATGGCCAACAGAGTGAGGAAAATCCAGCAGCTGACCAGCAAGTACCGGTGGGGATACATTCCGACGGATGACAATCCTGCCGACCTGATTTCGAGAGGCGTGATGCCCCAGAACCTGATCAAGCGGGAGATTTGGAAGGACGGGCCGGTGTCGATGAACAGTCGCACTATCGAGATAGTGCAGCCCCCTCTTCTCGACGGCGCAGAACTTCCAGGATTGCGATCCACGAAGTGTCTGGCGCTAGCGGCGCCGATTGAACGATTGCGGATCTTTGACAAGCTCGGGGATTTCCGTCGACTGCTGCGCAGCATGAGCATTGTGGTGCGGTTTGCGAACTACATCATCTCAAGAAGGAAGGTTGTGGTAAAGGGCCTGCCGACGAGCGAGGAGCGCGCGGCGGCGCAGAAGCTAATCTTGCGCTTGGTGCAACGAGAGGCGTTCCACACCGAGCTGCTGGCGTTGAAGGAGAACCACTCGCACCGTTTGCGAGGACTGAACCCGTTCATCGATCCTGACGACGGCCTTCTGAGAGTTGGCGGTCGAATCAAACAAGCTTTCGTGCCGTACGACAGCCGGCACCAGATCCTGATGCCTGCCAAGCACCCTGTCACGGAATCGTTTATCCGCTACGAGCACGTGAAGAACCTCCACGTGGGCCAGAAGGGCCTGCTTGCGCTGATACGCCAACGCTTTTGGCCGATGAACGT
The DNA here is from genome assembly GCF_015732765.1 of Culex quinquefasciatus. Taxonomy (NCBI): domain Eukaryota; kingdom Metazoa; phylum Arthropoda; class Insecta; order Diptera; family Culicidae; genus Culex; species Culex quinquefasciatus. The sequence continues at coordinate 53,201,698 of NC_051862.1, read as the reverse complement.
CAAGACGACTATCCGGAAGGTGATTCGAGGGTGCGTGACGTGCTTCCGAGTTAATCCAATGAAGACGGCCCAGCTGATGGGAGACCTCCCGTCCTACCGAGTACAACCGGCCCCTGCGTTCTTCCACACCGGTGTCGATTTCGCAGGACCGTTTCTGATCAAGTCGCTGACCGCAGCACGAAGGCCGATGATGACGAAGGGGTACGTGTCCCTCTTCGTGTGTATGAGCACGCGAGCTATACACCTGGAGCTGGTCTCAAGTCTCACGACGGATGCCTTCCTCGCCGCCTTGCGGCGGTTCACTGGACGTCGAGGCCTGGTGAACAAGATGCACTCCGACAACGCAACCAACTTCGTTGGGTCGGAGACCGAGCTCGAGCGACTGGCCAAGTTGTTCGCCGAGGAGCAGCACATCGAAAGGGTGGAGGAGTTCTGCAGCAGCCACGGAATCACCTGGAGCTTCATCCCGCCGCGCAGCCCGCACTTCGGTGGGATCTGGGAAGCTGGGGTGAAATCGGTCAAGCATCATCTAAAACGAGTAGTAGGCAACCAGAAACTCACCTTCGAAGAGCTGACTACCGTGCTGGTGCAAATTGAAGCCGTGCTGAATTCGCGGCCCTTGACGCCGTGCTCGGACGACCCGAACGATTTGACCGCAGTGACTCCAGCACACTTTTTGATCGGGCGAGAGATGCGCGCGGTTCCCGAGCCGTCCTATCTCCACCTGAAGCAGTCGGCGCTGTCCCGCTGGCAACACGTGCAGGCAATGCAGCAGCAGTTCTGGAAGCGGTGGATTGCGGAGTATTTGCCGGAGCTGCAGAACCGCCAAAAGTGGTTCAAAAACACCAAGATCCAGCCGGGCGCTTTGGTGCTGATCAGCGACCCGAACGCTCCGCCGATGCAGTGGCAACTTGGTCGAATCATCGCGCTGCATCCCGGAAAAGACGACGTCACCAGGGTGGTGACACTACGAACGGCGAAGGGCGAGTGCAAGCGAGGCGTGACGGAGATTTGCCTGCTTCCGCTGGACCAGGAGCCGACCGAGGAGGATTGAAATGCGGACGTGCATTTCAACGTGGGGAGGATGTTTGCCGTAAAATTAGTGTTTTCAATTTAGCGTATAAATCTTTTTTCTATTTTGTTCCCACCTCTACATTATCATCTTGAAATAAAGCTACCTTAAGTTTTTACTTGTCGCTCGCACAGAAAGGACGCGCGTTTTTTCTTCTCTGCCGAAATTTGATGTGAAAAATACAGTCCACTAGAAAATCGCGAAGTTTTTTGAGAACAATTGCTATTTTGTGTTGTAAGAGTCTCTATTGAACAAGTTTCAACAATATTTGTTCAAAATATACATTGATTTCATCTTTTTTATTGACATTTTTCGACCAAAAATACTGTTTCGGAACAATACCGTTAAACAATCCGGATTGTCCCGGAACCGGTTCAACCCCTCGGAGGGAAATTTTGTGGTGATCAGATAGAGGACAAAAAAACCCACCTCTTGCAATTTGAAGCATCCAATTTCGTCCACTACAGCCCGATTACGATTCCCTAGTCTGAAATTTGAAATTTTCAAATTCCCCAAGCAAAACATTCTGACCCAGAACGGTACAGAAATTCTCAGCATTTTTCGTTACACATTCTAATGTCTATATCTTCGGGAAATGTTTGTAATATGTGATTTACAAAATTAAAAATTGAATAAGTCCAGTATAAAATTAAAAATAAATAAAGTTAAAAATCATTACTCAAAACTCAAAAGAAATTAAATATTCAGAGCCGGATATGTTAAGAAATGACAAGAAAAATTAACCTCGCGGTCCTTCTTGACCTTCTTGACAGATAAAGTTCTACTTGACAGCTCGTTCCAAGGGGACCATAGTTGATCCATCGAAAAAAAAAATTGTCTTGTCAATGTTTTTTTTTTTTTTTTTCATTAAAATGAAAAAAAATATCAAAAATGGTTTTTAATCGTGTTTTTTTGCCGTTGTACATAAAAATTTACACGGGGCTTTAGTACCCAATTATGTTTTTTTATCATCCGCGCGAAATCAGCGCCTGAACAAAATTCGCCAGCAAATCCGCGCGATCCGCGCCGTCAGTAAAAAACCTGCATTTCCCAAAATCCCGGCTCAAAATCACCTCAAAATCCCGGATACTCAAACTCACCCAACCGGTCTACCGCGCTGCTTCATGTCATTGCCGCACTACCGCCAGCTCGCGAAGAGTCCGAAGAAAGAAATTTTGAAAGAACGTCATTACAAAAGTTTAATAATCCGCCTTTTCTGCGGGATTTCAACGCCACCAAAGTGTAATGTTTAGTTTTGAACGTAAATCTACGTTTGTGTAGCAAAAGTGAAACAATGAGCCGTGAAGTGATTCTAATCGACGATGACTACGATCAGCTGCTGCTTCCACAACAACAACAACACCCGCCGCAGCCTCAGGTCTATCCCGGAGCAAGCCGAGCCCGTGGAACCAAACGTGCCTTCAACGGGCTGACCATCCAACCGGTGCAGAATCTGCAGCAGCTAACGGCCAACACGCTGTACTCGAACAGCGATGGGACGGTTCTGTACCAACCGCCGGAATCGGTGCTGATTCCGGCGATGCCCGAAACGATCGTGGGAGAATCGCCGGATGTTTTCTACATCGAGGAGCTGGACGAAGCCAGCGGACAGGTTACGACCATGCAGATTCCGATGGTTGGTGGGGAGCAGTTTCAGCCGGTGGTGCAGAACGTTGGCCAGACGGTGTACCTTCAGGAAGATTATTTGGGGGAAGGATTTGTGGTGAAGGAGGAGGACGATGAAGAGCCGGCGGCTGAATCTATTGTACCGGAGGAAGAGGTTCCGGCAGTGGACGACTACTACGAGGTGGAGCCGCTGGAGCTGTCGGAGATTTGGAACGATCTGATTACTGCCAATCAGGAGATTTTGATATTGCTCGAGCTGCAAGATTTGAAGCACCACATTGTGGACGCGAGGAAGATCGAGGACCAGCTGGCCGCTATGGTATGGTTTCGTGTGATGTTTTATGGGCATTTGTAGGAGTTTAATCGATTTTGCTTTCACAGACCTGCGACTACTGTCCGAAGGAGCTTCCGGATGTGCGCGCTTGGAACCGTCACATCAAGAAAATTCACTTCCAAACGGAGATCTTCGATTGCGACAGCTGCAGCGCCAGGTTCAAGTATTACGCCCGCTTCAAGGATCACCTCAACAGCCACAGCGGCCAGCGGCCGTACTCGTGCGACGAATGTGACCATCATTACGCCACCCGGATCGGCTTCCTCGTGCACAAGATCCTCGAGCACATGAAGCTCAACGGGATCTACATTTGTCCCAAGTGCGAGCTGGACTGCAAAAACGCCCAAAACTACAAACTTCACATCGCGAAGCACATCGACTCGGTGACGCCCGCAAACGGAACCTCGTCGGCGGTGGCCAGTCCGTCAATCGCCAAAGCCACAGCTGCTCCGAAGCAGCCCCAGCCGCAACCGTTCAGACCATTTCAGGCGAAAGCAAACGAACAGAACAAGTTTCTCAACGTTTTTGAGAGCTTTTCGGCGAAACGATCGCTCGGAGAGGTGACCACAAATCCACGTCCCAAAGGGGCCCGTGGCCGGTCGCACCGGGTCTGATGAGGCCGAAGCGGCGAGGAGAGCCTTAAGATTTGTGTTTTGATCAATAAGCAAGTAAAGTTACAGGATTATGTACCAGCATAATGAATTGAATTGTTTGCTTTTTCATTGCTGAAAATGTAATTTTAAATCATTCTTTAGTTCACAGTTGCAAAAACTGTCTGTAATAAAGATATAACTTGGAATTCGTGGCTTTCTTTTCTATCCTATTTAGTTTGCCAAATAATACATATTATCCAGTTTCAGTATATTAATATTCATCTTAATACACATCTAAAAGAATGAGTAAATAATAATTCCATGCAGGTACTCACACGCAAACAAGTAAACACGCAAAACCGGAAGAAACTCGGTTCACTCTAGTCCTCATCCAGTCCGCTACTGCCTCCTCCTCCACCACCACCAGCTGGCCCTTCACCGTTATCGCTGGAATCGCCCTTGGCCTGTTCACTGCTCTGAACCAGCTGCATCCACGGATCCTCCAGCATCGACGGGTGGAAATAGTCATTTATGTTATATCCGCCACTCCCCTTGTTCTGAAATCAGCCAAAAAATGACTAAACATTAAATTCATCAAACCTTCCAACCACCTCTCACCTGCTGATGTCCCATCCCGAAGCGGTTCCGCCTCTGAAACTGTCCATGCTGGTGCTGATTCTGTTGCTGCTGATTGTTGTGCCGAAAGCCTCCCTTCCAGTTGCGATTCTGGTTCCAGTTCCTCCGCTCCGGCACCCCACTTCCCCCGTCATCCCCACCCGGAGAGGACGGACTGCCACCACCGTGTTGTTGCTGCTGGCCACGATTCCGATTCTGGAAGCCACGCTGACGGGGCAGCATGTGCTTCGGCTGGGCCGAATAGTAGTTGCGGCTGTACATCTGGGCGTTTTGGTTCCGGTGCTGGGGCGTGCTGAAGCCAAGCGGCAGGAAGTTATCGGTGCTGTTGTACAGTGGTGGGCCGTCTTTGTTCTCTGGCGACTCGAACGGGTTGCGGTTGCGTTCTCCGGGGGAACTCATTTTGGGTTGGAGATTATGAGGCGTTCACTGGTAGGGGAAATTATTCGTTCCGAGAGTTGAAACTCGAAAAAATCCGAAGCAAACCCGCCACCGGTACTGGAAATGTTTTGTTTACCCCGCGAACAGGTAACATATTTTTTTATTTTTTGACAGAACGTTATGCTGCTTTGTGGATCATGTTTGAAGTGACTGGCCACTAGGTCGAAAAGCAACAGGTCGAACTAATCAAGAAATTGGTTAAAGTTTTAATATTTAAGAAGATGACCTCGGAGATGACGACGCTGTCAATTTTAATGGCTGACCGGGTTAAGAGTTTTAGAAAAAAAAAATACAAGGCCTTAACAATTGGGTCCTAAAATTAAGCTTAGATTTATGATATTATTGTTCACAACGATAAAGATTATTTTCCTGAAATAAAATTACCCTTTCGTCGACTACAAAAGGTTTAAGTCGAGGTTTAAGTACTGTATGCTGATCGGAAGGAACGCGGTCAAGAAATGTTGCGTGTTCTTTTCGTGACCCCCCAAGAAAAGTTGACAGTTCGGTAAGAGCGCGATTGACGGTGTGCGCGCTTGAGGTTCTTTCGAGGAAAAAATAAAAAGATTAAAAATATTCAAAAGTTAAAATCAAATCGGAATTAAATTGAAATGTTTATTCAAAAACTTTTAACAACAATAATGAACAAAATTAAGAAATCAATAGTAAAAAAATGTCTTTAAAAAAATAAAATTAGAAAGTCTAAAATTTCTTAAACTAGAAAAACTAAAATAAAAAAAAAATATGTAAATATGAAATAAGGAAATCAAAAAATTATGTGATCATGAAATAAGGAAATCAAAAAATCAGGGAATTAGGAAATTTGGAAATTATGATATAAGCAAATTAGTAAAATATAGAAAATAAGAAAATTAAGAAATTATGATATAAGGAAACAAGGAAATTAAGAAATTAGGAAATTAATATGAAAGGAAATTAGGATGTTAGGAAGTTAGGAAATTTGGAAATGAGGAAATCAGGAAGTTAGAAAGTTAGGAAATTTGGAAATCAGGAAATTTTTAAATTAGGAAACTAGGAAATTAGGAAGTTAGGAAATTAAATGAGGAAATTAGGATATTAGGAAGTGTGGAAGTAAGGAAACTGGGAAATTAGGATATCAGGAAACTAAGAAATTTGGAAATTAAGAAGTTAGGAAGTTAGGAAATTAGGAAGTTAGGAAATTAGGAAATTAGGAAACTAGGAAATTAGGAGTTTAGAAAATATGTAAATTAGGAAATTAGGATATTCGGAAACTAGGAAATCAGGAAATTAGTAAATTTGGAAAATATAAAACAAGGCTTAATTTTTCTTGAATTTTTAAATTCTTCAATTCTTAAATTCTTAAATTCTTAAATTCTTAAATTCTTAAATTCTTAAATTCTTAAATTCTTAAATTCTTAAATTCTTAAATTCTTAAATTCTTAAATTCTTAAATTCTTAAATTCTTAAATTCTTAAATTCTTAAATTCTTAAATTCTTAAATTCTTAAATTCTTAAATTCTTAAATACTTCAATTCTTAAATTCTTAAATTCTTAAATTCTTAAATTCTTAAATTCTTAAATTCTTAAATTCTTAAATTATTAAATTCTTAAATTCTTAAATTCTTAAATTCTTAAATTCTTAAATTCTTTAATTCTTAAATTCTTAAATTCTTAAATTCTTAAATTCTTTAATTCTTAAATTCTTAAATTCTTAAATTCATAAATTCTTAAATTCTTAAATTCTTAAATTCTTAAATTCTTAAATTCTTAAATTCTTAAATTCTTAAATTCTTAAATTCTTAAATTCTTAAATTCTTAAATTCTTAAATTCTTAAATTCTTAAATTCTTAAATTCTTAAATTCTTAAATTCTTAAATTCTTAAATTCTTAAATTCTTAAATTCTTAAATTCTTAAATTCTTAAATTCTTAAATTCTTAAATTCTTAAATTCTTAAATTCTTAAATTCTTAAATTCTTAAATTCTTAAATTCTTAAATTCTTAAATTCTTACATTCTTACATTCATACATTCATACATTCTTACATTCTTACATTCTTACATTCTTACATTCTTACATTCTTACATTCTTACATTCATACATTCTTACATTCTTACATTCTTACATTCTTACATTCTTACATTCTTACATTCTTACATTCTTACATTCTTACATTCTTACATTCTTACATTCTTACATTCTTACATTCTTACATTCTTACATTCTTACATTCTTACATTCTTACATTCTTACATTCTTACATTCTTACATTCTTACATTCTTACATTCTTACATTCTTACATTCTTACATTCTTACATTCTTACATTCTTACATTCTTACATTCTTACATTCTTACATTCTTAAAATCTTAAATTCTTAAATTCTTAATTTCTATTTTTTTTAAATTTCTAAACTATTATTTTTTTTAGATTTTGGAAGAAATAGAGTTTTTGATTGTTATAATTTCGAGGTTTTCGGAAATTTGTATTTACGAATTTCTATATTTTCAAACTTTTTGAATTCAGACTTGTACATTCGTTTCGAATTTTAACATTTTTGAGCTATTGAATTTATAAAAACTTTAATATCATAATTATTATTCAATTCTGCATTTTTTGAATTTTGAATTTCCAAATTTCAGATTTTTGTTGAAATTGTTTTTATTATTTTAAAAAAAATTGTTATTTGAAATTTCTGAAATGTTTGTTTTTCATATTTTTGAATTTGTTGTTTTGTTTGATTTCAAAATTTCAGATTATTATTGTATTTTTAGTAAAAACGTAGATATTTGTATGATTATTGTCAAGTTTAATTTCACTCCGATTTACTTCATTTTGGACCCGCGAGTGTGGATCAATCGGACAGCGCAGGGGACTCATAATACAGAGGTAGCTGTTTGGTACTAGCAATAAATAGTTGTTGACACGATGGCCGACATCTATAAGGACAACTTCTTTTTTTTAATTCATTTTTACCAAAAAACTAAATCTGCCCTTTTAATTTCAATATTTTGCTTTTTAAGATTCGGCGGGAATTTTAAATATTTTTATACTTAATACAAAATTATTATAACGTTTGTAATTATCAGTCGCATTCAAAATGGAAAATTACAATTCTTTGATTTTTTTCATCAAAACATATAACAAACAAGCACCGAGCGAAAAAACGTCAATCGCAATCTTTCCGTTTCTGTTACTTTTCAGCTGCGTACCGCTTAAGAAAAATCTTTTCGTGACCCTTTCCTTGACCGTTTCTTGGGCGTTTTTTTATATGGCATTTTGCGTTCCTTCCGATCAGCATACCAGCCTTTACACGGAGTTCACACATACTCAGCCCCCTGGCACCACTGTAAATGTCTAGAACGTTTGACAGTCACCAAAACCTCGAAGAGCCCACGCATTAGTATGTGTGAAGAGCCCACCATAAACAAAGCATCGGATAGAGAATGTGCATAAGTATGTGTGAAGAGCCCACCATCAACAAAGCTTTGGTTGAATTAGTATTGGTGTTTTCTGATTGTTTACATCAAAATAGGGAAATGGCGAATGCGAAAGAGGTTAACCAAAAAAAATATTTGGTGTAAATTTATTATAAAATTCACGCGAGTGGCCTTTTTATCTAGGGCAAATTTCCGGGCATATAATGTGTTTATGAGGCCGGAGTCGAAGGAGCTCTTGAATCAGATGGCGGGATGAGCAACCGGAGAAGCAGGAGTAGTTTTAACCAATTTAGAGGAAAAATCCGAATCAACCGGGAAAATCTGGGACTTGGGATCGAAAATTTCTTGGAATCGACTCGGTTGGAACATTCTTTAAAGAGTCCTGGACATGCAGCAAGTGTTACATGAGAAAAAGTACATTTTTTAAGAAACGTCTGTGCACTTTGTTTATTTTTCAAAATCTGACAGTAGACACCTTCGTTTTCTTCTTTGTTTTCTTGATGTTCGTCATCGAATATTTTGGTTTCATAAACATGGCGGCAGTGACAGAGGGATGCACATACTACCAAACGTTTGTTTTGATAGTGTACGTGAGCGCCGTGAAAAAAGTGACAGTTCGTCACTTTTTAGTTTGACTTTGACCAACCAACGAGGTACAAACTAAAAAAGTGTCAAACGAAAAAGTGACCAACCACCGGGGGTTGAGTGTATATAACTCGATCGAAATTATAATTACGAACGCCCTTTTTGAAAAATCATAACTGGTTTTGGATCACGTTTGTGGATTACATTTCAACGCGCGATGACAGCGAGAAATGTCATCTGTCTATTTGTTTTTTTTTCACCTTCGCATTCCTCCAATCGTTCATTCATTCGCATCACGTCATTCATTTACGGTACTCTTCCCGCGCCAGTCGTCAAACGAATTTAGGCCGCCGCCGCGACGTGTTACGACAATGTTTTTATTTTCCTCCGGCTGCTGGCGTAAAAAGTGATGTTGCCCCAGTACGAGCGGCTGGTAGATCCCGGCGGGTCGGACACCACCATCGTGTCCGGCTCGCCGGGTACCGGCCGGAGCGCGGTCCGTCTTCGGTTCGGAAAGCTGGCTGTGATTACGGTAATGTTCCCGGTCGTGGGGTTCCTATTTTGTGTGGTCTGGTCGCTGCTGTACAACTTTGAGCAGGCCAACGCGACGCACTGCCTGGTGTATAACTTTCTGCCCTCGCTATCGGCGGCCATCGGGAACTACCAGCCGCAGCGGTTCGTGTGGCAGTTTTCCGTCCTGGTGCACGCCCCTCCGCGGTATGCGATCGCTTTTCTGTACAAAAACTTTCACGTGGGACTGCTGCGGAAGCGGAGCAAAGGGTTGGCCAAACTGGCGTGCCTTCTCAACATCACCGAGCTTAGCTCCCTGGTCGGACTGACCATGTGGACGTCGATCTCAAACTATGGTGGGTTCAATCTTTTGGAAATCCTTGAGTCTAGATTCAAATCGTTTTTGGTTTTTATCCAACAGAAATTCACAAGTTTTGCTTCAGCGCCTTCATCATCTCGTCGCTGCTCTACATGGTCCTGTTGATTGTAATTAACCGCGTGACCCGCGAGGGCGACCTGCTGACGGCTTCGGAACGCAAGTCGATCCGCTACAAGAAAAGACTGTTTGTGGCGAACTTTTGCTCGATCGCCTGCGCCGTGTACTTTTTCGTGAGGCACAATACTTACTGCGAGCCTGGAGGTAGAACCCGAAAATGCTAATTCTACAATCGATTCAATTGTTTCAAAACCTATTTCTTCTTTCCCATTACAGTTTACTCGCTGTTTGCGCTGAGTGAGTACGTTTTCGTTTATAGCAACATTGGCTTCCACATGACGGCTTATTGGGACTTTATCAGCGCCAATCTGTACTTTGACTGGCGGAACGGGATTCACTTCTCGACTATGGTGTAGGCAGACATGCATCCGCTCTAACTCCTCTTTTAGAAGAACTTGTTTGGCATTTCACGTAGAAGATACCCAGCATGTTGTGCCAGTGATTAGAATACGCTAATTACGCTTGTCTTTTAGGCTCCCGAAGACCCTGAGAGATTATTTTGAAACCCAACCGAGATATAGGTTAAGAACTCTTAATTGCACTCAAAGAGCTTTTAAGAAGTTCTTCTTGAGAGCTTAAGAGAACATTTACATGAAAATATAGCTAAAATCGGGTTTTCCAATGAACCAATGTTTTCTACACATTATTCAAGCCAAAACCAAGAGATTTTTACCTAGCAACAAACATAACATTGCTTTAAACGAAAATGCCATCTAGAACAAGCTGAGTGCCGTTAAAAAGAGCTCATAGTGCCGATGCATGTCTGGGTGTAGGGGCACCGCTGCAGCAGCACCAGTTAGTTAGCCAAAATCAAAAGTAAAAAAAAACGCATCGAAAAGAATCTGTTCAGGTATGGCGAGATGGGACTCTATGTAGAACACATGTTCACACGTTCACGTTACTTTTTAATTGCGCAATCTTTGACTTCCGGCGGTACCTGGTACCCACAATAATAATAATAATGAAACAAACAACACGTTGCACCTCTTAGGTTTAAAAATGGTTACATGATAAGTGTACATAATAGGGCAGTATTTTTCAAGTTTGCAAATAAAATTATATTTAGTTACTTTTTATGCTGAGCAACAGTTTAAACTAATTTCGCATTATTGAACTTGATGACCTCCCATTTGAGCAAACTTTTTTTTTAAATTTCAACTCAACCTGTTTGTAATGACTCTGTTCCAAACGCGCCTGTCGTGGTCGTTATAACAAAGAGACCATCAATCAACGCACTCAAAGTTGAAACAAACGAATGCCGAGCTCGACAATCAAAAAAAAAAAAAAAAAAATAGATCTGGAAAAATCAGGCAGATAAAAATCTAACAATTATGAATGGGGATTGGTTTGATTGATTTTCTTCTAAAAAAGGTTTAATTCACATTCTCATCAAAGTAACATTTAAAAACTTAATTTTCAAACGACTGTTTTGTTTATTTGAATAAAAAATGTTAGAAATTGACATAAAATGAAAAAATCTTTCGAAATCTGCCAAAATCTGGCATTTCCAGATGTGTCTCGCAACCTGGCAACCCTGTTCAAACAGCTGCGCGACACAACGGCACATGCTTTTTTCATTGTCTTTTTCCATCTTTTTCTGGTTCATGCGGTGTACGGACTCTTGTAAGGAAAGTTGTTTAAAGAGGCTGACAATGAAAAATTTGTCAAAGTCTGACACATAAATGGTTAATCTCTATTCTGGCTGACACTTAAAAAATCTGGCATTCCCAAATTTATCTGGCTAACTGGCAACCCTGGGTGTGAGTGACATTGTGTTGCGCTCATTACTTCGTTTGTAAACAAACGAAATCAGAATGTCTATCCAGGTTTTTAAGCGAAGATAGCGTTCGAATTGTAAACGTCCGAAATGTCAAAATCGCTCAGTAGGCAAGAAAACCGTGACGTAGCAAATGAACTCAAAGAACTCAGTATTCATTTTGTGAGTGCCATTTGAGTGGTTTGACAGGTGTCAAATCGGGACTTTTTTTGAATTTGAATTTGCTTCCGATTACGCGAAACGAAACGTTAGTACCCGTGTGCTTGTCCGTGCTTCTGGCCGTGTTCGTGTACGTGCACCTGACCACGTAGTTGCCTGTTCCTGGTCGTTCCCGTGGCCGTGCTCTAGGCCGTGTCCTTGTCCGGACTCCTGCCCGTGTTCGTGCCCGTGCTTCTGGCCGTTTTCGTGTCCCTGGCCGTGTAGGTGTCTGTTCCTGGCCATTCCCGTGGCCGTGTCCTTGCCCCGTGACCAGGAGTGTTTGTGTCCATGCGAAACGGAACAACCGGAACAAAATGAGAATGTTAATTGCTAAGTGCCGGAACTGACACCTGTCAAAAAAGTTTTCGGTTGTTTACCTTTGAGGTTAAGTTCCGAGCTTTTCTCCTTTGTAGCACCAACATTAGAAAAAAATGTGGCTGTCATGCCATGGCACACTTTTTTCGTAATGTTGGTACCACTTAGAAGGTGACGACTCTCGAGATTTTCAATTTCCCGGGAATCGAGAGTTGTGTTTTGCCATTTCCCGGGAATTCCCGGGACCCGGGATTTTTTTAACTGGCCAATAGTGTCAATAACTTAAAAAGAAAAGTAAAAAAAAAAAAACGTTTCTTTTTAATGAATTCAGATACAATTAATTCATACTAATCCAATGAAATGTAAAACTAAGTAACCTCATTGTTTTGAGGAACTATTTTTTTCACTTAGATTTTTTACCTCAATCTACCAATAAAAAATCGTTCCTTGAGCCTTTTTGGGACTCAAAATTGCAGTTTAAAATGTTTGCGAATCTTCATTCGCACTGAGTGATTTTTCAAAAGTTTCACAAACTTGTTGTTGAACTTATTATAAGATTTTTTGAAGGTAAAAAAATAAAATGCTTATTACAATGAAATGGTTAAATTATTTTAAATTTTCAATAGTACACTTTGTTAAGCAAAAATTAAGGCACAAAACAATCCTGAAACGAGCCAAATTAGTTAGACCGTTCCTGAGAACTATGCGAAATATGTTGACGCTTTGCATAGTAGGCCCAAAATAGGGCCATATACCCTATATAATTTTCCATTTGTGCAATATCGTATTTTTGCAATATGATAAATAACGATACAAAGTAAAAACTTTAAGTTGATTTTTTCCTTCTTAAGATCAACTGTAAATGTTCAAAATAAGCAGACACTAACTTTACAAAGAATGCCTGATTGTTATTCCCAAAATATAATTTAATGTGCAAAACACAAAATTACTTATTGACATCAAAAAAGAAAATTACCTCGATACAGCGAAATTGACTTACTTAGAATAAAAAAATAAGACTTATCTTGAAAAGGTTTTCCTTCTTTAAAATAATGAATATTTCATTCCTGGTGCGTAACTGCTAAGAATGTTTCAAGGTAAATTTTGGGGTCGACATTTTTGGTTACTCTCAATTATAGTTATTGGAATTTTTAAAAGTTAAAATTTACACTTTTTGAATAAGAAGATTGGAGAAGCATTGGTTTATTCCATTTTGAAAATCGAACATTGAACATCCAATATTCTAAACTATTTCGAATTTTTCAAATATTTTTCTGATTAAACTATTGATTTTGGTTCGATATTTGTAAGTATAAGCAGGCCAAGGATTGATACCTAAGAGCATGCAATGGCACTGACCTTGTTGCGTGCTCTTCGGTTGACGTCCACGTAAGGAACATCCTGGAAGGAGCGTAACTAACTACATCCGTAGTTCTGTTAGATCATCCGAATTATCTTGATCAGAACAGTATAGCTCTGGTTCCTTGCGAGTGTCCTATTTTCTTACCTCCACGTTGGCTTGGTGGCCTGTGGAAACGGATCGTAAACCTTTGACCACCGCGGGTCAGAGTCGAGACGGCTAAAAGAAAGGGGCGCGACAATGTGGGAAAGGGAAGTAATTTGTGATTGTAGACGGTATTGTTTTGATTCGCAGTATGTTGAGTCAACTGCTGTGGATGTACCTGAAACATCGCACAACTGGGTTTCTCTTCTTTCCATTTTTTTTCTACCATCTTTATTCTGTTTATTTTGTTTCACTGATTCTCTAACACGCCTTCAGTTTATTATCGTCCACTTGTTTTCGATTTTACTTTCATGATTCTCTTATTTCTCAACGCTTTTCCACACTATTTACTAATTGATGCTGCTGTAACAAACTGTCTGTTTTCTCTTAATTTGGCAGCGATGTCAATTTTGTTTATCTTTATTTATCTGTTTGAATAATTTTTCAACTGCCCTATAAATTGCACTTAACACAATCTAAGCTTGTTTGTTACCTCTATTTATTAACTAATGTAATTTTTTTTTATCTACTTCATAAATTACTATCTTTCTTTTACTATTGATTCTTCAAATAGTATATTTCTATCACTGTCCATTGTTTTCAATCTTTACCCTTTTCTTCTAACAAGTGAGGTTTGAGCCCTTACTCAATTTAACACAAATATTACTACAGTCATCCCACATATTCGGAACACCCACAAATTCGGAACACTTTCATGATAATTTGTCAATAGCATGCCAAAAGTAGCTTTTCTGTCGACCTTACTATTTTTAGAACCTTCATTTGGACATTATCTTGCTAATTCACTAGTAAAATTAGTACTTTTTGAACAAAAAACTTCATTCCAAGACTATTTTGTCCAGAGCAGCAAAACACTGCCTCCAAATGGCCTGTTTCATAATTGTGGGATGTTATTGTGCCTCCCACAATTGTGCAACACCTGAATTTAACAAAATAAGTTATCAAACCATGCATAAAACATCAGTAAGCTTGAGTTTCATTGGTTTCAGTGTGAGAAGTCATTATTTGGTAATAAATATGTACTCCTGGAGAGATCCAAAGTTTGTTTACATTCGTAAGAAAAAAGTGTTCCGGATTTGTGGATTTCAAGGGTCAAAGTAATTCTTCAAAAACTTCATACAAAAGTTAAAATTTGCAGATGTTCGCTACAGCTTTCGAAAGATCGCAAGAAAAGCTTTCAAATGAAGGTGAAAGCGAATCATTAAATTCAATTATCAATTTGCTATGATTTTTTGAACATTGGCCGATCTGGAAACCGTTCCGAATATGTGGGATGACTGTATTGTACTTTTGAAAAACTTTTATAAAATGCTTAGGACCAAAAATTGTAACAAAACACCGCGACAAAAGAAATAGCAACATATAAACACGACTCAACACTAGGAAAGATTTCAGGAGAAAACAATACACAGTAAATAACAATAAGTTTTTGAATTCAAACTAAAAATAAAACAGTTTTTGCTTTAATGAAAGTTGATAGGCACACTATAAATGATTAGGCGCTTATACTTACATCAAACCCTACTTAATGTACCACCCCCGGCCGAGTTAAAATGCGTAATCGGAAAAGAAGGTGTGCATGCCTGGCACGAACACTCAAAGCGTGTTCTAGCGTGCTGCTCGTACTGACTCAAAGCAAGGGTGAGATGTAGGTGTAAGGGCAGTGCGTGTTCGTCGGGAACCTAGTGCATAAGATCGGTCAAGGCCCGTTCTTACACTGAAAATTGCGAATTGCGAATTAAACTGTTTAATTTTTGCTTACACATTTATTACAAAATCAATTTTAATCAAACTCCTCAAAAAAAAAAAAAAACTTAGCTTAAACACATTCAAAACAATCTATGGACGTTGGGCAGGCCTTTTTTATAGCATTTCCAGTAAGGTGAGGAAGAAATATTATAACATTGTTTAAATACATATTATTTATATCGCTCAAATTTATATTTCTATTTTTAGGAGTCCATAAAAGGCCTCTTCTGAGCCAAAGGTTGTTATATTTCCGCCAAATAATGATTTAAAAAGCTAATCTATTTGTAACATCATGTGTTGAATTTGTCATGCAAGCTGTCATGTTTGAATTTGTCATCCAAAAGTACATTACAATGTTTTTTTGAAAAAAACTTCTTCGTTCACTTATTTAAGCCACTTCTGAGTTTATTTGTTGTAAAATACAGATTTGTATTTTTTCAGAAACAATAAAGATTGGAAAATCTTATGTAACCACAAGAGAGATAAGAAAGATTTTATTCAATTAAATGTAAAACACAAAAACTTTTGCAACCACCAACCCCCCTTCCGTTCTACACCCAAACAACAAAATTTAGACAATTTTCGTTCACCCACCGCTCATAGTGCTCTTTGCCGTACCCGTATGTATTCGTGCAACCGGCGCCTGCTGTTTGAACAGCTTTTGCCTTAAACATGCATGCTTCGATAGTATGCGTTTTCCATCCTTTGTCGGCGTTTACACCACATTCTCTGTATACTGTGCTGTGCTCACTTCCAAGACCCCAACACGGCCACGATTGAGTTAGTTTGCTGGAGAATGTTGTGACGCGAGGTTGTGCCGGTTGTCGTCTGTGTCGATTCTCTCCTTCCCCTTGTCGGGTTCTTGTGTGTACGTTGTGTTGTGTTCTGTTAACCCCGGTTGGCCCCCTCATCCCCCACCGGAATCCCCCCTCGTCTGTTCACCGCCTACTTGAAGTTTTGAGTAGGTTTCGCGTCGTTCAAGTTGCGCGATCTTCTCACAGAAGAGCCCCGGCCGATCTTCTGAGTAACAGCAGATGTGAGAACCGAGGAGAAAGAAACTGAAACTGTTTCCAGTTCTTGGCAGTTGTGCACAAATAAAGGAGTTGTATGAGAAATAATCATGTTATGTTCGGTCTTGATCGCCGCCTGAAATTTGAGTTTGAAAAATGAACATTCTCTGAAGTGCACTGTAAAGTTACGTGAAATCCAAGTAACCTGTTGATGTTTTTTTGTGTGGTGTTTGATTCAAATTGTTCATGTCACACAAATGTCTAGTGAATTTTTGGAAGTATTTCAAAACACTTTGCAAGCAAAAACAAAGTGATTTTTTGAAACAGAACAAAAATAAAAATTCGTTGTGAAGTTTTGCAAAACCCGAGGAAAAGTGAAGTGTCCGCAGAACCCCAACATTCCAGCCCGGTGATTCCTGGAACTGGAAGGCAGCAGCTTGTGTGTACAAGAAAAGTATTATCAGAATCTAAATCTGGAGTTGTTGTTGCGTTCTGAACGGCGAAGGTTCTGAGTGTGATTCAGAAACTTCTGAACCGACCGTGTTTGAGTGTATTGTGCATCGGATTTTCTCTCTCTTGCTCCCTGTTTCATGCGAGCGAAGGGACTGCCGCTTGATCGCATTCTGGAGCATTTGTAACAAGCTGAGGTTGAAGTCAGCAGCAAGTTCCGTCCTTCACTGCCCACACGGATCCAGAGTCGTCTGTCCACTCCGAATGGTTTAGATCGAACGAGAACAGGTAATCAACAGGTATTTATTGGAATCGATTTAATCTTATATTTTAGAAAAAAAACATATGTTTTAATTTAATTTAAATTGTTTTTAACAAATTTATCAAAAAATAAAAAAGGCATGATACCAAAACGTTTTCAAAAGAAATGGTGATACGAAAAATAATTTAATAATTATTGTACGAAATATATCTCGAAAATGAATTTGATTGGTTGGTAGTCGGTCAATCACCAAAAAATTTGATCTAAGGGGTCCCCCGAACAAAAATTTACAACCAAAAAAAATCACTAGAAGAAAAAGTGTCTATTTCACATCTGGAGTTTTTTAAAAGGTCCAATAAACCAAATTTCTAGTATTTGTTTTTGGGTGTTTTTGAAACCGCCTTGAGCAAGGGTATTAAAAACACCCAAAAATAAAATCTGAAAATTTGGTTTATCGGACCTTTTTTTTTTTAAAAAAAACTCCAGATATGTTAAACTGCCTTAACCAAAGCGTTCTCAGTCTCAGATGTAATCCAAGATATCCCCTACAAGCTGCAGGCCGAATCGAGTTGATTTCTGGATGGAACACTTTTTTATTTGAGTTTGAAAATTGTGTCATTTTTTCACTAAAATGCCAATAACTCCCTTTAGATTTACCCAATTGGGATGCTTCACCCTGCATTTTGTTACATTTTTAAGCCCTTTCAGATGCATTTTGAATTTTGAAATTTAATTAAATTTTACCTAAGTTACAGCATTTTTAAGATTTTGACGTTTTTGAACTTTCAAACTTGGTGTCCCGATTTGCCCCACTTCCCGTTGACCTAGAGTGCTCATATTTACCCCTGAAAATTTCAGACAGATTGGTGAGGTCCAAACGACGTCCCATACAAAGGGGTATGCCCTGTTCGTGGATTCGCAATCAGCTGAAATCAATTTAAAGTGCGTTTAGAATTGTTTTAACATGTTTGGGATGATTTAAAAAATCTTTTGATTTTTTGAAAATTTTCGATGTTATTATCGCAAAAAGTTTTTTTCGCTAAAATTTTTGTTTTCGTCAAATCTTACATTTTTTGAAAACTTATGATTGCATAACAACAGTTGTACTAGTGTAGAATGCATTTTAAAACGCTTTTTCTATGCAAATGTTGAAACTACGGCTTGTTATTTCAATATTTATATTTTTTTTTGAACATGAAAGAATATTTGTTTTTTTATTTGTCAGTTTAAGAAAAATAATTAAAAAATAAAAGTGAAAAATTGTGTCCCGCCTCAATTGAAAATAGACAATTGAACATTATTATTTTCAAAATAATAACAAATGATTTTTAAAATAAAATAAACAAAATGTAGTACCTACTGTTTTTTTTTTCTTCCAAAGATTTAAGATGTGAAATATGGAGACAAGAACATAAATAAAAATTTGGAACAACACATATTACATCTGGGAATGAGTACATCCAACATATGTAATTTCATAATATTCTAGTCATAATATTCTAGTGTAATGTCACGTTTTCAATCTAAATTGAGGTAAAAATATTATATTCATCCTTTCAAAATTAAACCTTCCAAATTATAAAGGTGCTTGAAAATGAATGTTTTACGCATTATAGTTACAATTTTAAAATAAGGTTGAGTATAAAACTATTTTTTTTTAATATTTGTAGCACATTTTTTGAGAAAAATAGATTGTATGCAATTAAAAAAAACATGCCTCATTACAAACTTGTGCAAATACAGACCAGACTCCGTTATCCGAGGGCTTTGACAAAAATTCACTTCGGATAATCGGATCAGGAAAAAAATGTTTCTTTGTCTTATTTTTCTTTCCCCTAAAAACTTTAGGGTAGAGATTTTTAAAAGTTTTAAAATCCTACAAAAATGGCGGTGGTGAAATAATAGAAAAAATGCTTTTTTATTTTAATGGGTAATGCAATCATTCAAATTTGACTACAATTGGGTCGCAGAATTCCAAATTGATGTTAAAAGTAAGAAAATAAAAAATACAAAAAAAATTGTTCGTGATTCGATTATCCGAAGTCCCATACAAACCTTCGGATAATCGAGTCTTGACTGTACATAACTCAATAAAGTTAAAATACAGTTTGGATTCGATGTTCAGAGTTTTGATGATTTTCAGTAAAACAGAAAAAAGAGTTTCCAGGCTAATAAAGAATAATGATATTACAGTAAAAATTGTGTAAATTTGGAAGGTGTAATTTTGGAATTTAGAATATTACCTCTTTTATGATGTAATTTTACTTCAATTTAAATTGATAAAGAGACACTATCCAAAAAAGTGGTAAAATTACACATTTCATAATCTGCATGAAACATTTTTACTCATTTTGCCTTCCTCACTGAGGTAAGGCTATAATCCTGCTCTAAAAATGAACTTCGTATAAAAACGTCGTAGACCCACCTTCATGTATACATATCGACTCAGAATCGAAAACTGAACAAATGTCTGTGTGTATGTGTGTGTGTATGTGTGTGTGTATGTATGTATGTGATCAACAAACTAGCTCATGTTTCTCGGCACTGGCTGAACCGATTTGACCCGAACTTGTTGCATTCGACTTGGTTTAGGGTCCCATAGATCGAGTTTTATCACTAGCGTGCCCAGGTCCTCAAGGAAGGTGGGGCAAAAATATTAGAGTTTTGAAAATTTCGTCGTTTATGGACACCCCCTGCCCAATTTTAGAACAAATTTCCGAGGATGGTGGGGCAACTGCCCCATGTTGCCCCACCCTGGGCACGCTAGTGAGTTTTATACAGATTGAAGTTTCGATAAGTAGTTCAAAAGTTATGTATAAAAATGTGTTTTCACATATATTTGGATCTCACTTAACTGTATGTAAACTATGTCCGGGTCTATCATCCGACCCATCGTTGATTAGGTTATCAAAAGACCTTTCCAATGAGTCCAAAACATTAAAGATCTGGCAACCCTGTCTCGAGATATGGCCCCTTAAGTGATATTGATGTACTTTTTTGAAGCCGGATCTCACTTAAATGTATGTAAACTATGTCCGGATCCACCATCCGACCTATTGTTGGTTAGGTCATCAAAAGTCCTTTCCAACGAGTCCAAAACATTGAAGATCTGGCAACCCTGTCTCAAGATATGGCCCCTTAAGTGATATTGATGTACTTTTTTGAAGCCGGATCTCACTTAAATGTATGTAAACTATGTCCGGATCCACCATCCGACCTATTGTTGGTTAACTTATCAAAAGAACTTTCCAATGAGTCCAAAACATTGAAGATCTGGCAACCCTGTCTCGAGATATGGCCCCTTAAGTGATATTGATGTACTTTTTTGAAGCCGGATCTCACTTAAATGTATGTAAACTATGTACGGATTCACTATCCGACCCATTGTTGGTTAGGTTATCAAAAGACCTTTCCAACGAGTGCAAAACATTGAAGATCTGGCAACCCTGTCTCGAGATATGGCCCCTTAAGTGATATTGATGTACTTTTTTGAAGCCGGATCTCACTTAAATGTATGTAAACTATGTCCGGATCCTCCATCCGACCCATTGTTGGTTAGGTTATTAAAAGACCTTTCCAACGAGTCTAAAACATTGAAGATCTGGCAGCCCTGTCTCGAGATATGGCCACTTATGTGATATTGATGTACTTTTTTGAAGCCGGATCTCACTTAAATGTATGTAAACTATGTCCGGCTCCACTATCCGACCCAACGTTGGTTAGGTTATCAAAATACCTTTCCAACGAGTCTAAAACATTAAAGATCTGGCAACCCTGTCTCGAGATATGTCCTCTTAAGTGATATTGATGTACTTTTTTGAAGCCGGATCTCACTTAAATGTATGTAAACTATGTCCGGATCCTCCATCCGACCTATTGCTGGTTAGGTTATCAAAAGACCTTTCCAACGAGTCTAAAACATTGAAGATCTGGAAACCCTGTCTCGAGATATGGCCACATAAGTGATATTGATGTACTTTTTTGAAGCCGGATCTCACTTAAATGTATGTAAACTATGTCCGGATCCTCCATCCGACCTATTGCTGGTTAGGTTATCAAAAGACCTTTCCAACGAGTCTAAAACATTGAAGATCTGGCAACCCTGTCTCGAGATATGGCCACTTAAGTGATATTGATGTACTTTTTTGTAGTCGGATCTCACTTAAATGTATGTAAACTATGTCCGGATCCACCATCCGACCTATTGTTGGTTAACTTATCAAAAGAACTTTCCAATGAGTCCAAAACATTGAAGATCTGGCAACCCTGTCTCGAGATATGGCCCCTTAAGTGATATTGATGTACTTTTTTGAAGCCGGATCTCACTTAAATGTATGTAAACTATGTCCGGATCCACCATCCGACCTATTGTTGGTTAACTTATCAAAAGAACTTTCCAATGAGTCCAAAACATTGAAGATCTGGCAACCCTGTCTCGAGATATGGCCCCTTAAGTGATATTGATGTACTTTTTTGAAGCCGGATCTCACTTAAATGTATGTAAACTATGTACGGATTCACTATCCGACCCATTGTTGGTTAGGTTATCAAAAGACCTTTCCAACGAGTGCAAAACATTGAAGATCTGGCAACCCTGTCTCGAGATATGGCCCCTTAAGTGATATTGATGTACTTTTTTGAAGCCGGATCTCACTTAAATGTATGTAAACTATGTCCGGATCCTCCATCCGACCCATTGTTGGTTAGGTTATTAAAAGACCTTTCCAACGAGTCTAAAACATTGAAGATCTGGCAGCCCTGTCTCGAGATATGGCCACTTATGTGATATTGATGTACTTTTTTGAAGCCGGATCTCACTTAAATGTATGTAAACTATGTCCGGCTCCACTATCCGACCCAACGTTGGTTAGGTTATCAAAATACCTTTCCAACGAGTCTAAAACATTAAAGATCTGGCAACCCTGTCTCGAGATATGTCCTCTTAAGTGATATTGATGTACTTTTTTGAAGCCGGATCTCACTTAAATGTATGTAAACTATGTCCGGATCCTCCATCCGACCTATTGCTGGTTAGGTTATCAAAAGACCTTTCCAACGAGTCTAAAACATTGAAGATCTGGCAACCCTGTCTCGAGATATGGCCACTTATGTGATATTGATGTACTTTTTTGAAGCCGGATCTCACTTAAATGTATGTAAACTATGTCCGGATCCTCCATCCGACCTATTGCTGGTTAGATTATCAAAAGACCTTTCCAACGAGTCTAAAACATTGAAGATCTGGCAACCCTGTCTCGAGATATGGCCTCTTAAGTGATATTGATGTACTTTTTTGAAGCCGGATCTCGGTTTTTACTGTTCCATGTCACCGTTAGTTTTCCTAAATTATATTTCTCATTACAAAATTGTAGCATTCTCATTACGTGAAAAATAAATTTTCTGTTCGTTCTTAGGTCTATAAATGTTAGTTCTCGTTTTTGCAAATATTAAAACCGTTTCTGAAATCATTGAAATGCATTAATATGGTGCAAAAGCCTGATCCAAAAAATCCTTCAAAAATCACGTCGAGCCCAAAATTGGCAACATCATCCGAGTCGTTCACCTTCTCAACAAAGAAACAAATAAAAAAAAACCGCCTCAGACAGAGACGATGAAACGTGGGCTTTTCCAAAAAAAAAAAAATAAAAACAAAAAAAAAAAAGCCCAGAAGGAATGGCGGGAGAACTGAAAATTGGAAAAATATGCATTCTTCATCAATGGCTAACAACACGCAAACGAATTAAAATAACAACAATAAAACCATGGATCGCGCCGGGGAAAAAGTTCAATGAGAGGAAGAAACAGGAAGAAAATATACATAGCAAAATACAAGGAACCAGGATCGCCGCCGCCGGTTAGGGTGGTGTGCGTGTGGCTAGTGGATGCTGGTGGTTAAGGTTGTGGTGATAAATCTCTCGCTAAATTTTGAATGTTTGCTAATTTTGGTTGTTACTTTATTCATAGTCTAGTAAACATATGACTCAAGTTTGCCAAACTAATCCTCGTTATCTTTGAATAAACTAATTTTCGAAAAGATACTATTATGATGAATTTCAATTTTAAAACGAATCATAAAAATTCTATAAAAATTATGAAGATATGCAACAGTTAAATCACTTCAAAATTTAAACAACTTCACATTTCAAGCTAACACATCTGACGGGGATCCTATTACCAGCCCGCAGGAAGAAAACAATTTGCCGGCATTTTTGCCCCCAAACTCTCAGATTGTCTGACGAGTTGATTGCGTGTATTATTATTCCTATCTGGCCCATCCATATAAAAGGGAGCATGAGGTTACCAACGATGGTATTGGTTTGAAGATGAACCTTCCGGCGGATTGAGTGTGCGTGCAATCGCCCAAAAAGCATACCAACCACACATATGTGTGTATCTCAATGTTGGAAATATGCATCGTCGTGTGCATAGCAATGCAGTTGCAGTTTATGCTTCCGAAAGCAGCAACAACACAACATGATAATACTGACGACAACCACGAGGGATGAGTTCCAAACTGGACAATGATTTTCGAATTTGGTGTGAAATAAAACGCACACACATCACCCCCAGGTAGGAAGGACAGAAATGCCATTAGTTTTTCAAAACCTTTCTCAAGAAATGCGTCAAATAAGGGTGGGGCTTTATGGGCGCCAAGTACCTGTAGCAATAAATCGAAAATTGGCTGATTGTGATTTGAAAGTTGGCAATTAAATTGGCAGGTATATCTCCACGTTTGCGTTGAATATTTTCTTATATTTTCATGAAAACGCTCATTCCACTAAAGTCCGTGTTTGACAAGCCATCAAACGCGGGCAAACGTGACTTGAAATGCATTGTTTTTTTTTGTGTGGTGCACTCTAATGATGGCATCGTAAAAACACAAACATTTTCTTGCCCGTGCGCATAAACGCATCGACGCCTGCGATATTTATAACCACCTCTCCAAGGCTATAATGCTGATGCAGCAGCATCATAATGAGCATAAAAAGCATGGCTGTGTGTGACGGCGACATACTCTGCACATGCTGTGCATTTGACTAGAAACTTTTGGTTCCAACCCAGACCCAGGAGTGTCCACCAGCGCGATTCACGGTTTTATGGTTTTTAGAGGCTAAAACTGTTTCTATGCTTTGCCACTTCAAGCTGTGACGAAAACAAAGGGTCTTCCCCACTGTTTGTTGATAGTTTTTTATTCAAAGGGGAGCCCTTGAAAGTCAGGGTAATCTACTAATGATTTGATGTCTAGTGTTTAGAAGTGATTCGTAACATTTGAAAAAAAAAAAAAAAAACTAATTAATTTAAACTAGTTTACCAAAGTTTGGATGAAAATGTGATTTACTTATTTCAAACGGATTTTTATTTCAATATTTTCACATTTAAATATTCCGTTCCCCACACAAAAACGAGTGGCAGTAATGTGACCATGAGCATTTTGTTTATCGGTTGAAAATGTTAAATCTTAGGCAGCCGGCTGCGGAAAGATAGATAATTGATTATTTAAAAAGTTTTTTTTTTTATCGAACGCGTGCCAGCCGAGCAGTAGTGCTATGGGCTGGACTTATCAGTATATTTTTACTGTTTTTACAATTTAGATAACGCCAGCAAATTTCAAAAATAGTAAATAAATGACGCTTTACTCTTCATAAAATCGATAGTTTGATGAGGTAATACTAAAACTGCCAGTTGGAATAAATTTTTACGATCATTTAAGACGAAAATTATCGCGAAAAAACAGGACTGCGCGTTCCCAGAAGCACTGCACTTTTGATGTAATTATTCAATTAAAATAACCAATCACCCCATGCACACAAACAGCGAAACAAAAGAAATGAAAATAAGCATGCAAAAACAAGACAGCGCGTCCCCGTGGTCAGCGCACTAATCTAAAAACTAAAAACTAAAAACTAAAAACTAAAAACTAAAAACTAAAAACTAAAAACTAAAAACTAAAAACTAAAAACTAAAAACTAAAAACTAAAAACTAAAAACTAAAAACTAAAAACTAAAAACTAAAAACTAAAAACTAAAAACTAAAACTAAAAACTAAAACTAAAAACTAAAAACTAAAAACTAAAAACTAAAAACTAAAAACTAAAAACTAAAAACTAAAAACTAAAAACTAAAAACTAAAAACTAAAAACTAAAAACTAAAAACTAAAAACTAAAAACTAAAAACTAAAAACTAAAAACTAAAAACTAAAAACTAAAAACTAAAAACTAAAAACTAAAAACTAAAAACTAAAAACTAAAAACTAAAAACTAAAAACTAAAAACTAAAAACTAAAAACTAAAAACTAAAAACTAAAAACTAAAAACTAAAAACTAAAAACTAAAAACTAAAAACTAAAAACTAAAAACTAAAAACTAAAAACTAAAAACTAAAAACTAAAAACTAAAAACTAAAAACTAAAAACTAAAAACTAAAAACTAAAAACTAAAAACTAAAAACTAAAAACTAAAAACTAAAAACTAAAAACTAAAAACTAAAAACTAAAAACTAAAAACTAAAAACTAAAAACTAAAAACTAATCTAATCTAATCTAATCTAACACAAACGCAGCCAGTCCGATGAAAGCATGCTGGAAAGTCTTGTGATTAGATTACGCCCCAAGCACTTTTCTTGTCAATATTAATAATTGCAATACATCCGAGATCACCCGAAAATGTAATACAAAAATTAAAGCGGCCAGCCCTACTGCGTTGTGTTTACCGCAGAGAGGATTCTGTGAACGGATCACATTCCACAGAATCTACAGGGGAGGAAGGATGCGTGGACATACCGTACCAAACGCTCCGGATCAGTTAGGTGTGTTGTGTTAGTGTAAATTAGGCAGATAATTATATTTTTAGGGGGAAGTGGAATTGGGCAAAATGGGATTAAGGAATGGGAAAGTGAGGAAGGGGTAGGAGGGTTATTGAATTTATAGTATAATAATATAAGGGAACATAATCATTTAGCAAATAATGATGGAAAGCTCTCACCAAGAATCAGCAAATCTTAAAATCTTCGAAAGACACAGCCAGATTGTGTCCCAACCTGTAGCTTCTAAGATCTTAGGAGCCGCCAATCCGGCCGCATCATCTGCGCGATTGAGGCTCTATCCCAGGTCAGCGACGTCTTCCCGGACATCTCCACCATCCGCGAATCCCGGATATCTCCACCATCTTCACCTTGTCCACTGCCACTCACAAGTTCGTCTAGAACTAGCCGATAAGAATTTGACGGAAATCCTCAGAAGACGAAAAAAACGCGGAACGAAAAATCAAACAAACCGGACGCGACCATAGCTTACTGCGATCAAAAAACTAAAAACTAAAAACTAAAAACTAAAAACTAAAAACTAAAAACTAAAAACTAAAAACTAAAAACTAAAAACTAAAAACTAAAAACTAAAAACTAAAAACTAAAACTAAAAACTAAAAACTAAAAATTAAAAACTAAAAACTAAAAACTAAAAACTAAAAACTAAAAACTAAAAACTAAAAACTAAAAACTAAAAACTAAAAACTAAAAACTAAAAACTAAAAACTAAAAACTAAAAACTAAAAACTAAAAACTAAAAACTAAAAACTAAAAACTAAAAACTAAAAACTAAAAACTAAAAACTAAAAACTAAAAACTAAAAACTAAAAACTAAAAACTAAAAA
This sequence comes from Culex quinquefasciatus, assembly GCF_015732765.1. Classification (NCBI taxonomy): domain Eukaryota; kingdom Metazoa; phylum Arthropoda; class Insecta; order Diptera; family Culicidae; genus Culex; species Culex quinquefasciatus. The sequence continues at coordinate 53,175,057 of NC_051862.1, read as the reverse complement.
CTAAAAACTAAAAACTAAAAACTAAAAACTAAAAACTTAAAACTTAAAACTAAAAACTTAAAACTTAAAACTTAAAACTAAAAACTAAAAACTAAAAACTAAAAACTAAAAACTAAAAACGCAAAGCAGTTTAAGCTTTTTTTTTATTTTTAAATCTGTGTAAAATTAAGTAAAATAGCGATGATTTCTTATAACAACGTGATGAAAATCAAAAATGATTACAACATTTTGATTAGAAATTAAGTTTTTTATAACGTTTCGTTTAAAACATAAAACATGATTAAAAAAATTGTTAAACATAGCATCATTTCCACATTTATTTCCACGAAAACAGCATGATTCGAAAAAAAAGTAATCCGATTGAGCTCAACATTTATATGGGGATTCCATGTTCGATTTTTTTTTTGTTTGGCCATTAGGGTGACCTACGTCGTGTTATGGTGGTCCGAAAAATGCCCATTTTCGTCGATTTTCGCAAAAACCACATTTTTCAAAATATCATATCGTAAGAAGTTTTAAAAATCTAGCTTAACTTTTGAAAGGTCGTATGAAAACTTAAAATGCTGCTTTGTTGGTTTCGGGACCACAGAGCCTATGTCTGAAAATATGTTTACCTGATTCCTCGGAAAAGTTTACATAATATATCAAAAAATGGTGAAGTTATGATTTCAATATTCTGAGATACGATTTTTTGAAAATAAAAACAAGGTTTTTCGACGTGCCGCGCGCAAACACGGGAAAATGACGGCAAAAGGGACTTTTTTCACGAAAACTGCGATACCTTGAAAATTTTAAAAGAGCATTTAAATTTTTCATTTAACCTTTTCAAGATCAAGATATTTGAAATTTTTAACTTTTTTTTACTCAAAAGCCTATCTAATACCCGTTCGTTTGCGCTCCACACAGCTAAAATTGGTTGATATGGTGCGGAGTTATGATTTTTTTTGAAAAATGTGGTTTTTGCAAAAAATGACTAAAATTGCCATTTTTCGGAACACCTTAACACGGCGTGGTCACCCTAATGGCCAAACAAAAACAAAAATATGGGTTTTATTATTTCGGCCAAGGAACGCCCAGAAAGTTCATGCTGTTTTCGTGTCTAAAATTATCAATACAAAATGTTACGAAAAATTGTAATAATTGGAAGTGTGCCTAGTTTTTTTCCACGAAAGCAGACAAAATAGTTTTTCGCTGTTTTACTGTTTGTACTTTTGGTGAATTAAGAATGTGTATCGTTTTGAAGAGATATCAGCAAATGACTATGATATTTAAATTTCTATAGTTTCCGGAGAATTAGGAGAGCTGAAACGTATTGATTTAATTTTAATTTTTAGTTGTTTTGTAAATTATGCGTCAGTGAGTTATAATTTGTACCTCGAACTATTGCTAATTTTAAGGTTGATTATTTTCGAAGAAAATTAATCATTACTATTAAAAATTGTGTATTAAATTCACTTTAACGAATTTCAGCACCAAAAGGAATCAGCACGTGCCGGTTGTTGCCTTCTTGAAGCCACTGAAGGAATTTTTGAACTAAATCAATTGTGCTTCAAAATTTATATAATTTTGTGGCACAGTCATTGACGTTAATGACGATTTCCATAACATAACAAGGAATGGGATTATCGTTACCAAAAGGAATCAGCATGTGTAGGGCATTATTCTAAACAACTTGTTGAAGGAATTTTGCCAAAATATTGAAAGTGACGCAAAATTTATATCTTTGAAGGAAAAATCATGACAATGATGGAAGTCTTCACGTTAAAGCAACTTTGTAGAACACAATTACAGTATTTGTTCGGTAACTGGGCGTTGTATAATTGGGCTGTTTTCAACTGCACGCTTGAAAACTGTACAAACGTCATACAACCAAAACAAACTGAGATGACCGAGGGCTTGATGGATCCAAAAACCACGTTCATAGATAGAAAAAAACTTTTTTCAGCCTTTTATAAATTATAAGGGTAATTCTCCGCCAACTCACACAGCAGTTGCCCCAACCCCTCTTCGATTTGTGTGAAACTTTGTTCTAAGGAGTAACTTTTGTCCCTGATCACGAATCCGAGGTCTGCTCTACAACTTTGTAGAACATTATTACACTCTAAAAAATAACACTGTAAAGTTAGAAAAAAAATGAAAAATTTGGTTCTAAATTAAAAAATGACCCTTCTGAGTCAATGTAGATTCGAAAAGTACATTAAATTTCCCTTAAAATGACATGTTCCAAAAAAATTTATAGTCAAGTATCGGAAAATGGCAGAGTTTTTTAAACTTTTCTAGTGTTATTCTCGATTAAAATTACGTTTTTTTCGGAATTCTGAGTACGCCATCAAATCAGGCGTCTAATTTTACATGAAAGTCCCTTTGACACCAAATTTCTATCTCATCGCCGTTTCAGGCTGCAAAGTATTGTAAAACACCTCTTTTTTCGCATGCACAAAAATGAAAGGGGTCGTACCGCCCCTCCGTCACGAGATATAAAAAAACGGACCTCGGATTCGTGATCAGGTGTAACTTTTGTAACCCTTGAACAAAGTTTCACGCAAATCGAAGAGGGGTCGGGGCAACTTTTCCCGAATTCGTGTGAGTTGGTAGAGAATTATCCATAAGTTATTTTTAAAAGAAAAACAAAAGTGATTTCATAATTCATCAGTGTGATGTGACAAAGTGTTCAACAACTGCCATTAGACCCTACGTTTGTTGCACAAATGCATCATCGTCGCAGGCCTGCCAGCGGGAGCTTCTCTATGCCAGGAAATGCGCGACGCGCGAGAAAATAAAGAATCCGATTCCAGCATGCAACTGAAGTCGCGCGCATGCGGCAGACGGGAGTCAAAGTTCAATGATTCATTAGAGTCAGTCACTCTCGGTGTATGGATGCATTGCATTGTTGTTGGTGCCTGCCTGCCGGTTTAGTCAGCGCTAGTGATGCGATGCGTTTTTGTGTTTAGTTTAGAGAAGTGCCGCCCGTGACGACAAGCAGAGGAGGAGGAGGATCGTCGGTTTTGCGCATGGGTTGCGACCCCGGCGTGAATCGGACGCGGACTTTGTTTGTTCGGGACGTGCTCGGGACCATATGGTGCGAATGATTGATTTCAGTGCTGTTGAGTTAGATTTGGTTTGAGTTAGCTGTAGAACAGTTTTAGGCAATTGAATATTCTTGTCCGATTTCATTGAATGCACAATCAGTTAACGTGAGACATCGCTCGAGATCAGAGGTTATCAGACCCAAAACCATTACCTCATACGATCGCACTTCCCAGTTTCGAGCAGGAAATGAAAAACACCTTCTTTCATCGCGCGATCGATCGCAATAGCGTAACGTACCTTCAGAAAACAACCCAACTCTTGAATGGTATTGCTTAGAGAGAGGAGGTTGCACGCCTTTCTTTACGCTAAAAAAAAGTTGAAAATTAAATAGCGGGCTCAGGAACCACAACAAAAAGCAAAAAAAAAAAGAGTTAAAATTGAAAGAAGCCAATCTCCCTGCAGCTTGTACCGCCGAAATCGAGAAGATCTTGTGGCCTCTCTATACCTCCTTTCGCGATAGGTGAGAAAGTATGATCGTGGTGGGTGGGAGCGGAAGGACAAGTCGGGTGAGGTGGGCAATTATTGACCTATGCTGGGCTGTGTGTTGGGGGCCAAACATATCGTTATTTTGCCTTACCTTTTACCCAGAAGTAACTCACGTGGGTAACACAACAACAAAAAACGCGGTGCCCTAGGTGCGTAAGATTTTATATAAGTCCGTGGCGAAATGGTCTGGTGCACCGCTGGCGAAAGGGAAAAACCAAGTTGGAAAGAGCAATTCAATTTTTCGGAAAATTGGGGAAGTGCCCATTTAGGGTCACGGCGGTACAGGTGAGCGAGCCGTTGCCGAGTAATTGATGTTTTTTTAAAGGTGAAAATAAGAGCTCTGCCTCCTTTTTGCAGAGTAATTAGAAAACATCGAGTCGAGCGGAATCGGCCGCGGAGATTGTGGGGTCCGCTGGGTATCAAATTTTGCACCGTCGGAATGCACATCTCGGGACCGCGTCTCGTTTGAGGAGGATACTTTATCTTGTGTAAGCCTTTTAGAAAGGAATGCAACGCATCTCGCCAGCAACAAACAAACGGAACGGAACGGATTGGACCGTTGGCTGGCGTGAAAAATGGAACCAACAAGTCTCGCGCCGGCCCGACTGGTTCTTCGGGTCGTTGTAAGGTACACACACGGTCAGAAGCTTTTACCTGGAATGCCACAACGATAAATCTCCCATCGTGTCTTACATGGGTTAGGAGGGAGACGATTGCAGTGGATATCAGGTTGATTTTTTTTTATTATTTTAAATTTTATTGAAATTCAAATTTAGTTGGATAGAAAAAAATGGACATTTAACAAAGTTATCTGTTTTCTAAGCAATATAATATTTTAAAGAACAAAAGTGTGATAGTAAAAAATATTAAAATAACAACGTCAAAATTTTTAAAAACCAGTAATGGGGATCGATTCTCCAGACAATTTTACATAAAAGTCTCCATATTGACCATTGTCCTATGTCCAATCCTTCGGAAGATACAGCGGTTTTAAAAATAAAAATGTTGAAAAAACGGGTTTTTTGTGGTTTTTGGCAATTTCTATATGACAGACTTCAGTCTCGTAAATATTTTTACCGAAAAGCTCGTCCAATTTCTCAAATGTTTTTCTTTGACAGCATTTCAATTGGATGTAAAGGCTTACAGATATAAGCTTAATTGCATTGCTAATAACTGAAAATAGAATATTTTTTTCAGTGTGGTAGAAACCAGGACAGTCAATTTGCTTACGTAAATATAAAAACGATATAAATCAATAAGCTGTCAAAGGCAAACTTATGGGAAATTGGACGAGCTTTCCGGTAAAAATATTTACGAGACTGAAAAGCCAAGTCTGTGTGTGTGTGTGTGTGTGTGTGCAACCAACCAAACGGGACCACGCGGTCGCTTCTTACAAATTGAGTTGTTTCCATGTATTTTTAGTTCTCATTCTATACATGCAAATAACTCGCATAGGCATTTGGAAGGTGTTAGCTTTGCCGAGCTTCGGTGACCCATTTCTACGCTGGCTAGCCGAGCGCGAGGTACTTCAGCTTTGTCGACAAGCCCCGCCCTGAAGAACGTTTGGACCAATCGGATTCAAACGTTATTTAGAACATCCGAACCCTTGTCAAATGGACAAGGACCCAGCGCGTATATAGTTGATGGTGGTAACAGTATTCCTAATTCCAGTCATAGCTCACCAAGTCGCGATGGCCTAGTGGTTAGCATTTTTGCTTACCAATCCAAAGGACGGGGGATCGAACCCCGACTCGAGCGACTTTGATTTTTCGTACATGTTCAGAGTTTCAAGATTTATATTTCCTATACTTTCTCGTTGGGAGCAGATGGGAATCGAACCCAGGACCATTCGCTTACAAAGCGAACACCGTAACCAGTCAGCCACGGCCGCTCCCCCTGAAAAGCCAAGTCTGTCGTATAGAAATTGCCGAAAACCACCAAAAAACCCGTTCTTTCAACATTTTTATTTTTAAAACCACTGTATCTTCCCAAGGATTGGACATAGGACTATGGTCAATATGAAGACTTTTATGTAAAATTGTCTGGAGAATTGATCCCCACTTCTGGTTTTTCAAAATTTTGAAGTTAAGACCACTTTAAAAAAAAAATAGTTTTAGTAAATGATTTTTTGTCTTTTTTTAGAAGAGACATACCATCCTGCATTTTTCGTCAGTCTTTTGGTAACATTTTAGGCTACTTCCTCAAAAATTTGGAACGAAAAAAAATCGTGACATCATCTTTAAATTTAACTTTTAAACTTAAAAATTGAAAAATGACATAAAAGTGGCGTGTATTTTTGTTTCAGTGTATTTTTTTCAGAAAGCCCTTCCAATTTCCTACAAGTTTGTCTTTGACCACTTTTTGATACGACGCAACGGCTTTGAGATACAGTAATTTTTAAATTACAAAATACAAAAATATTTAAATACCTTACGTCCTCCTCAAATGTTATTTTCGAGTACTATTGGCTCCATGTACACAAAAATGGCTCATATAGGACCAGGATAACATGTCTACAAAGTTTCATTGAAATCGGAGAGGGTCGGGTACAAAAGTACCAGAAAAATTTATGATTTGAGCTGGAATTGCTCTAAAGTTCACAAGATAATCAAAAAAAAAAAAAAAAAACAAGGAATTCAAATTTTTGATTCACAATTTTTTTTACCTTTTTTATAATTTAATGACAGTTAATAAATATCAATTTAAAAAGACTTATCAACAACCTATCAACAAAAAACTAAATAAACTGAAAATTCAAAAGTTTTTTAGGAGTAAAGCATTGATGAAATGAGACTGTAAAGTGAATAACTAGTACTTTTTTTTACAAAAAGTTATCTAATTATGGCTATATCTTGAAAACTGTGGATTTTAACAAAATTTCACTTAATAATTTTGTTTGCAAATTCGATTTTGGTTTTACCTTTCTTAGGTTTTTTTTTTGAAAATTATTATTATCATCACTTTGCTGATACAAATTTTGAATTTTCACAAACCATTTTTGTATGGACAGCTGCCAAAGTTGTATGGAAAATGGTTTTTTGGGGATACGGAAGGCACCCATAAACACTCAGCAAGAAAAAAAAATACAAATAATAAAATTATTAGCATTTTGTGGAGAATTGCTCATTACGAAATGAATGGATCTTTAAATTATCGGAATCGTCGCGAAATATCGTCGAGGTATTTAAGGTGTTACATACATGTAGAAAAGCACAATAGTTCATATTAAGGAAAATTTGTTAAAGCAATTTAAACGATGATTTCCAATCACTCCTGAAAGTTTCATGAAGATATTTTATGATTAAAGTAAGTTACAGACGATTTAAACTGAAATTTTTGCCATGCGCAAAGCGAACTGTCAAACTTTGCGCGCGTTTTTCTCTGAACACCGAGTTGATTTACGGGTGCCACGATATCTCGAGATGGGATAGACCAAATTGGCTGAAATTTGGGGTGAAATCAAAAACTTTAGATTTTTTTTTATGAAAAACATAAAAAATATCATTTTTTTAAAATAAACTTTTTGAAAATCGGCTTTCGGCATGCACACGGACCGGTTTAATGAGTCTTAAACAAAATTTTGAGCCGATTTGGTCACGGCACTGTTGAGATATCGTGGCACATGTTTTTTGAAAATGCTAAATTCGTATTGCTGTATCTCGGCAATGATACAACCAAATGTCTTCAAATTTATTTTGTTAATACAGTCAACTCTCTGGTTGTCAATATCCAAGGGACCGTCGAGGAAGAGAATCATCAGTTTACAGAACGATGCAAAATGAAGACTCGATTGAAAATATGTTTTTCTTGGTACCCAGCTATGGGAGAGAATCATGGCAACGTCCAGCAAACAAAAACAAACTAATGTCAAACACCCTTCAAAGCTTCGTTCCTCAAAGAAAAATGTCTATGCAAGCCATGAGATACTGACAATATTGACAACCGGAAGAGATTTTTAAAGCATACAGAATCCAAGGGACCGTCGAGGAAGAGATCCTTCAAGCAAGAGAAAATATCGAGGAATAAAGCCAATCGAAGTATGCAGTTTGAAGGGACTGAAGAATTCATCGATAGATGGAGCAATATTGATATCGAGAAGATCGACAGTCAGAGAGTCGACTGTAGTTGAAAATGTATATTTTTATGCCCTGAAAACAGATTTAAAAAAAGTTGAAGTTTGTACTCTAACCAACCTCTTAAGCCCCTTAAGCTAGTCCTAAACAATGTTGAAGAAAAACTGTTAAATTTACTCCAATAATTATAATAGTAAATTGAATTTTTAATAATGTTGGGTTTATTACTAATCCTGTTAATAAGGGGTATCAGTGAACAAATCCAGGTATAATAGGAAATACAGCCCCCATAGATGAAATATTTTGGAAATGAGCAACTACATAAAATGTATCATAAAGAACAATATCAATAGAATGAGCAAAGATGAACATAGAGTTTTGTTAAATACGAAGATTATTTTTTGTGAATTTGATGGTTATTAATGTCACATTTAGCCTCTAACAATTCTCCATCCTCCCCTATCAAACCGATTCTTGCATCCAACACTCTGATGAAAGCCCATTGGAAAACGGCACACAAGACGACGACGACGGGGACCGGGAAGAATGTTAATTCAAACATATTTTCAATGTCTATTTGTATCGTCCACGCCGCCGCCGCACTCCCGCGAGATTACCGATGCGTACGGTAAATCGTCCCGTTTGGGCAGCAAGAGGTTGATCCGCCGAGCGGCTTTCAATGCCCTTTTACCAAAGTTTTCCCAACATCCAAAGCTCTCTCCCCCACAAGATGCAACCAAAACCGAGGGGTTAGACGAGCTTAGGCATTAACCCGCCGCCGTCGCGTTTGGAAAGCCGGTTTTAAATCCCTGGTACAGCCTGCCTGGGTTGGCGGAGACTGGTTGTCCCCAGCTTCCATCCCGGCAAAGGTCTATTAGCAGCAGCTTACGGAACGTTTGCGGGATGCAGTCTCAACTGCCTTCTCTCTTCCCGCGGGTTCGTCGTCGCCCAAGTCTCTGGGGCTGGAGGTTCTCTGTGTATGTATTTGCATGGGAGACGATTTGTTGTTTTGCTTCTTATGCTGCAGGCGAAGAAGCATGTTTTGTTGTTGTTGTGTTGTGCCACCATCCCCCGGATCGTGTTGGGTCCCCCCCAAGGGACGACCTGCCCAAGAACCAGTTTGTGGGGCTGTGATGGGAGACCGAGTGTGACAAATGTGGCCGATGTGCAGTGGCGGTTTGAAAACTGTCGAAAATAAGGGGTTTTTTTGTGGACATTTTGATCTGATTATAATTTAAAATTGTGGATCTAAAAAAAACTATACATGTTTAGTAGCTGTGCTACAGAAGTTTTTGTGAGTTGCGAAAAAATGATTTATTCAGCTCAGTCTAACTGTCTGCGATGGAAGAAAAAAAATCTTTTGACTCTCATCAAGAGAAAAATATCGGAAGGGAACTTGGCTCTCCTCTCTCAGGCACGGAAAATCGATAAAAGGAAACTGAAAAAATCATCAGCGGAAAATCGATTTCTCATCTACACTGACAGGTGTAATGTCACACGTCCAAAAATAACCTGTCACTGTTCGTAGATGAACATTGTTTGTAACAAAATAAACGAAATCAATTGATTTAAGGGTACACAGCAACCAAGGAAGTTGTTGTCTTCTTATTTCAAAATTGACAATCTTCCGGACCCAATCCTGCAATAATCTGATTGTAAAAATAGGCAAATTTTGTTGTAAATCGCTTAGTAGACAGTACTTTAGGGGATGATTAAAAAATTATATTGATAGTTCTCGTAGTTGCAAAAATACTAAAATATCTGTAACAAAAATCTTGGTGCAAAAGCTCTGGTTGATGTGCACCGTTATGTGGTGGAAATTCGAAAAAAAAACAATAAATAAATGTTTCTCAGGTTTTTAAAACCTTCATTTTTCTATCTTACAGACATTGAACAGGAACTTTGGTATCAGTTGTCCAAACAACAAGAAATCGTGCATTAATATGAATGCAAACAATGTTTTGAAACCAGTTCATTTGTTTTCAAAAAATGTATGATTTGACAAAACACAAATTTTAACGAAAAAAAAAACTTTTAGCGGCACTGTACATCGAAAATTCACAAAAATTCAAAAGCTTTTTGAATGAACGAATGTAACCATACTACAAATGATTCTAAACGCAGGGAAAGGCATTTTCAGAAATTGCACTTAAATTTCCGTGGAAATTAATAAAGCTTTTAAAAAAAATTGATTTTGATTTTGTAGGGGGAATTGACACACACTTTTGAAAATATTTGCAAAAGCCATATTCTGATATTTTAGCTGGCCAAGGATTGATACCTAAGAGCATGCAATGGCACTGACCTTGTTGCGTGCTCTTCGGTTGACGTCCACGTAAGGAACATCCTGGAAGGAGCGCAACTAACTACATCCGTAGTTCTGTTAGATCATCCGAATTATGTTGATCAGAACAGTATTGCTCTGGTTCCTTGCGAGTGTCCTATTTTCTTACCTCCACGTTGGCTTGGTTTTCATGATGACCTAGCTGGTGGCCTGTGGAAACGGATCGTAAACCTTTGACCACCGCGGGTCAGAGTCGAGACGGCTAAAAGAAAGGGGCGCGAAAATGTGGGAAAAGGAAGTAATTTGTGATTGTAGACGGTATTGTTTGATTCGCAGTATGTTGAGTCAACTGCTGTGGATGTACCCGAAACATCGCAGAACGGGGTTTCTCTTCTCATCTTTCTCAGCTACCATCTATCTCCTATTTTTATTTTGCTCTACTGATTCGTACTTCACCACTAATTCTTCTGTTTACCATTTGGTTTTGATTTTATTAATTCTCGTATCTCGTATCTTTTATTAATTCTCGTATCTCTCAATGCTTGTCACTCTTTTTTCCCAAATAATGCTGCTTTAACAAACTGTGTGTTTTCTTTAAATAAACCTTCCCCTGATGTACTAGTGATACCAAGTCTAATTATCATTTGCCTATTCTTTGTTGATTTACTTCTTTATTTATTCATTTGAATAATTTTTTATCTTGCCCATCATAACAATAATCTAAGCTTGTTTGTTATCTCTATTTATTAACTATTGCCTATTTCTACATCTATTACATCAAGCTTATTCTTTTTATTTTTTAACACACAATTATGATTCTCTTACTATTGCTTCTTTATAAAGTATATTCTCCTTTACTGTCTATTGTTTTCTAACAAGTGAGGTTCGAGCCCTTACTAAATTTATGGAATGATTGGAGGAATAACACATATACTACTATTGTACATTTGCTAATTTTTTATAAAATGCTTAGGTCCTGAAAATTGTAACAAAACACCGCGACAAAAGAAATAGCAACATATAAACACGACTCAACACTAGGAAAGATTTCAGGAGAAAACAATACACAGTAAATAACAATAAGTTTTTGAATTCAAACTAAAAATAAAACAGTTTTTGCTTTAATGAAAGTTGATAGGCACACTATAGATGGTTAGGCGCTTATACTTACATCAAACCCTACTTAATGTACCACCCCCGGGCGAGTTAAAATGCGTAACCGGAAAAGAAGGTGTGCATGCCTGGCACGAACACTCAAAGCGTGTTCTAGCGTGCTGCTCGTACTGACTCATAGCAAGGGTGAGATGTAGGTGTAAGGGCAGTGCGTGTTCGTCGGGAAACTACTGCATAAGATCGGTCAAGGCCCGTTCTTACACTGAAAATTGCGAATTGCGAAAATCCATATTCTGATATTTTAATTTATGCAATTTCAGTAAAATTAGAATAAGGGTAATTCTCCGCCAACTCACACAGCAGTTGCCCCGACCCCTCTTCGATTTGCGTGAAACTTTGTCCTAAGGGGTAACTTTTGTCCCTGATCACGAATCCGAGGTCCGTTTTTTGATATCTCGTGACGGAGGAGCGGTACGACCCCTTCCACTTTTGAACATTCGAAAAAAGAGGTGTTTTTCAATAATTTGCAGCCTGAAACGGTGATGAGATAGAAATTTGTTGTCAAAGGGACTTTTATGTAAAATTAGACGCCAGAATTGATGGCGTACTCAGAATTCAAAAAAAAAAAACGTTTTTTTCATCGAAAAAAAAAACACTAAAAATGTTTTGAAAATTTTCCCATTTTCCGTTACTTCGTTCCGTTTACTGTAAAAAAATTGGAACATGTCATTTTATGGGAAATTTAATGTACTTTTCGAATCTACATTGACCCAGAAGGGTAATTTTTTCATTTCATTTCGTAAAATCGCGATAACTCGTGATATTTATAAGCAACCCCCTTATGTCTATATATCAAAATTTTTGTAATTGTCTGCTCTACAACCTTGTAGAACATTGTTACACTCTAAAAAATAACCCTGCAAAGTTAGAAACAACACGAAATTTTAAAATTAAAAATGTTCTAAATGAAAAAATGACCCTTCTGGGTCAATGTAGATTCGAAAAGTTCATTAAATTTCCCATAAAATGACATGTTCCAAATTTTTTTACAGTAAACGGAACGGAGTAACGGAAAATGGGAAAATTTTTAAAACATTTTTAGTGTTTTTTTCGATGAAAAATACGTTTTTTTTCGGAATTCTGAGTTCGCCATCAAATCGAGCGTCTAATTTTACATAAAAGTCCCTTTGACACCAAATTTCTATCTCATCACCGTTTCAGGTTGCAAATTATTGAAAAACACCTCTTTTTTCGCATGCACAAAAATGGACGGGGTCATACCGCCCCTCCGTCACGAGATATCAAAAAACGGACCTCGGATTCGTGATCAAGGACAAAAGTTACCCCTTAGGACAATGTTCCACGCAAATCGAAGAGGGGTCGGGGCAACTTTTCCCGATTTCGTGTGAGTTGGTAAAGAATTACCCATAACTGAATCGTAAATTCAGCTAACAAAAATTCATTAAAATTTAAGAAAATTGAACTCATGCTAATTTTGTAAATCGACAGTTTGGTGATAATATTTGTATCTTAAACTATTACTTTTTTTTACATTAAATTTACTGTAAACAATTGTTCTAAATTATTTTATTTTTTCGTTAATTTCAAGCGAATTCCACATTTTGCAATTGGCATGCCACGAAATTTCCACGAAATTTTTGAACCGAGACTGCAGAATTGCGAGTTAAGCATAATTGTTTGCAATTTTTTGCTTTAAGGTGAAACTGGACGCCAGTTCTTAGACAACTTCTGTTCAACTTAATTCAATTTCCTTATTATCGTAATATTTATCGTCTGCACAGAGCACACTTCAGTTACCGCATTTTCTCAAAAACTACTTAAAAAAATATAGTTTAAAAAAAATATAGTGCCTGGTGGAGCCTTCCCGTTTCACCTGAAGATATTTGGTAGAACAAATCTATTAGCAATAACATCTTTTAAAAAAATTGTCTACATGCCTACATGTGCTCCTTATTTAAAAAAAAAATATTTCAGAATTTTAAAATCATGATGAATATTTAAAAAAGGGTCAAAAATAAATTGAAAATTGCATCATCTTTAATAATTTATTTGGTTCCCTTTTTTATCACGTATAATCTTTTTCGGGCTTAAAAACTTTGTCTTAGCTCAATTTTTGTTGTTGATCAAATGCCACTTTCGTCACTGTTGCGACGCATAAAACTCTTCCAACCGGCTAGACCTGTCCCCCCCCCCTCCATCGCTGGATTAGCCTGCCTTTGGCTCAATTGCACTCTTCAACGCCGCGCGTCGTTGGTTGATAGTTATCAAGAGGGAGAAGGGGCGCACTAGCCGAGAGAACTCCAGCCAGCATGCAGCGAAGCGAGTTGACTGCAGCGTTTAAAAGTCATGCTCTCGCACATCGCAAGAATTTATGTGTACACTATTCATAACTTTTATGCTGCCAGTCCGTCCTTCCCAAGCCCCGCTCAAACTTCAAGATGTTTTCTCTGGAATCTGCCGGTCTTGGTCGTGTTCGTCATCGGTAGTAGTACATAGTTGTGTTTATGTTCACACAATGCAACGAACTTCCTTTCTTCCTCCGGATTCTGAGGGGGGATCTACGGGAGGAAAAGGGAAGTTGTCATTGATCTCGGAGCTGCGATGGGGGGAGAGTCGTGGGATGCACGCAGACTGGAAAATCCGGCATCGTTCGCTCCCCTGCAGGATTGTTGAACCAGCTGCCGCCGTTGCACCCAAAGCAAGAATGATGCTAATTTTCCTGTGTGTTTTCTTAGAGGTTTGAGCTATGCATGGGTTAGACGTGTTTGGAAAGACGAGGAACTCCGCTGCGGCAATTTGACGAAGCAACGGAAACTTGGCAAAAGTTGGTTAAATTGAAAATAATTGAGCAGCCATGCCATGCGGTATTCCAATTGTTCTGCCCCCTCCGGCGGAGCTGAGAGTCTCTCAGGGACATTCCGCGTAGATCGTAATCAAGCCACGCGTGAAGCGCGCCCTGATGGATTGTTTAATTTTAATTTTGTATTTGCAAATGCCCGTCATTCCCAGAACGCCCTGAACAGCCGAGACAAGCGAATTCTAACCACCGTCTTTTTTTCCTCATATTTCGTTTATTTCAGCACGCTGAGGTCCGACCACGCCAGGTTTTTGCACTTGTAGCAAAATAAACACGATAGACAACGACTGCGCCGACCGCCGAGGAAGGTGGCACTGACCGCGAACTAAGCCACCACGCCGGAAGAAGAAGCCTCATCATCATTATTTTGGAATTGATCCACGGCAGCAGAACGAAGAAGCGGTTCGGGTTATGTTTTTCTTTCTGTGAAAAACTTGTGTGAAGAGAACATCATTCAGCGTGGCCAAGAATCGATTGGACGTGGTCTACCAGTTGATTGAGGAGCAGCAGTAGTGGGTGGCCGGCTCAAGAACCGCTCCTCGAGACATCCGCCTCAGGCCCTTCTTCTCCACGTGGTCTACCACGCCGGTACCGGAAGTGTGCAGTTGTTCCAACGTGGAGGAGTGTTCAGCGTGCTGGGTTGGGCCGTTCACGCTGGGGGAAGTAATCGTTGATATGTTTGTGTGATTTTCAGCTCATTTCCATAATATTCCATATGTGCTGCGCGCGCGTTGAACCTCGCGACCGGTAGTGTAGAGGCACGTGATTTTTTATTGTGTTGTTGCTGAAGTTGCTGGTGGGCTAGGGAAGTACCGCCTAGGCAGCGCTCAACTCGACCAGAACGTTATTGGAAGAGGTCCGAATCGGACGGGGGTGAAGTGTGTGTGTGTGTGTGAGTTACCATTTCGGGCAAACCCAGCCCTCGATCGCGCCAGTTTTTAAAAGGAAGCACAGTGCGTTAATTTTTCCCCCGCGCCGATGGAAAGGCATAAAATTGATAAGTGCTATGAGTGAGCCGGGCAATCCGACGTGTTTACGAGTTCCGTGGATAATTTGCGTGCAGCAGTAGAAGAAGAAAACAAAGTCGCGGGCGCGATGGGTTTGGCCTCGTCCAAGGCGGCCAACAGTATTGCCGCGAGCAGCAGCAATGGTGGCGGCTCCAAGTGCGTCGACAATGTCATTATTGGCACCCACAACCACCATCCGGATATTCAGCAGCCCTGCTCGCTGCTGCCGTCGCCCTCGAGCGGCTTCAGCATCGGGGGTGGGATCGATACCTGGAAGCCGGCGGCGTCCAGCTGTCACGTACGGCAGGCTAGCATCCGGTCGCGCAACCTGCAGCCCATGCCGGACATTGGCGAGCTGGACCGGCGGTTCGCGAAAGTGCTGGTGAGTTCATTTGAATATTCTTGTTTGAGGTGCGTGTGTGTGTGTGTGTGTTTGTGGTTCCTTTTTGGAAGGGCTCGTCAATATTTGAACCAACGGTACATTACTAGTCGTGCACGTTCCAAATGTGCCTGGGGGCGATTGGAACTTTTGCACGGTGTCAACTCTACTTTGAAAATAAAAGTAAAAGTATTTTTTTTTATTCGGGTTTAGTAACGTCATATTAGAGCAGTTCCTTAGCCATCTTACATCATTGGTTTCTCCGTTCAAGTCTCCATACATATTTGGGGGTTTTCCATAGAAAAGGTCTATGCAGATGTTTGAAAATATGGTCTTGAGCAAGGATTTTGTGATCGATTCGGTGTCTTAACTCATTTTTTGAAGTTATGTTTTTCTAAATTGTGTTTTTTACACGAGAAAGCTTGCAACATTATTTCTGGCTGTTTCATTTGGAAATAATAAGTACTTATCTTCGATAACATGCTCTGTTTTGAAATTGAAGCCATTTTGAAATAAAATTAAAAGTTGTTTTATTTAAAAAAAAAATGGTCAATTCTCGTCCAATTCTGAAAAAAATATTTTTGAAAAGCTGAGAAAACTCTCTACAATTGGCTTCTTGATTCGACCTTTGGTTGTTTAAATATAGCCTCGCAAAAATGAAAAATACGAAATATTCGTTTTTCTATGTGCACGGAAAAAATCAATTCCCATCATCGTGGATTGTTGTTCATGAATTCATGAGCCAGGAAGAAACTGATTCATGAGTATGGTGCATTTGCACTATAAACGTAAATTCCTTCGTGCTTCTCAAATTCATGATCACAATTCACGATTTCGGGGTTCGTCTTTTTTACGTGTGCTACCCATTCGGCCCTCAACTTTCAATCGATGATATCTTGAAAACTGTTGATCCGATTTTTAATGTTAAAATTTGAAACTTGCGTGTAATTTTAAAATCCTTTTAAACAAATATTTTCAGATTTTTTAAATCACGACTTACATCTTAAAAGGATAAATAATTCTATAGAGTTTTTTTGCATTAGGATTATTCTGAAAATCTTTTTTGTTCAAAAAATAAAAACGACATGATTTGAAATTCGGATACTTAGTAGCAAATAATTTTTGTTATAGCTGGCAAAAAAAAATATAATTAGTTGAAAATGTTAAAATATCATCAGGGTGCACTAGAAACAGTCAAGTTTCAGAAAATGCATTCCAAATATGTATTTTCTAGCAATTTTTCATCAGAATTTAAAAATAAAATAAAATAACTTGTTGTGCTTCGAATCTCGGACACTGTTAAAAGCTGATTCTAAATCCGGACACTCGTGTCTGCTTATGAATCGCATAAATTTGGACTAAAATTTTAGTAAAAGGCATTCTTTAGGTATTAAACAAGCTGTTAAAATCAACACAATCAATATTTTGTGTAACGATTTGGTAGGAATGAAATGTTTCAGTGAAATATTTCAGTTTTTTTTGGTAATTCATATTTTAATTTTATTTACGTCATGATTCGAAATCCGGACACTTAGTAGCATATCATTTTTGTTTAAGCTGGCAAAAAGTCATGTAATAAGTTGGAAATATTGAAATATCATCATGATGTAGTATAAACAGTCACTTTTAAGAGAATTCATGCAAAATATGTCTTTTCTAACAATTTTTCATCAGCATTTGAAAATTAAAATTGTGCTTCGAATCCCGGACATTAATAAAGGCTGATTCGAAATCGGGACCCGTTTGCATCGAATTCCGGACACTCGATTTTTCTAATAAATCGCACAAATTTGGACTGAAATGTTAGTGAATGGCATTCTTTAGGTCTCAAATGAGTTGTTAACATTAAAACAATCGATATTTTATATGAATAATTTGCTAGAATTTAAGAAAATCAAAACCATAAATTTCTGCTTTGCCTTCCCGGTGCTTCGGACGCGTATGAAATATTTCAAGTGGAATGTTTCGCATTTTTGAAAAACTTATAATTTTATTTTATTTAATTGTTTTGACATTAACTACAGCGTTCATACAAACCTAAAATGAAAGTTGATGTTAGAATTCATCACATAACACAGTTTTGACAATCATGATGTGAACTTACACCCGAAATTCAGAGTCGGGATAATCGTTCTCTCCAAATTTATTGAGGGCTCAGTGCCAAAATCGATAGAATAATGGTACCAACTCACACCATTATAACAAATGAGTTCATTCGTTAGTTGAATCAATAAATCTCCAACAAGTGTCATACATCGACTTCTGACTTCTCCTTGGTCACCAAGCTGTGGTTGCCGAGGCAGCAAAGTCATTGGATTGGTTTGTCAAAGGTCTCTGGTTCGATTCCCGTTGTCGACACTTTTGGTTTTTTGTTGACGGATGAACTTTTTTTGCAAATGAACCTCGAGAGAATAGTTCTATCGCCCATCTCGAGCTGTGTTCTCTGCGTTCGTGAATGGTACCACTATTCTCTCGACTAGAGACCATCATTCTCTAGGACTAGCGCTGCCAGTTTTGGGTGTATATCCAAATAATTGATAATACAAGATAAAGTGTCCGGGTTTCGAAGCGTCCGGGAATTCGAATCATAAATAAATTTGAAGTGAAGTGGATGTGAAAATTCATCAAATAACACAGTTTTGACAATTTTTATGCTTTGTTATATCCGAATAATTAATAAAACAAGAAATATTGCAAATATTGAGAATATATGTGATTATCAGAAACTTTGAATAATCGAGTCTAGACTGTTGTTTTCCAAAACTCGACACCCTGTTCAAGATCCTCCCTTCTCTCTTCATCCCATCGCGGTGAACTTGAACAAGAACTCACATCTCGCTTTGTGTCCGTCGTCCACGACGACCGTCTGCTGATGCCTCGGGTGCAGCAGCTCAACCCTAAACACGAAGCTGCTGCAGCCTGCGAAGATGCTCCCTGCTAATGTAAATATTTACACGCTTCGAACGCGCCACCAGGCCAGACGAAGACCGTCGGGTCGTCGAGCACATGTGCTCGATTGCCCTTCAAAGACCCTCCCGGTTTGGAGGCCACTCTTCGTCATCGTCCACCATAAGCTCAAGAGGTGCCGGGGGTGCGTTATGAGTAGGGTTAGTGAAATTTCACGATTTCGCGGACAGCGTGAAATCCGTGAAATTTGGCTTTTTCCGCGAAATCCCGTGAAATTTTATGTTTGTGTAAAACTGTAACTATTTTTCTCAAAATGATTTATGAAACTAGAATGAGAATAAAAATAATCTTATAAAATACTGTAGAAATAAGCGAGTGAATACCCTGGTTTAATTACTAACATAGGATCAATGATTTTGAAGATTTCGAAGACGGCGTAACGTGAAATCTATCAATTTTCTCAAATTTTTTTTTAAATAACAGCATAATAAATATTTTACCCATACAGACTATTTAAGTAAATTTTATTAGTTTACAATTGAAATGCTTGATATGAACCATTTGAGGAATTGTTCAATTTTTTTAGAAACTTATTAAGTATAGTAATTTGTAATTTATTGGAAACAGATTAAGGAAGGACGTTGTGATGGTTCCTTTAGGTTAGTTTAGTAATATTTTCATTGGCTGTAATAAAATTTTTACAGCATTTTATTTGAAAGGTATAGTTAAGAAGTTCTAAGTTCGAAGAAATTAAAAGAATCAAGCATTGTTTTATTCAAATTAAAATGAAGGGCATTTTTTGCTTTGAAATAAACTTTTAAAAACGTTTCTAATTTTTCTGAGTCATTTTGATTTTTTTTTCAATTCAATTCGGATTTTTTGGTGAATAATCAAGATAAAATCAGTTCTTTTGCAATTATTAACAGAGATTTGGAGTTCCTTTCAGCTGTGTGTTGCATCGTAATCCATTTTGGAACAACTTCTATAACTAAATCACTAACAAGAGCAAGTAACATAAATTAAAAATGTTAAAAATTTCATTTTGAATAAAATAATTAAACTTATTTTTAATGTGATAAATGTCGCAAAAATTTAACTTTTGGTTTTGAACTTATTTTGGCTGGACAAGATTGTTGAATCTTGCTTTGATATGAAATTCAGTAAAATGAAGGAAATTCACAAAAACTTTTGAGCTTTATTAGTCAAATATAAAAAACAGTTCAATAAATGAGAATACGCATGCCCTACATTTTGTTTAAAAATATATATAGAGCCCATCCATTAACCAGGTGGAATCTTTTAGGAAAATCAGGAGAATTTTTTTTTGTGTCAGGTTCAAATTTATTCAAATTGTTTTTAGGTTATTTAAATAATATATAATGAAGCATAAAAAGCAGTTTCTGTGATTTAAACATAAGGTTTTTATAGTTATTTTAACATTTTTCACGTTCCGCGAAATTTGCGTGAAATTTGGTGTTTTGAAATTGAGGTCCCCGTGAAATTTGCAATTTTCGAGCGTGAAAAATCACTAAGCCTAGTTATGAGCTTATTTAACGAGCCACTGGCTGGATGTCGCAAGACGAGGACGCGGTTTGAAGTGTGAAGTGTCTCTCTCTTGGAAGATTGAGATTCGTTGAAACAAATCTATTAGTTTTTAACAATTTTGGTTTATTTGCACTTAAGGCCACTATCAAGACATCACTATGGGTTCACTTTAGAGCCACTCGTAGAAAGAGTACGGACTGCTCCCCAAGCTGTAATACTCCAGTGGTGTCACGTAGCCGCCAATACTTGGAACTGGTGCGTAGCCATAGCCGAACTCCTCCATGTGACGCTGGCTTCGGCCAACCGATTTGTGATGGTGATGATGGTGGACCACTTTTGGGCTGGCTGCGTAATCCTGTTGGTAACTTGCGCCGCGGTCCGTGGGTCCGAACCGGATTCGGTTGATGTTTTTCCTGATGGATATTACTGGCGTGGATTGTACAGCTGCAACGATGCACAGTAGAAGCACTAAGAACTTGAACATTTTAAGAACCTGCGTTGAGGAAGAATGATTTCTGTAGACTGATGGTTAGTTACGATTGGTAGAATGTTTTTATACACTTTATAAGTATCAAGTTTAATTTAACCTTTTCCTAAGGTCAACTTACGAAATTGGTAGAAAATTGTTAATTTTAATCGATAAATTTGATGGAAGAAGCTATTCCACTCAGCTTTCCAACTAGCTTTATCGAACTTCATTTCCGAATGAAAACATGTTTTGAGCATAACAGCAGGTTGGCAAATCGAAACGCACGCTGTAGTTTGTTGGTCACAGCTGAATGAACACCTTAACTTGTTATGAAAAGCATTGAATTCGATTATACTGACCGCATATGATTCGACGTTTGGAATAGTTTGAGGGATCTCATGAAGACAACTTAATAACACAATAAGCATTTAATAAAAACACTGATAGGAGAATTAAGCTCAAGAGCACAAACTCCACCATTATAAAACATGTTTAAAGCGATTAAACAAAATTGTTCTACAAGTGGTTTCATACATTATGTTCAAAAGCAAACTTCAGGATGAAATTGACGAGGTCAAATATTGTGCAATTGCATCAAGTGTTCAACAAACAATCCATTGATCCAGTAGGAATGACAGGTTGCTGGCAGAATTTCGCTAACAAGGCATGAATTCAAATTGAAATTTCAAAAGGTAACCCTGGCTATAGCTTGATAAACCCGTCTCAAAAGACTCCATTCACGTGTCACCCTGTCGTCTCAATCATGATCCCTGTGTGCTGATGTCGCCTTTGTCCGCCGGGGCAACTCCGTCAACTGCACCATGATGCGGAAGTGCAATCAATTACACACATGTACAAGTGTTTGCTCGCTTGTCCACGTCATCTTGTAGAATGATTAGTACGAGCAAACAACGAAGAAACTCAATACCCATCGAGCTCAAGAGATTCATTCATTACTGCAGTGGGCATCGACTCATCCTGATGCGTTCACAACTTGGCACTGATTTGGTCAAGATCTATTAAAAAAACGCTTCTCGTAAATCGTAAATCCCTGCATTGCTGCTTCTGTTGCTGCTACTGCCGTTGATAAGATACCAGAATTCCTGGAACATGATGCAGTACACAACCAGCTGTTTCATCGACCATCATCAATACGAGTCAAGCCGGAGCTTATCGAATACCCTCAAAATTCCTGCCGCTTGTCGATGGTGATGGTGATTTCATGCGGAAACGAAGGAATTACCTCCGACTTATTGGTTCTTCCGTTTTATGTTTTTGCTTCTCATTCTCGTGCTGCATTTTCCAGGAAATTAATTTACATAAATAAAGCAAATCCCTGTCCATCACCATCGACGACTAATTATGCAAATTAGCTTTGTACCCATCGTATAGACAAAAAAGTAAACATTACTCAGCTTCAGTGCTGCTGGTGTCCGGACCTGGATGTAAATTAGCATAGTTTGAAGATTTTATTACAGGTAATTTTGCGTTTCGTACAGGTTCAGTCTTGCTTGTACAGTTGCAATACCAATTGAAGGAATTGGTCTAACGATAAACTAAGCGTGGGAAGATCCACCTTCTGGAAAGTTATACGTTTTTTAGAACTTGTTTCGAGTTCTGAGAAAACAAACCAGGGTATCAAGTATCGAGTTGTTTTCTGATCACGTGACCCTTACGAATGGTACCCGTTTGGTGCACTCACATGACCGGTACTACTCGTATAGAACATGACAAACCAGTCGAGCGTTACGGTCAAAACAACCAACGCCACAGGCATCTCTGTACGTATAGAACCAACAAGCATGCATTCACGGATGTTACAAATTACTATCATATAGTCGCCGTAAAAGTGGGTAATTGAACTCAGCTTTTCATCTGGAGTGAGTCGCAGTTTGCTATCCAGATTTTGCCTCGTAGATCGGACATCAGAGTACCGATCGTAAGCGATAGAAAGCGCGAGTTGTATGACCTTTACGCCAAGCAACTCCCCTTCCGGAACATCTGACGTAACTCTCAACGGCGCGGCGAACCAGAAACCGTATTATAAAAGGCCAAACCAAGTGGTAATGGTTGATTGGTTGATTGCCGAGTACCGACTCCGCTCCCTCTCCCTCTCTCAAGTTTCCAAAAATGGCTTTGCATATGGCTTGCACCGTGAAGCATCGTCGTTCTGGTGGTGTCGCTAGCGGCTCCAAGACTTTGAACTTGCCCAGCGATACTGGCGGGTTTGTGTTTTTGGGGGGCTGAACCATGGTGGCGCACCGTATCTAGATCATGGTCTCGACACAAAGCGGAGCGCCGCGACGAAATGATCCCCAGCCCCAAACTTTCAACTGCAATCAAACGCAAAAAAAAAAAATCGCGACTTATTAGCGCAACGAACGAAACGACGGATGACGAATTTATTAGCATGCGGTCACCAGCGGTGTGGCGCGGAACGGGTTGAGAAGGTCATACCTCAAGCGTCAGCGGATCGGGCCCAGGTATGACTCAGCTGACAAGCTGTCTTGTTTGCTCACTTAATCGCGCGAGGGGACGCGAAAAGTCGCACAAAAGACAAAAGGATCGAGCTTTGATGAATTACCAATTTTGTATGGAAATGTCCGAGATGATCTGTGTCGGACTACGGGTCTTCAAGCAGCGTAGTACGTCCATATAATGTCAGATATCGTTCTGTCGGGTGTACAATTTGTGTCATTACAATGAGTTCACTGTGAAAGGTACAAGTGTGGTTTCCGGGTCAGTTATGGACAGCCTATCGTTCTAGCGTTCTGTGAGCAGTCGTTAACTCCCTTATCGGCGCTTGCCGCGGTAGTGGTGAGCGACGGAACTGCGTCGTTGTGTTCGCTGAAAGTCACTCTCGCGCGACAGGCGCGAATGAATTACGTGAGTTGTAGTGCGCGATAAGCCGTTTGTTTGCTGACGCGCCATGCGATTACTCGAGAGTAGCCAAGTTCTGTAACTTGTTTCGCGCGATCTAATCTTAACTCTTTCATCGCGCATCTCCCGAGCTACACCAACAATGTATTACCGTATCAAATCTACGCACAAGATCCCATTAGCTCCACTCATTTGCATGCGAATAGTGTTGTGTCCCAGCGCAACGCAGACTTCCGCCTGGTTGTCGTCCACGAGTCGGTGGCGAATTAAGCAGCGCGCCCGGCTTAATATCTTTTCTTTCTTTATGGACGCTATCGGTTGATCGTGCGCGCGCCCTGTCAGTGGTCCCCGGGAGACCCATAACTTTGCCCTCTGAACGACGACGACGACGACGATAGTTATGACGTGTCGTGTACGGGATCCAAAAAACCACCCGCCACGAAGATCACGATGCAGCGGGAGCCGACCTTCTCCTAATGGTGTTTTCAAGTTGCAGATGTTGGCACCGCGATAAGCCACGGTTGATCTCTCCCCGGCTGAGGCCGGTATGTACCACCACCACCGTCACAATACCGGAATCGCGACGTCAGAACCTCGCGCGCACAATGAATAGGCTATAAATTTAACACTGTTGAACGCGTCGTCGCGTAGAGTTCCCTCGTCGCAGGCACAGATGGTGACCGGATGCGTCCAATTCAAGCGCTTAATGGCTTCATATGTTCCTCCAAATATTATTGATTTTTATTTAGTTGATGACCCGTGGTTGAACCTCGCGTGCGGACCACACTGACGACTACGGGTCAATTGCCGGCGAAAGGTTTTCCTTTTCCGTCCCTACTGTTGTAGTCAGGGGGTGACCAAATCCGTTTTGTTTTATGGCGAAGAAGCGTAAGAAATTACAGTTGTTACAACATGTTCGGATTTTGATACGATCCATTGAGGTTCTGCCTCCCGCTGGGTCGTTTCCGTAGCCGTTCATTTTCATTATTGAATTTCATTGCCGGATTATTTCGCTCTTTGTTTTGATTACCTCCTCCATTCCGTGAGGTGAGGATCCACCAAGTTCAGCGATGATCATGAAGAGTCCGCGGCGATGCTCGTAATCTCTCGGTGTGATTGCGTGTCTAAGTTGAATTTCAAGGTGATTTAAATTGACTTCACCTACCCCGCGTACCGCCCACCTCTTCAAGACTGCGAGGAAGCGCACAGTCCTGAGAGATGTACCCGCAGCACCGGTTTTAATTGGATCGATGCATTATCCGTTTGCGCCATTCATACCGGCTGCCAGCGACAACAACCACGATGCAGAGTACACACACGATACAATCGGATCATGATTCATGCGTCGTCCGCGCAAACACCCACCACCACCTCTACCAACTCCAAGGGGTCGTGCATAAACCACGTGGTCTCCTTAGGGGGGGGGGAGGGGTCCGAAATCCGACCGAAAAAAACCATGAAAAGCCATGGGGGGAGGGGGGGGGGAGTCGACGGCTGACCACGTGGCTTTTAAAAAAAATCTTTTCTTTAAAAAAACAAAAAATACGCGCTTTGAATTTACTTATATGCATACATTTTTTGTTACACTTCAAAACCATACGATTATTGTGTTTAAAGTTATTACTTATATTTCAATGTCATAATATTTTCCAATTCAATATTGAATTATATATTTCGGCAGATTCATATCAATACTTTGAGCCTGTAATTGAATGTACACTTTTTAATACTCATGTAACTACGTTTTGCAAAAGTTTAAAAGCTGTTTAAAAATAAAGTGACAGTATCCAAAGTTAATATACCCTAAAAAATGCGTACCAAAATGAAACCACAATTTCATTTTTTTGTTGATGGTATCAAGTAGCTAAAAATGTGCTTGCAAAATTGCATTGAAAGTAGATGTACTCTTCGATAGTTCTATTTTGGAACAACTTAAAAAATAAATATTGCTGACAATTTTATAAGATTTTCGTAACAACGCAAAAAACTAAATATGTATTATGAATGAAGTGTCTAAAGATGATTCCCAGCGAATTTTTTTTTTTTCAAAATCTCAGATCTTAGCTAATTACCGTAGTTGGTCCTATAAGTGATCGAAGAATCTTAATCGAAAGATTTCCTTTTGACACTTAAAACAAACTCAAGATATCTTGTATCTCCTCTCTCATGCAATATTTTTTAAGTACAAAGAAACTAAAAACCCCAATTTCAGGATTATCGCGCAAAATTTCAGTTTCACTACCTCATTTGCAAGTGAAACGTCTAACATTAAAAAAATAACCAGTAACGAAAAAACGAACGATACATACTTTAAGATTCACCAAATAATTTGATGAATATTTTGGTCTAGAATATATTCCTTATTTCATGGGTTACACAATTCGGATTGTTATATTACATAACATTTCATAAAATACACGATTTAAGTTTTAAAGAGTCACTTAATTTTCAAATGCCGATATCAATTCGTGAAATAAATTTCAATACAATGCCGTCAAGATCAACATAATTAAAATTCATTAAAAAAGATGGAACGGTACTTTCAACTCGCTGGTTCTCGGGCATAACTCAACCAACCGGGACATTTTTTTTGAGTGAATTATAAGGATGTCTAGATGATCCTTAAACTTTGCAGAACTCGATATGATCAAATCCGTGGAGACAAGCCCGAAAACCTGTGAGTTGAAGTTACCGTTCCAACGTTTTAGGGAGGCTTTGGCATCCGTGTATATTGGACATGCGTTGGGCGTCCCAGTGTTAATAATTTCAAAGATATTGAAAAGATTGAAAAATTAACTTATTTAATATTTGCCTGTTTAAACAACTGAAAAAAAATGTAAAATAAATTCCAAATTTTAGCTTAATCTTTTTTAAATTTATCAAAACACGTAGTCGATAGCAAAATCAATTTAAAGTAAGAGTAAGACTTAAACAATTTGGATGTCCATGACTAAAAGAATGATTTTTAGCGCGTTGTCTACAACTTTTCCAAAGACACGAAATCGATTTTCGAGCAATTCTATACAAAATCGGTCTTTATTCTTAAATTTTATTTTTTTGATTTTTTTAATCCGTCTGAAACCTTTTCTGGTACCCAAGCCATCTTGCATCATTAGTTTGTCCATATAGTTTTCCATACAAATTTGGCAGCAATGAAAATTAAAAAATCTGTATCTTTTGAAGAAATTTTTGGTCGATTTGGTGTCTTCGGCAAAGTTGTAGGTATGGATAAGGACTACACTGAAAAAAATGATAAATGGTAATTTACTTTGCTGATTTTAATTTCACTTTTTGTCACTAAAACATGATTTGCAAAAAAAACACTATTTTTATTTTTTTTTTTATTTTGCCAACTTTTCAGAAATTTTCAGAATGGGCAAAAAATCGTTGTTTGAGTTATGAATTTTTGAATCATTACTGATTTAAAAAAAATCGAAATATTGACGGCAACTTAATTTCAATTTTATTTTTCGATCTAAAATCTGTACTTATATCTGTAAGCCCATACATCCCTTTGAAATGTGGTCAAAGACAAACTTATGGGAAATTGGACGAGCTTTCCAATAAAAATATTTTCGAGACTGAAAAATCAAGTCTGTCATATAGAAATTGCCAAAAACCATCAAGAAACTTATTTTTTCAACATTTTTATTTTTAAAACCGCTGTAACTTCACATGGATTCCACTAAGGACAATGGTCATTATGGAGATTTTTATGTAAAATTGTCTGGGGAATCTACTCTCGAGTTTGGTTTTTGAAAATTTTGATGTTTAGAGCACTTTTCAAAAAAAAAAAACAGTTTCAGTAAATGATTTTTGTAATTTTTTAGGTGAGCTGCTCCATCCTGCATTTTTCGTGAGTCTTTTTGTAACATCTTAGGCTATTTTCACAAAAATTTTGAACGAAAAAAAATCGTGGGCTCACCTTCAAATTTGACTTTTAAACTTAAAAATCAAAAAATCTCATAAAAGTGGCGTGTATTTTTTTTCAGTGTATTTTTTTTCGGAAAGCCCGTCAAATTTCCTACAAGTTTGTCTTTGACCACATTTTGATACGATGCAACGGCTTCGAGATACAGAAATATTTAAATTACGAAATACAAAAATATTTAAAACACTTACGCCCTTCTCAAATGTCATTATCAAGTGTAACTGGCTCCATATACACAAAAATGGCTTATATATGCCTAGGATAACATGTCTACAAAGTTTCATTGAAATCGGAGAGGGTCAAGAAAAAAGTACCTTAAAAATTCCTGTTTTGGGCTGGAATTGCTCTCATGCTTAATTAAAAAGAAAAGTTGCTTTAGTTTGGATTTTTATGGATGTTTGGAATAAAATAAATATTAACTAGGAGCTTTCATAACTAGATATTTTCCTTAAAATAAAATGAAAATATTTTTTTCCTGAAACAAAACATTTCTATTTAATTAATTTCGATTTTAAGAAAATATTTTAAAGCGCATTTAAATTAAATCATGAATGCTGTTTATATATCAAAATAGTTTTAATTCTTAAAGCGTGAAACCACGAAAAACCATGAGGGGGGAGGGGGGGGGTCAAAAATTCTCCAGAAAAAGGCCACGTGGTTTATGCACGACCCCCAAGTCCGGTGGTGGTTCAAGCCGTTGTTGTGGAGTTTTTAAATGGAAATCCTCTGCTCAATGGAGCCTTTGGTGGTGTGCGAGTGGTTCAGGAAATCTGTGTCAAAGCGATTTTCTTCGACACCTCTCTCGGGTTTGTGTGTGTTTTGTTCAGCAGTTATGCTCCATTATGTTTTCCCAACGTTTGATGAGTAATGCTTGGCTTCATGAATGACGAGAAGGTTGAGGTAATCGGTGTAATTTGAACACATCGGATAGATCTTGACCTACCATTTGTTTACCCAACAAACACAAAGATGCTTACATGGAGAAAAATCAGTTCCTAAAATGTACCATGGAGGTACGTTGTTAAAAAACGTACCTTGCGATTTGAACACTTTGTTCGTGGTTTCGAATTTCATGAACGCTTGTTCACGGTTTTGGGAACTGATTTTTCTCCGAGTAGGGGTTTAATGATCTCAGCGTTTATCACGCGGGACTACAAATCTGTAATAATATTTCAAAAGAACTGAGATTAAAAAAAACTCAAAACAGCTTTCTGTACATATTTGATATAATAGTTTCATTGAAAAAACTGGTATAAAATGGGTTTGGCCGTTGCAAATATTTTTCAAAGTTTATGTCGAACCATGACACGTAATTTCAAATTTTATAGCAAGCAATCGGATGCTGCTGTCGAGACAATTTCCGTATATTTTTTGAATTCCCGGGACAAAAATCCCGGGATTTTTCCAAAATCGGGAATTCCCGAATCCCGGGATTTTTTTAATTTTATCCCGGGAATTCTCAAAATTGAAAACAAATCAAATTTTGTTTGGAAATTTAGATTTGGTTGTGGATGAAAGATGAATATTTGAATACATAATACTTCGCTTCGCTTCGCTAGGAGACGGTGATTTTAGCGGATTGCAGACTGGATTTTCGCCATGTGATGTGATGATTGTCTTAGCCCAAGTTGCCTAGGAATCGATAATTGGGAATAGAACCAATTCCACCTGAACCAGATTCTCACCACCATGGCAGCCGTCCATTGCCGGCCGCTCCCATCTCCACCGCGCACCAGGGACAAGGAAAGGGAATTGGAAGACGCGAAGTGTTGATGCTCCACTTTTTTAAGAGTATTAAGGGAAAATCTCCACGGTATCCTCAAGTAAGTTTCGCTTGGAGTTGGACGGTTTTTGGGAAGGAGCCACCCTAGGCGAGTGGTAACGACCTTTGGCATTGTTGTTCGAATTCTTTATGTGTTCTCATTTCTAATGGGAATGCTTTCAATTCTTCTCATCTCTTATTGGATGAATTCTATCAGTCGCCCAGGCTATTTATAGCGAGGTATTTTTAGATTCAATTTCAACTGCGCTTGCAAATCTTGCATGCAATCTTGTTTGAGTTCTGATGTTCAACTTGCATTCAATGCGATTCTAAGTCCGATTCTTGGATTCAACTATACCAGAGTCTGATTCCACCTCAAGCTACCAATGCTCCACGGTTAAGTGGAAAGCATTTTGCTTACCAATCCTAAGGACAGGGGATCGAACCCCGCCGTGAGCTTGAAGTTTTTCATTAATTCCAAATTCAATGAGTCCAGAACTTTCTCGTTGGGAGCAGATGGGTATCGAACCCAGAACCATTCACTTATAAAGCGAACATCGTAACCATTCAGCCACGACCGCTCCTTCGAATATTTGAATACATAATACTCGACAAAAAGTTAAAAGCATTTGTATTCGGCATATAAGGTAGTCAGAAATTTTCCAACACAAAAGTATGTTTACATGGCAGCTAGACGTTTGTTTGATTTCCTATCTCTTTCTAGCATAAGTTTATTGTCAGACGACTTCTAGCTGGTTTTTTTTACTGACCGCCCGATATGTCAGCCAAAATTTTGCCATTTTTTTTTGCAAAATTTTCTGATTGTTCTGATTGATTTTAGTTACAACATGAATAGAACAAAACAATTAGTACACTGATTTCCCAAATCTCCTGTATCTATTCAGACTGCAGTCCAAATTATCTCAAAACCCGGGAAAATTGGACGCCCTATTTTTATGGCACTGACTTTTTTTTAATATTTTGTGGCACTTTTCCAGCACTGCTGCCAAAGTATTCATAAATTTGTATAGACTTATGGTGCCAAATGACTTTTTGTAAGAGAGAAAGTACTCACAACTAATATGAACAAAATATTTCAAATAAATTGCTATTGTTTGAAAGAATCGCTATTCTCGAATTTAGAATAGGGGATCATGAAGGGTATTCATATAAATGTAGTTAACTATGTATTTCTCCAAATCTTTTCTACCCATTTTTTAATTGTTGATGCTATCTCCTGATTATCAGTAATTATTTATGTAATTCTTTGAAATAAACCGAATTTTTATTTTTTAGAATTTGGAAAACCTGTAAGACTGGAGATAAAAAATCCCAAGTATTATGGAAACTCGAGATCTTGATTAAAAATTGATAAAATTTGTACTCAAAATCTTTTGAAAGCTTTCTTGATGAATAAAAAATGTTGAACCAAATGTATGCGTTCAACAAGTATTTTGATAATAATTTCAGATTAAAAAACGTTACTTAATCCACCTTTAGGTGGTTGGTGCCTTCCTCTCATTTAAAGAGTGATTCCAACCCCCATAAAGTATTTACATGGTTTATGGATCGCCTCTAACGTGATCGCAGTGCCTAAGAGGTCCTAATAAAAATAAGTGATGAGTAAAAAAAACAGACTACATACAGACTTTTTGTCAAGATTGTACATATACCGCCGTGGGGAAATAGATTGAGGTTATGTAAATTCAGACCATTTTTGAACTGCTTGTAATTTTGGATAGGTAAGTCAGATCTTGAAAATTCTTAATCCACAAGAAAGGTAATTTCAGAACCTTTCTAAAAATACATAATATGGCAGGTTTCCATGCAAAAACCACCCTTTTTGCAAATTGTTAAATTTATATGCTGCAGTTTTTTAAGCAAAACTTTTGAAGTGGTTTTCTAAATCTTATAACTTTCAACCGACGATGTGCCATCCCAGCTAAGATGCTATCGCAAGGACTTAGTTAACATTGGAAATCTGTAGCACGTTGCAACCTTTAAAAGTAAAGCTCCACAGATCGATCCAGATCATCGATATTAGCTACCTACCTGAAAGCTTGACTGAAAAGGTTATGCCAACCTAATCTAAAGTACGCTGTAACTCATTGCGTTCATTTACAGTGCATTCCGTCGCAGCTACAGCCGGTTTAAAACGCTCCGATTAGTGTGTCACCATAAATTTGCTTTTTCCGCCGAGGTCCCCGAACAACTCTATAAATTGTCTCGTTCTATCATTGAGAAAGAGAGAGAAATAAGGGGCACACTACACACACCAAATCCCGGCTAAACGAACCGGAATCGTCGTATAAATCCAAATCACATCGTGGTATCGTACGCCCGTTAAGTAGTCATTTTTATCCGTACGGTTTCCCCCTGATATACGGGGATCGCGCGTTGATATACTCTTATAAATAAACACCTACACCTAACCGGCGGCGACGACGACGTCGTATCTCGTTTGCCGTACACAACTCTGGTCTTTGGGAGGCTCGTCGCCGTCGTGGAATCCGAGAGGTTGAACCGAATTCTGGAACGCACCACCGCAGATGGTTTATCGACCGATTTATGCTTTCCGATTGAAACATCAGGCGCGCGGGGTAAATGAGTCCGGTTTGTGGTGCAGCCCGAGGCAACCTCCCACGTGGATCGGGTTATTTGTTGGCCTGAGGATTGGTATAATTTTAACGAGCAAATGAATCAACACTGGAAATTGAAGCAGCACGTTAAAATAAATTTGCATATATTGAAGACACGGGCGTAACGGCCGGTTATTACACTTCATTGTCCAGGTCTGCGCGGTGTCCGAGTGTCGGTAATAAAATTTATGCTTTCTAATGGTAGACTGCTCACACCTTCTTTCTCGCGCGCGCGGATACGCTGGAGACCCGAATGGTTTATTGCCGACTCTCATCAAAGCCTCCCATAGATCATGTCAAGTGTGCGACGAGGCCAAGCCCTGCTCATATGAGGGGGTTCGTTCTAGCGGGCACTTCTAGACTTTCCGTAGCCACGATGATTGCGTGCTCGAATCTCATATTGTGATGGAATTTGTGCTGTGTAACTAGCGGCAGCTACGTACGAGACCTGTGGCAGGTCGATGAGCATCGGGGGGTCCAACGATGGGGCCTTGTGTGTCATAATTATTTCTATAAATTGGCCTGCATTACGGTGCTAATTAAAGTCTTGTTGACCACTCGGTGGATCTCGGCGGAGGAAGCTCTCGCGGAGTTCGTGCCAGGTTTTACGATGGCTGTTTTCGTGTTTCGTGGTTTGATCTGGTAGAAGCTGAAGTAATTATTTTTTATATAGCAATGTAACTGGTTTTGTTTATTATAGATGGACTTAATTGATTCCTTCTATGTTTGTATAGGTTAGTAAACTAATACGCTGAATGCGATCTGAAGATTTCAAAACTCAAAAAAGGCCTCACCTGAATCATAACAAGCTTCCCAACCCACCTCCACAAAAGCAGACTGTTTCATATGATCTGCTGACAAGGTATCACAATAGAGAGCAGCGTCACTCAACATGTGTTCTGGATCACCGTGGGGGCCAACGCGCGCACAAACAGGCGAACAAATTGGGCCCCGCCAGAGATGGCCATCAGCCGCAAAGGCCGGGGGAAAATGCGCCCAGTCATGAACTGGTAATGAGGGTCTTATTTATGGACCACTTTGGCCTATGCGCCCATCGCGAGCAAGCACACAGTGATGATCGGGCCGCGCGGATCCCTCGGACAACTTCTTCGCGTTGCGTTTTCCAAATGCGACTGCTGGGCACGGTGCTGAAAAAGGGGGTTTTATAAAAAAAAGACCTATCTGAAGATCTACCACCACCAAAATCATCACAAGAGACATTGATCTAATTGACCATTATATCTGAACTCCGTAGAGTTGGGATATGTCCAAGTGTAACTGATAAACCTAGAATAGAATAACCCAAAAAATAACTCACTGAAGCGATATTCCAGCTTTAGAGTTGAACTTTTATTTTTTCTTGTAAATTTGCTTCAACTCGTACCTCAAAAAGACAATTACTTAAGCTAGATTAAACCAATCAGGCTCCTGTTTAAACAGTCTTTCCCTTAGTCCTTAAGTGAGTTCGTAAGGGATGCTAGTTAAGCAGTTTCTATTGAAAGGGATTTTGGCTTGGTGAGGTCTTCACCATAGAAGATGGCGATGTAACTGAATGTTTGCTTATCGCCGACGTGCCACCCGAGCTATAATGTCATGCAGAAGGCAAAAGGTAATAAACAATCCAAAATCAGACAAATTCACCATCAACGCTACTTCCAGCGCCGTGCGCCCTGTGGTTTCGCGCAAACCGGCTAAACATAGTGATTAATGTTGGACGTCAGTGCCAGTGCCGCCGCCGTCGGTTCTTGGGCGAACAGAGTCCGAAAGGGCAAAAGAGAGGGGGCCGGACCCGACCATAACTTCCCGGCGATCGCTTTAAGGGTCCCCAAGTGGCTCCTCAACACTTTGTGATCGCGCAGATTCTTCTTTCCACTTTTTATTTTCTCTAGCTAAGTTTAGATTGAATGAAGGGGATCGCCGGACCCTCCTAGAGGGACCTCTGGGAAGAACAAATGGGGCGGTCGATAACGATAATCTTGCCCATTGTGTCTGGAGGGTGGCGGGGCGCGCAATAAATGGTGTTTACCTTGCGGTCACTTTCCCAGTGAACTAAGATCTGATCGCGCGCGCAGTCGTCACTTTTTTACAGCGTGGTCATTATTTGTGGATCAAGTGGTCCCAGAGCGAGAAAACTTCAATCTGTTTGCACTGGCAACATTGTAATCTTTTCACTTTCCCGGATCCTTGGGTTCAAAACCGCGAAACATGCCGCTAACAACTTGCTAAACATCTCTTGGTTAAGTTTTGTCTACTTAAGTCATTCACTTTGATAGCTCGCGGAAATGAATCGCGAGTTGATGCGGCTCACTTTTAATTCACCAGAGTAGTAAAAAATGCCAAGTTCTTAAAGAGATTTACTGCTACAGTAATGGGGAGAGCGTTTTTTGGTAAATTTTCGGCTGGTGCCCTAGCCTGATCTACGCCGCAAGTTACTAGACGTAACTGTGCCGAACTTAACAACCGTAAACAAGCACACAGATTTCCGCTTGCCGGTAGACAAGAAATAAAACAAATTTTAGGCTGTGCGTTTGCAGCACGATCTTGAGCGAGCGCGATGATCAGCATCGAAATTTGAGGCAAAACAGCAGTAATAAAGCGCAGATGCGATGGCATTGACCTTAAGTGGAAGTTTGGGAGACCAGGGTGGCAAGGTTGAGTCGAGTGCTGCGGCACGTGTTCTCCAAGCGTAAAATTTGTAGTTGAGTTACGGTTAATGTTTGTCTTTCAGAACCCCAATAAAGGGCATATGAGTATAACACCCACTTTAGTATTTAAATTAGTCAGAATGTAGTCTAAATCTTCAAAAGAATTTTGATATTCAGTAGTTATAAATGAGCAAGGTTTGAAATTATTCTTTTAAGTTTGCTGAATCCCCAAGGCAGTACTAATATAGATCTTGACTATAACTAGAAGCGTATGAAATGATCCAGTAAAGTTTTTGGGATCGGAAATGTTGTGCCCACCTTATCACAATGAAGATCACCTTAAAGTGTGCACAATCAATCAATGACAGCGCCCACCATGCTACAATGTAGATCACAACTCTGAAAAGTATGACATGATTTCTCAGCGTTTCTTGGTATAGTATCATAATCCTGACCAATAACGGCGCCCACCATGTCATAATGTAGATCTCGCTGCATTATTTCATCAAAAATTAATTCGGTTTACATAAACCATTCGATATTACCAAAACATTGTTGCCAGAGTTCAAACCTACAGTTGGTACCCAAATTTGATCCAATTGCCCTTGTTTGGCGATCATACAACAATAGCACCTAAATGTGAAAAATTCCATCGGTTGAAAACGGATCAACTGAATGTTTGCTTATCGCCGACGTGCCACCCGAGCTATAATGTTATGCAGAAGGCAAAAGGTAATAAACAATCCAAAATCAGACAAATTCACCATCAACGCTACTTCCAGCGCCGTGCGCCCTGTGGTTTCGCGCAAACCGGCTAAACATAGTGATTAATGTTGGACGTCAGTGCCAGTGCCGCCGCCGTCGGTTCTTGGGCGAACAGAGTCCGAAAGGGCAAAAGAGAGGGGGCCGGACCCGACCATAACTTCCCGGCGATCGCTTTAAGGGTCCCCAAGTGGCTCCTCAACACTTTGTGATCGCGCAGATTCTTCTTTCCACTTTTTATTTTCTCTAGCTAAGTTTAGATTGAATGAAGGGGATCGCCGGACCCTCCTAGAGGGACCTCTGGGAAGAACAAATGGGGCGGTCGATAACGATAATCTTGCCCATTGTGTCTGGAGGGTGGCGGGGCGCGCAATAAATGGTGTTTACCTTGCGGTCACTTTCCCAGTGAACTAAGATCTGATCGCGCGCGCAGTCGTCACTTTTTACAGCGTGGTCATTATTTGTGGATCAAGTGGTCCCAGAGCGAGAAAACTTCAATCTGTTTGCACTGGCAACATTGTAATCTTTTCACTTTCCCGGATCCTTGGGTTCAAAACCGCGAAACATGCCGCTAACAACTTGCTAAACATCTCTTGGTTAAGTTTTGTCTACTTAAGTCATTCACTTTGATAGCTCGCGGAAATGAATCGCGAGTTGATGCGGCTCACTTTTAATTCACCAGAGTAGTAAAAAATGCCAAGTTCTTAAAGAGATTTACTGCTACAGTTGCAGCGACCTCAAATTTAAATCATTAAATTTGTCCATTTTTCGAACCTCACCACAGTTCTGACCATGCACGCTTACGCAAGCATAAATAATTTTACCCGTCGACTCGCGTTGCGCGACAAATAATTAAGCTTATGTACAGGTGTGGATCATGAGTCATCCTCACTTGAAAAGCCCTTTATTAAATTTCGCCAATTGTTAGGCAATCAATAAAATGGTTAAGCTTTCAATTATGAATGTGCGATGTTATTCCATAGGGGAAATTGAAGGTGTGGCTTAACCAAATTCATTGGCATGTTTGTTCAATGGAGAATTCGACCTTCTCATTATTGACTTACATTTTTGAGAATATTTGAGGAACATTATTTTGATATTCCAATAACATAATTTAAAGTTTCACGACAATGGTTCGAACCCATGACTTCCGATTTTGAGGTGTACTCACTACACCATACGGAAAGTCATGAAGAATTGCAGAGGTCTGCACAATTTAATTCATGAGGTTCATCGATGCTTCTCATCGAAACGGACCACTTTTAGTAGAACAAAATTTAGTAGAGTTTTCGGGGACTGACTATAAAAACCCCAAAATTCTTGAGGAGGGCAGTTAGTTCCAGAATTAGTTCCAGTCAGTTCCAGCCAGCTCCACTCCAGTCCAGTTCCAGTTCCAGAAGAAGCCTCAGACCAGCCGGACCCGCCAGCAGCCACCAGTAGCAGAGGCCCCAGTCCAGCCGGACTTAGCGGTGGAGGCCGCAGTCCGCCGGGACTTAGCCGCCGTGAAGAGTCCGCCGGGACTTAGCCGCTGTGAAGAGTCCGCCGGGACTTAGCCACTGTGAAGAGTCCACCCGGGACTTAGGAGTTCGGGGTCTGGCATGGCTCGGCGAAGAGGTCTGGAGGACAAGTCTGGCTTCAACGTAGAGAATTGGCTCGACGAAAGTCTTAATGAAATTAGCAACAAAAAGTTGAGTGATGTGATCGTGCGCGTAGAAGTTGAAAGTGTTACCACAAAAATGTAATCTTTAAAAAAATGTAATACACAGATAAGTGATGTTTACTGATCTGTTTTGACTCTACAAGTAAATATCACAAAAATCCTGAAAGCCTAAACCGCTCGGGCCGTTCAGGTGGTAACTAGCGGAAAGCAACGCTGTGTGTGTTTGGACACGCCATTATGATTGGACAAAACCGAGAGTTGAAAATGTGACTATGCGTGAAAGTTAATGAACAAAATGATTTCGCGAAGTAACAAACAGTTAAAATAGTGTAAAAACGTTAAATTGAAGAAAATGTTATGTGAGGAGTTCTAAGATGGAAGCAAATGTGCAGCAGTACGAGATGGAATCAAAACGGGCTCAACCAATGGCAGAAGCATCGAAAATTTCAAAACCGGCCAACGATGGACAACACTAGGGATTCAACAATGACGAGATCATCTGGATCAACTGGAGACGAAATTCAGCCGCATCGGACACCCAAGAAGACGACCATGGAAATCTGGCAGTTTAGGGTGAGTAAACAAAAGTTATACCGAAATTTGATGTAAATAGTTAAAAACACGCTTAAAAGGGTGCACAGCAACCAAGGAAGTTGTTGTCTTCTTATGCCAAAATTGACAAACTTACGGACCCCATCCTGCACAAATCTGATTGTAAAAACAGGCAAATTTTGTTGTAAATCACTTAGTAGACAGTACTTTAGGGGATGAATAAAACATTATATCGATAGTTCCCGTAGTTTCGAAAATACTAAAATATCTGTAACAAAAATCTTGGTGCAAAAGCTCTTGTTGATGTGCATCGTTAAAGATGGCGAATTTGGAGATGACGGATTTAATCCAGCTTATTCCAGAATTTGATGGGTCATTAGACTCACTGGACCAATTTTTAATGTTAATAGATTATTATGCTGATCAAATTCCTGAAGGCGAAGATCAGAGAAAATTTTTAAATATTGTTTTTATGAAACTAAAATTTAAAGCAGCAGCACGTATTAACCGAATTTATGCAAGTACTTGGGAAGAAACCAAGGCAAATTTAATTAGAGAGTTTGGTATCAAAACTACTTTTGGTAGTATAATTGAACAAATTGAAACTCTGAAACAAGGACGGGATGAATCATTTAAATCATATGCAGGAAGAGTTCTTGACATAAAATACGAAATCATAAAAATTGATCAAAGTTACAACGAAAATTCATTTACAGCTTATTGCTTAAAAAGCCACTTTATAGTTGGAATCATAAATAATGAAATCAAAACAATTGCCACTAATAACCGTCATATGAAGTTGGAAAATTTGCTAGAATTTTTAGAAAATGAACGAATGGACAGAGAGTCTTTAAGAACTCTCGAACAAAGGTTACTTGCTAGTACTGAAAATTCAAACCTTAATTTTGACAGAAAATTCAGAAATTTCTGGAACAATAAAAATAAAAATTTTTATCAAAGAAATAATTATCAAGCTAACAAATTTTATGAATGTTATAAAACGAATACTGCAAAGAGCACTTTTAAACGAACTTATACAAATAGTCGGCGCAATAAAAATCAAATTCCAAATAATTTTAAAATGCAATTTAACGAATACATTCCACCACATGAAACATTAAAAATCAATTTCAATAATGTTTCAATATTTTATGCAAATATTGCTACCTTGGCAAAGCCAAAAAATTTCACAAATTTATAATTGACTCCGCATCATGTAACAATTTTGTAAGATGGGATGTGGTTAGTAATATGCGTTTAACTAACATTGATTTCAACGATAGAATTTCCATTAGAGGGGTTCATGGAATAGCAGAAGATACAGTAGGATCTGTAAATATGATTTTATTAATAGGAAATTCAAAATACGAGGAAAAGTTCTACATTTTGAAGCATTTCGCTGATGATGCAATTCTTGGAGCACATTTTCTAAAGAAAT
This sequence comes from Culex quinquefasciatus, assembly GCF_015732765.1. Lineage (NCBI taxonomy): Eukaryota > Metazoa > Arthropoda > Insecta > Diptera > Culicidae > Culex > Culex quinquefasciatus. The sequence goes on along the minus strand of NC_051862.1, from coordinate 53,136,557 downwards.
ACACCTTATATATTAGTCAAAGTTTCGACAACATAGTTTTACGAACGCCTGACAGAAATAATATGCAATATACTAATCATGAAATGACCAATTTATTTAGAATCAATGACATTGAAAATATAAACAAAGTAAATATGACAGGTATTGGAGCAAATAGCTATGACAATTTTAATACAAATTATAATGAAAATAATGAAAATAATTATGATTATGACAATGGCTGCAATGGCAGAATCCAACCGTACATTGAAGAGTATTATGACGATCAAATTGAAATTGATGATGATAACCAAGATTACCCAAAAGAGATGAATTTAGAAAACGATCGGGATTATGATGTGATTGAAAACATGAAGCATGAGAAACTTACAGGCAACGAAAGAATGAGAAAAATTTATGAATTGGTTAAAACAGACCACTTGAAAGGTGATATCAATCAAGAAATTAATAATATTTTGAATGATTTTAATGAAATATTTTATTTAGAGGGTGACGAGTTGACTTATACCAATTTAACCATGCACGATATAGAGACAACAACTGAAATTCCAATTAATAAAAGACAATATAGATTTCCTGAAGCTACCAAGAAACACGTAGAAGAACAAGTGGAAGAAATGCTAAAATTAGGGATAATACGCTCAAGTAAAAGTCCGTGGAATGCACCAGTATTATGCATCCCAAAGAAAGACTTAGACGCCGAAGGCAACAAGCGCTACAGAATTGTAGTGGATTTTCGAGACCTAAATACCATTACTAAACCATTTGTGTACCCTATACCGCTTATTAGCGAAATTTTGGACAGTATTGGAGAAGCTCGATATTTCTCAACCATTGACTTGAAATCAGGATTTTATCAAATCCCAATTAACCCAAAGGATGCTGCGAAAACTGCTTTTTCAACATTTCTAGGACATTATGAATTTTTAAGAATGCCAATGGGACTGAAAAATAGTCCATCAACATTCCAGAAGTTTACATTCACACTTATTTATGAAATACAACCAGTTAATGCGTTTGTATACTTGGATGATATTATTGTATTCGGTAGAACTATCGAAGAACACAATGAAAATTTATATAAAGTTTTGAATGCATTGCATGAACATAATTTAAAAGTTGAACCATCAAAATGTAAAATTTTACACAAAGAAGTCAGATATTTGGGTCATATTATTAGTGAAGAAGGTATTCGACCAACTAGTGAAAATATTGATACAATCAAAAACATGAAAAGGCCGCAGACGATTAAAAATGTGAGATCATTTTTGGGAACTGTTAATTTTTATGGAAAATTTATTCCAAACATTGCAGATAAACGTAAACTACTTAATGCATTACTAAAGAAAAATGTGAAATTTATTTGGACAGAAGAATGTGAAAATGCTTTTGAAGAATTAAAAAACTATTTAATTTCAGAACCAGTTTTAGTTAGACCGAACTATAATGACAAATTTGTTTTGACAACTGATGCTAGCGATTATGCTATCGGAGCAGTTCTTACTAATGAGAAGTCAAATGATCACCCCATCGCTTACGCAAGTCGTGCGCTTATCGGGGCTGAAAAAATTATTTCACCATTGAGAAGGAACTACTAGCTATTGTTTGGGCAGTAGACCACTTCAAACATTTTATTTATAACCAAGATTTTATCGTTTACACAGATCATAGACCATTGGTAGCTCTATGGCATTTGAAGGAAACTTCACCAACGTTGACAAAGCTTCGTTTAAAAATCCAAGGCATTGGATGTGAAATTCGTTACAAGCAAGGAAAGGAAAATGTGGTTGCAGATTTTCTCTCACGTTTAAATAATGATGAAGATCATGCAGATGATAAACAAGCATCAAAATTAGTAGCAATTACAACTCGTCAACAAGCAAAACAAAATAGACAAAATATTTCAGATAATCAAAACTCAACAAATACTCCAAACAGACAAAATTCATCTAGAAACAATACTAATTGGAATAATAATATGAATGAACTTGAACAAATTGACATAAATTTAGATGATGACAATGATAGCAACAATAAAACATTTACCTAAAATGATTTCCAAGACACAGATATAGATTTTAACGTTTTAATTTTTTCTAAAAAGATTATACCATTTGAACAAGCCGAAGCTACATTTATGATATTAAACAGTGTTACAGTACACAAAGAATTGAGTAAATACATTGACCTTACACATGGTATTAAGGATTACACCAAAGAAAATATATTTATATTCCCGCAAAAGAAAATTTGGGGTTTAATTTTGAATGGAACATATCGTTCAGCAGTTAAAAATGAAGAATTTTTCGATGGTTTATTTAAAAGCTTTAAAGATTATCCTGATTTTGCTAAAGATGCATCAGTTATACAAATTATTTCTCATAGAATATTTAAAACAGAGTTGGAACTAAACTTATTACGATTTTTGCAATGAAACTTTCAAAGTCATTTACACTATATGCAACAGAAAATGAACGAATTTATGTAAAGCCAGAAGACAGAGATCAAGTGCTTAAAGATTTTCACGACGCACCGTTGGGTGGTCATGTCGGGGGTAAACGAATGATTAAAAGAATGAGTCCTTTATTTATCAACAAGATCAACAAGATGATTTAACAAGATTTTTGATTGTAGCTCCCATGGAAAACCAAGAAAGTACTACTGTTGCTAGAACTTTTGTTGAAAACTTTGTTTGTAAATTTGGTGCTCCTAAAGAAGTTGTAACCGATCGAGGTACAAACTTTGTAAGCAAATTATTGCAACATACATGCAAAATATTACACATTAAAAGATCGTTACAAGTGCATATCATCCTCAAGCTAATTTAGTAGAGAGATCAAATAGAGAGTTGAAAGTTTATTTACGAAATTTTATTGGCAAAGATCCACAATGTTGGGATGAATTAATACCATATTTTATGTTTGAATACAACACTACAGAAAATTCATCAACTGGATATTCTCCTATGAACTTTTGTATGGAAGAAAAGCTACTATACCAAGCACAATTTATAAAATCAATGATTCAGATTTAAATTATGACGACTATATTTGTTCAATGAAAGATATATTCAAGGATGCTCATGAAACTGCTAGAAACAACTTAATATTGTCAAAAGAAAAAGAAAGGAAATTTATGACAAAAAGACAAATGATTGGGTACCAATGTGGGAGATAGAGTTTTGGTACAAATGGTACAGACAGGAATTGGTCAAAAGTTACAAAATAAGTGGCGAGGCCCTTATGATATCGTTAAATTTAACAGCGATCAAACGACCACTATTAAAAATGGAAACAAATTTGAAGATGTACATAATAATAGACTAAGAAAATATAATGATTAACATAACACTAAATGATAGTTCACAATGTACCCGTATTAACAAACATTTAACATAATTTAAAATCAAATGCTCTAATACAAGAAAAATATTTTGAAATGACTATTACAGTACAATTAAAAAAAAAAAAAAAATAAGCGATTTATGCAATGAATGACATAGTATCATAAACGATTAATATCAAAAGACTACAATGAAGGAAAATATTTATTTTTAACACACGGGATTATTTATGTATATTGAACAAAAAAAAAATAATAATATAAAACTTATTGAATTGATATGATTGATGAATTAGAAAAAAAACGATTGTTATCAAGAGAACTAAATGAATCAAAACAAAGGTGTTACAAATACCGATTTTTTTTATATAGAAAAATAAACATGAAAAAAAGAATATATGATTGACTTGATATGATAAATGAATTAATGTTGAGTTAAACAAAATATGAATGATTATTATCAAAAAAATGCGCAAACAAGAATGTTATGAATTGGGGATGAAAGATAATTTTTATATGATTGAATTGATGGGGTTTAAAAAGAAACAGATTAAGAAAATACCAGTACTGAGTTTATACATTTTTTTTTGAAAAACACGTGAAGCGATAATGATCAAATATAAACATAATAATGAAGCAGTGATGAAACACGTTAAAACAATTAAGAAGCTGTTGGGTTGCAATTTTGGGAATATACTTAATTGAGCTTAAATGGGTTAACAGGGTTTTAGAAAAACAATTACGCAATTTTTAACTACAAATAAAAACAAATCAAACGGACTGAACAATAATGAAATTTCAACGACAAGCAAATGGAGATGGTGTGATTATTAAATGTTCCAAAACAACATGTATGCAAGTAAGAATGTGTGTGAGAATAATTGGACAAGGGAAGGCCAACCAGAATGAATGTTGAATGTAAACTTGTGTTTTATAATTTACTTAACAATGGATTAAGAATATATTTTCAGATTTTTATACGCTAATACGAAGGATTTACAGGAAACCATTGGAAGACGATCAAGAAGACAACAATTTCAACAAGGACGAATATGAACTACAGCTCAAGGAAAGGTAAAATTTGTGAGTATATCGTGGGGAATCGGAAAGGACGGTAAAAGTTCCGATCTAGGGATACATAAACTGATAAAGCAACGCCAAAGGGATTAAAAAGTAGACAATTGTACTCTATGGGGAGAGTTTTTTTGTCGAATAAAGCTTCAAAACAGTTGTAATCCATGGGGATTCAATATGTTAAAAACATTTCAAAACATTTGCACTTTACGGGGATAGTCAAATGATTATTAAAGGGAATGGATAAATAATGCTTCAAGGGAAAATCAAGGGATAAATAATGCTTCAAGGGATTTTCAAGGGATAAAAAAAAATGCTTCAAGGGAAAAACACCTTTAAACTGATAAAATTTAGAGGGATAAAAAAAAAATCATAATGATTCAGCATTTTATTGCGAATTGCTCAAATAAACAAATTGATTGAATGGATTTGACAAATCTGAAAACACAAAGTGTCAGACAAGTTTCATAAAAAGTTGATATAACAGAAAGGATATTTTAACATGCGCAGTTTTGACAAGATGATAGGATCAATGATCAATGAAAAACTTTAAAGAGTTATTTTTTATTCAAGTGTAATAACAAGAGTCAATTAGAACTGATTTTTTTTCAGTATCAGTATATTTATCAAGAAGATGTATAAAATTGTATAAGTAAATTTGAATTCAATTTTGCACATAAATTGAATGATAGATTCCTGAAAAATATTGTACATGCGAAGAAAACAAGTAAGAAAATTTTGTGGGAGAAACGAAACTAAAAACTGAAGTAAAATATGGCAGAGACGGGAGACGAAACACAAGGATGATCGACGCGTTCGTATGCTGAGAAGTTCTACGCGTTCGTATGCAGAAGTTTGTGATGGCAAGATGGTGAGTGGCAAAGTCATGCGGGAGGCTGAACAGGTAACGGTGTTGATGTTGTTGCAAAAAGGTCATACCAATGAGGATCGAGTCGGATTAAGACGCAATTCTAGTAACGAGACATTCACGTAAAACAAATTACTAAATCAAAATGTGGAATTAAGCGAAGTAAAGATGATTGAAATGCGAAACATCAATTATGGAACAAAAAATGCAAGTTGAGATCATACTGCACGTCTGAAACTATTGAAAAGGAGAAGATCATGATAAACAAATGATAACATCATCCGATGTCATTAATTTACAAAAGCCAAAGTTGCAAATTACACGAAAAGACAATTTTGGACAAACAACATGTTCTAAACATTTGAAAAAAAAATTACATCAACCGATGTAAATTATTCGAGAAAGTCAAATGTGCAAATTAACTTGAAAAGTCCAATTTTGAAAAAAATATTGGATTTACGATCAATTCCACATTACTCAGCAAATGAGAAGTCAATGCACTCTCAAAACTGACCATAGTCAACTCACAGCTGGGTTATGAAGCATAATTCATGATGGAAACGACAATTGCACTAATCAACGAAATTCAACACCTTAGCCTCGAAAACTGACCAATTGACTAAGTCACTGTGGAATGAATAGCCTCACGATAGAGACGATTTTTGAAGGAAGACGACAACGATAACAACCAGCCGATCAACACAGTTCTACAACAGATTTTGCTTACAGTGAGAAAAATGCAATGATTTTTTTAGGATAGATAATGAAAATTAATTTCAAATGCAAGTTTATTTAAATCAGTTTCAACGAAAATATTTTTAATATAGAAGTTCAAAACGGTAATTCAGGTAATTTAACAGGACAGAAGATCAAAAGAGTAATGAAAATAATTTTACAGTAGAAAAATCAAAAGAGCAATTATAATTATAAAACAATTTACAAGAAAGCACAAGAAGAACAAATTGTAAACCGCACGTTCACTACACCCGACAATATTCTTTCCATAGATGATCATTTCTTTCAGACGATCATCTAGCTGATAAGTGTGGGGGAGATTAACCGAACCAAATTTTTTAATCAATTTTTTATAGCCAGCCATTTAATTTTCACAATTTAATTTAATTTAATTTTCACAATTTAAATTATTAACTTTGGGAATATTCTTCCAACCTACAAATAACTTTCGATAGATGTTCTTAATTCCTTTCAAGAATACAAACATCTAGCTGGTAAGTGTGGGGGAATGCAGCGACCTCAAATTTAAATCATTAAATTTGTCCATTTTTCGAACCTCACCACAGTTCTGACCATGCACGCTTACGCAAGCATAAATAATTTTACCCGTCGACTCGCGTTGCGCGACAAATAATTAAGCTTATGTACAGGTGTGGATCATGAGTCATCCTCACTTGAAAAGCCCTTTATTAAATTTCGCCAATTGTTAGGCAATCAATAAAATGGTTAAGCTTTCAATTATGAATGTGCGATGTTATTCCATAGGGAAATTGAAGGTGTGGCTTAACCAAATTCATTGGCATGTTTGTTCAATGGAGAATTCGACCTTCTCATTATTGACTTACATTTTTGAGAATATTTGAGGAACATTATTTTGATATTCCAATAACATAATTTAAAGTTTCACGACAATGGTTCGAACCCATGACTTCCGATTTTGAGGTGTACTCACTACACCATACGGAAAGTCATGAAGAATTGCAGAGGTCTGCACAATTTAATTCATGAGGTTCATCGATGCTTCTCATCGAAACGGACCACTTTTAGTAGAACAAAATTTAGTAGAGTTTTCGGGGACTGACTATAAAAACCCCAAAATTCTTGAGGAGGGCAGTTAGTTCCAGAATTAGTTCCAGTCAGTTCCAGCCAGCTCCACTCCAGTCCAGTTCCAGTTCCAGAAGAAGCCTCAGACCAGCCGGACCCGCCAGCAGCCACCAGTAGCAGAGGCCCCAGTCCAGCCGGACTTAGCGGTGGAGGCCGCAGTCCGCCGGGACTTAGCCGCCGTGAAGAGTCCGCCGGGACTTAGCCGCTGTGAAGAGTCCGCCGGGACTTAGCCACTGTGAAGAGTCCACCCGGGACTTAGGAGTTCGGGGTCTGGCATGGCTCGGCGAAGAGGTCTGGAGGACAAGTCTGGCTTCAACGTAGAGAATTGGCTCGACGAAAGTCTTAATGAAATTAGCAACAAAAAGTTGAGTGATGTGATCGTGCGCGTAGAAGTTGAAAGTGTTACCACAAAAATGTAATCTTTAAAAAAATGTAATACACAGATAAGTGATGTTTACTGATCTGTTTTGACTCTACAAGTAAATATCACAAAAATCCTGAAAGCCTAAACCGCTCGGGCCGTTCACAGTAATGGGGAGAGCGTTTTTTGGTAAATTTTCGGCTGGTGCCCTAGCCTGATCTACGCCGCAAGTTACTAGACGTAACTGTGCCGAACTTAACAACCGTAAACAAGCACACAGATTTCCGCTTGCCGGTAGACAAGAAATAAAACAAATTTTAGGCTGTGCGTTTGCAGCACGATCTTGAGCGAGCGCGATGATCAGCATCGAAATTTGAGGCAAAACAGCAGTAATAAAGCGCAGATGCGATGGCATTGACCTTAAGTGGAAGTTTGGGAGACCAGGGTGGCAAGGTTGAGTCGAGTGCTGCGGCACGTGTTCTCCAAGCGTAAAATTTGTAGTTGAGTTACGGTTAATGTTTGTCTTTCAGAACCCCAATAAAGGGCATATGAGTATAACACCCACTTTAGTATTTAAATTAGTCAGAATGTAGTCTAAATCTTCAAAAGAATTTTGATATTCAGTAGTTATAAATGAGCAAGGTTTGAAATTATTCTTTTAAGTTTGCTGAATCCCCAAGGCAGTACTAATATAGATCTTGACTATAACTAGAAGCGTATGAAATGATCCAGTAAAGTTTTGGGATCGGAAATGTTGTGCCCACCTTATCACAATGAAGATCACCTTAAAGTGTGCACAATCAATCAATGACAGCGCCCACCATGCTACAATGTAGATCACAACTCTGAAAAGTATGACATGATTTCTCAGCGTTTCTTGGTATAGTATCATAATCCTGACCAATAACGGCGCCCACCATGTCATAATGTAGATCTCGCTGCATTATTTCATCAAAAATTAATTCGGTTTACATAAACCATTCGATATTACCAAAACATTGTTGCCAGAGTTCAAACCTACAGTTGGTACCCAAATTTGATCCAATTGCCCTTGTTTGGCGATCATACAACAATAGCACCTAAATGTGAAAAATTCCATCGGTTGAAAACGGATCAACTAGAAGAATGAGCAGGTATTGTATCCCAAATCCATCTCAGCTATTACCTGACCCACGAAGGTGAATCACCTTTGAATATCCAGAAAGAAAAGGCCTTTCACACCTTCAGCAAACTCTTCGTTTTTGAGACCACCACTTGAAGTGTGATGGGTGGATATCTTACACACCAGAAGAGGGTTTAATGGCTTTAATTGGATAGCTACGCCAAAATATAGGTTAATTCAATGTTTACGGTTCATGGGTTTGCCCGTTTACTACAGTGTTTTTGTTAAGTCGGGCTCAATCCACACAACGGAACCAAAAATAAACAAAAAGGCGATCGGTTCAGTTTGTTTTGACTGATGGGTTAAATTAAAACAAATGACGCTTTGATGAAAAGCGAGTTCAATTGAAGTACTCAGCGATTCCTCGCGAGTCGTCTCGATCAATTCGATCCACAAACAACACCCCATAAACCATTTGGTACGACACGAATCGATCGCGTCCTAGCGTGGAATACTAATCTATCGGAAGGGTTGTAAAACCCTTTCATAAAATTTCCATAAAACCCGCATGCAAATCAACGCTCGTAACGACCATCAAAGCGTTTTTTACAACTGGGGTTCCGTTGCAATATATCATGTTTTTTCGCCGCTTCCAAAGAACACTGACAGCGGCGCAATTTACTGAATTTGAATCGTACTCCACCTTTAAAGCGGTATCGATTGCGCCGCGGCGCACCAAATATGGGCGCCCAGTCTCGCATACCAATTGTTTAAATATTTTATGAAAATGAAAGTACCTCGCCTCACTACTAGCTAGTAGCTCAGGGTCCTCCCCTTTCGGCACACGAGGATGGAATGTTATATCGATTTGTTTTTCTTTCGAGGTTTCGTGTCGTCCCTGGGCAGGGATGGTTGTGGATTTGAAGTGACCTGACCGCAACCCACCGACGACTGTGTGTAACGAGCTGAATAATGCAAAACCCCAAAAAAGCCCTTCTACAAGGTTTGAATTAATACCCCCCCTCTCACTCTCGAGTGAGACAGACACCCGAAAAAAAAAAACAACAAATCCATCATCTGTTGAAGGTAAAAGTAACCTCAAACATCACACTCTTCGTGACCTCTGTGAAAAAAAAAAGTTTTTTGCAAAGGCTTCCCATTATAAGGGCTGATGACTGTGGCGTTGCACAAGAGAAAGATTCATTTACTTTGCTGAAGTTATAAATAAACTATGATGCAACGTAGACGGAAAGGAATCCCTCCCTTCCAATTTGCAACAGTTTGAATTCAAGCTAATTGCAAGCTATTCACTCTGTTGACTCCTTGAAAAGTTCCCTTGAACAATCGAAATCCACGCAAAGTGAGGGAATTTCTCTTGAACATACTAAAATCAGCTTTGATTTCGCCATTGCAAACATTAGTCACTGATGTGGTTGAGGTAACTTACGATATTTCGGGAATTCTAATGGAAAGTTATATCCGGAACGTTGATAATGATACTGGAAACAAGCACTTCACTTCGTTTATGCTAAGATCTAAAAACCACACAGTTTTTGATGAATCTATACTAGACAGCACTGTCCAGCTTCCACTTTCAGGACAAAGAAATTGTTGTGGGTATTTCAGTTTAGTTTCGGCCCTCCTTAATCTTAATTGGTCGTTTTTTTCAGATTCTCAAAAGGATGGCTTATTACGAAAACATAAAAGGATTTGTTTGTAAATTAGAGCGTCCAGAATATCGAAAAATATTTCAGCGTCCCGCTTAAATGTTCCCTTCCCTGAGCAAAATCGGTCAACATTAACTTATTAATAGATGAAGGACGAAATTTTTGTAAAATGTATGTAAAATCATACTTTTTACAAATTTTATTGGTAACAGATCGTTTTACGTAACGCATAAAATTGAATTTTTATGTTGTCTTTTTAAATATAATAATTTCAAAGTCATTTAATAGTAGTTTGTGCAACATGTTGCAAAAAGCCGTTTTAAGCATTTATCCAACGAGGTTCATCGAGTTAAATAAATACACCCAAAGGAAGAATATATCTCAAAATCTGCAACATTGGATTTGCTGCAGATAATGTCACATTTTATTACATTTTTTGCAGCAAGCCCGTAGATCATTTTTGCCCGCGTGTAAAAATTTCAGCGATCTGCAGTTCTCACCAACACATATAATTCTGGCCCGTCCCCGAGCAACACTCCAAAAAGAAGCATATGTTGGTGCTCTTTCACTCACTTTTCAACAAGCGTCCATGGCGCGGTGGTAGCGTGTCGGATCAATAACCAAGAAGTTGGTGGTTCAATCCTCGTTCTGCAAAGTTTATTTTGTGAAATACAACCAAAAAGCCGTCGGTAATGTCGATAATTGTCGGTAACGGGCAAAAATGTCATACTCCTATATTGCAAAAAATGCATGAGGACAGATTTCATGCAGATTCTGATATACTTTCATGCCGCCATGCATCACAATCATGCGACTGCCAGTTGGGTGTACAACGAGAGCTAAAGAAATCAAGTTTTGCGACGAGTTGCAAACAACATTCTTTGCAATTCCGAAAAAACACCCTTCGAATGTAATTTAAAGTCAAAAATCTATGTGTTTAGCCAATTCACTGTTCAAATCAAAAAAATATTGAAAAGTATAATTTTTTAATAGAAGTACTTCAAAGTTTAGCACTCATTTCAGTATTGAAAGGTATAATTTTTCAGCTCTTGTATTGAAAAGTATTACTTTTCTATTCTGATATCTTTATACAGAAAAAAGGCGTCGTTGGGGCATGACAGAAAAAGTATGTAGTTGACGGAACTTAAAAACAATAATTTTAGTTTGAGTTTCATTCAATTATTTGATTGCAAGATGTTATCAAAAAAAAAAAATTAAATGTTGCCATCAAGTGCACAAAAGAATAATGAATGTAAATTTGTAATAGTTTTTACTGCGTTTACTTAGTTTAAAGTGAAGTATATGTTTTTACGGAATTTAAATTAAACCGTTTTCTAAAAGAATCAGAAAGCAAAGCAGCCAAAAATAAATTTTAGGTATAATTTTCAGAAAAACTGTTTTTTTTTAATTTCAGAGTTAGGCCGTTGCAAATATTTTTCAAAGTTAATTTCGCCCCCCCCCTTCAAAATTGGTCTGAAAAATCAGGGGGCAAAAAAAATTTTTTTCCAAAAAACTTCAAAATTTCCATGAAAATAGAAGTCTAATCAACTGAAAACAATCTAAAATGCATTTTTCTGCATTGATAATCATATTTAGCATGTTTGGGCTTGTTTAAAAATGTTTTGAATTTTTATGAAATTCCAATGAGAGCACCGCAAAAATTTTATTTTTCGCAAAAAAATAAAATTTTCGTCAATACTTAGATATTTTGGAAACTAATTATGGCAAAACATATGATCAGGTGTATAATGCATTTTAAAACACTTTTTTCATTAAAATTTTGAAACCATGGCTCGTAATTTCAATTTTTACGCTTTTTTATTTTTTTGCCCCCCCGCCCCCTCGACTTTGGTCAGAGTCGAGGGACATAAACCTCAAAAAATATTTGCAAAAAAAAAACTTACCCCTACACCACGGTCCCGGCAATAATATTTGCAACGGCCTTCAAAAAATGATAAAAATCAAAACAGGAGAAACAAACATTGCAATAATTTTCAATATAAAATATGTTTCAAATAATCAGGAAGCAACCTTTAAACAAAAACTCGAGTATTTTAAATCAAACAATCAAATATTGAAATTAGGATGCACAAAAGATTTTTTTTAGAAAAAAAAAGTTTAAAATTTTTAATAAGGTTATGCAAAAAACTGCAATCATTGCATCATTGAAATAGTAGTTCATGCAACAAGTTGCAAAAAGAAGATTTTTCCGCACGAGTTATACATAAATACGGAGAGTACTGAAAAAAAAACAAGTTTTGCAACTAGTTCCATACAACATTTTTTTTTGCAATTCAGAAAAACACCCTTTGGGTGGAATTATAAGTCATATGCTCATGTATTTTGTCAATGAACCGTTTAAATAAAAAAATGTTGAAAAGTATTACTTTAAGAAACAAGTGCTGACGGAATTGCAAAATAGTAGTTTATGCAAAAAGTTGCAAAAAGAGGATTTTTCAGCACGAGTCGTACATTTATCCAACGAGGTTCACCGAGTTGGATAAATACGAAGAGTGCTGAAAAAATCAAGTTTTGCAACGAGTTCCATACAACATTTTTTGCAATTCCAAAAAAAACACACACTGAGTGAAATTTTACTTCAAATTTTCATGTATTTTGTCAATAAATCGTTTAAATCAAAAAAATGTTGGAAAGTGTTACTTTTCGAAACAAGTGCTGAAAAGTTCAACTTTTCAGCACCCATTTGAGCGCTGAAAAGTACTCAATCAGCGTTTGGCTATTTTTTTGCAATTCCGTCGTGAAACTACTTACTTTTCCTGTCACTTTTAAAAATAAATGGGTGCTGAAAAGTTGAACTTTTCAACACTTGTTTTGAAAAGTAACACTTTTCAACATTTTTTTGATTTAAACGATTTATTGACAAAATACATGAAAATTTTACATAAAATTTCACTCAGTGTGTGTTTTTTTTTGGAATTGTAAAAAATGTTGTATGGAACTCGTTGCAAAACTTGATTTTTTCAGCACTCTTAGTATTTATCCAACTTGGTGAACCTCGTTGGATAAATGTACGACTCGTGCTGAAAAAATCCTCTGTTTGCAACTTGTTGCATAAACTACTATTTGTGTGCGCCTAATGGATCTTATTTTTTTTTGCAGCTAGCTCAGAAGCTTTTTTTAAGTTAGAAATAATCAATATTTCATTGCAGATGACATAAACAATTGCAATATAAGTTTGGAATAGATAAATCAAAAATATTTTTAAAATTTTTTCTCTATAGGGTTTTGTACACCCAAACGGTGGTCACATCATTTTGCTACAAATCTCCATAGAAGTAATATCAGAATCTGCATGAAAATTGTCCTCGTGCATTTTATTTTTTGCGATATAAGGGTGTGACAATTTTGCCCGTTACCGACTATTAACTTTTTTTGTAGCAAATCCACTTTGAAAGATTCTGATATATTTCTTGTGGGTGTATGTCTTGGCAGGACTCGACCATGACCATAGCATAGACATATTGTTTAAAGGGTTTCTCTATCTATTTTTCTTAAAATCAAAATAAATTTATATTGATTGCAACACTTTTTTCTGAACTGTGGTTTTCTATTTTTATCAAAATTTGATATTCTTTTTGGCCCGCCACTGCCCATGAAAAATCGAATCTAACCAGCAGGGCATAAAGGTTGGGCCTCCCTAAGTTAAAATAATTCTTAGAGTTCGAGCACAGTGATTCCAAATTTGAGTGGTTTATTACTGGTGGCATTCTATAATAAAAAAAAGTTTTCTACCTCAATCATATTGCACGATACAATAACGATTGGAAATAGTCCAAGTATCATTTTTGTTTCCAGGAATCACAGATTTGTTAAATTTTAGCGGTCGATGGCAAATATAGGAAGGTTTTCTAGTTAGTGCTAAGCTGTCATGTTAAACGCCATTTCGTAAATCTCGGTTTCTTTTGAAAAACGGGCAAAACGACTGACTAAATCTTTTACAAATTTAGCCCAGAATCAATATTGACATGTTGCATGATTTGCTTCCCTCAGCCTTTATACCATTTTTGTATCTTGAGAAGTTTGATCCGTCGTAACAGTACTGTTACTTTTTGTTACAACTTTTCCTGGATATTCCCATGAACTAGTCATAGTAAAACATAGACCACATGTCTGGGTATGGTCCTACGTATCGTCATTACCATATAATTTTTAGTTAAAAAAGTGGGGGGCCGAACCACTAAAGCAATCCCGAGCATTCTTCCAACAAGTGCATGCCAGTGGGTAATAACGCGACAGCACGTCTAATGGAGCAGCACTTCCTGTAATCAAACCCCTCGCGTTGACAGCTCTCAGTAGTTTTGTTGAAGAAGTAGAACAAAAACCACAGCTTTTTTTGTGATAACCCTTAGTCAAACTTATCGAGTTAGAACCATAGAACAGAACGTTAAAGGTCACCCAAGGTCCCTCAAATCCCGCAGCTGCCGAGCCAAGGGATGTTTCAATGAGTGTTCCCAGAACCAGAAACAAGAACCATGTGTCACCCTAGATTGACAGCAACCAGCGTTTCGGGGCCACCCTCGACTTGCTGCGGAGTCAAGGGCAAATCAATTTTCGGAAGTCGTTTACTCTAGCTAGGAAGCAACGTTCCCGAACAGACTGAAAAAAAACACTATCCAAAGAGGGGGAGTAGAGAAAGTTCAAAAGACACATTTTAATTAAGTAATCCACCCGCAACGTTTAACGATTATCCATATCCGACGGGGCCCGTAGGAAGCCGACTTGGTGAGACTAAACCACCATCATCGTACAGGCCGGCATTGCCAGCAAGGAAGCATTTGGGCTGCATCGCCGGGGCCCCGGGTATTATGCGCGTGGGAACAACTCTCGGGATGGCTGTTGGCGTGCGTGGCAGTCGTAATTCGAAAGTTTGTTGGATCGATTGGAGCACCCTATAATCCTTCCCCAACCCCGCTTAAAACGACTCTCGGTTACAACCGCAGATCGTTGCGGTGTGGGGTGGCATCACCGCAAAAATGGCGCTCCAGTTCAGCAGTACTGTAGAATGCAACTCAACGCCGGAATGTTCAACGCGCGCGCGGTTGGTGTCCAATTGGTCAGAGAGATGTCAGAGCCGAGCCAGTTAAAACTTAATCCAAACCAATTGGAAGTGGATAATCGAAACCGCGGAGTTCGTTTCGTCGTCGCAGACGACGACGACTTCTTGGAATCGTTTCTTCCCGGGAAGAGATCGTGGTGGCATTTGACTTGGCAGTCACGACCGTCGAAAACGAGAAATGGATTTATCAACTTCGCGTGAAGAGTTGCATCGCAACGCGTGAACTAGTTACGGTTCAGAAAATAAAGTCAATTACGCGGCACCAACTTCGGGGTTATCGCGTAAGGCGTGCGTGTCAGTTACTGTCTAGGAAAAAAGTGAGTTCGACTGACCCAAATTGGGCAGGTCAAAACCACTCAATCAGTGTTTGGCGTGTGATATCGAGTCGTGCGTGGCGTCCGACCAAGTGTCGCGTCCCGCCAAAGGATGATAAATGAAAGTAGGCCCGGTTCTTGATTGGGGTTGACGGCTGCGGAATTGAGGTGTCCCCATTTGCGTGTGTGCTCTGCCGGGGCGGGGGCAATTCCGTGTGCCCCGCGGTCATTCTGCAATGATACTCTAATTTGATTAAAAGCGAATAAAGAGACCATTTGGCGAGCTCGTCGTCTGGCGACTTGGTGACTAAAGGAGTTTATTCAGATGTGGTGCAATATGAACTCATCAATTGAGGTCGATTTGTCAGACTGTTCCGTTTATTTGTACAGGCTATAAACATCGAAGTCTTTATCAATTGGGAACACTGCTACAAACAAAGGTGACAACTTTCAATGAAAAAAAGTTGTTGTTTGCTATTGGAATTTCAGTTATTTGAAGGTGACAATGGCTTCGGAATTACAAATTCAAGGTCAGCTCTTTTTGGTTCAACTCGACGAAGTGCCACCCGATTACAGGTGCCATGAGATGGACTTAATCGATCAGTTGAAAGCATTGTTAAAAACTAGATTTTTTCGTTTGACCTCGTCAATGTGCCTTCTGATCTTTGATGCTATGCGACAATCAGTCGCCAAATTTTCAGTTCTACTCGTCGATGTGCCAATTGATCTACGTTGCTATGAAAGAAGCATTATCGATCCTATTAATTGTTCTACGTTTATTGTTCAAATTGATGATTATTTGCTGTAGAATCTCTTCAGTCATGCAGATTTTCAGCGACGCAATACGCTAATTGCTTACCCTCCAAACTATATGGCGTCTCTTAATTCTGCACCATTTGCTCTAAAAATTACATCCGGCCTAAAACGTACGCCCTTTGCCACTCTGCCAGCCGTCCGCACACGTGGCTGTCAGAACCATTTCGAACCGTCGACAATCTCCGCCAAGAATAGAGCAACCATCTCCATTGTTGTAGCACTTGCGTGGAAAGTGAGACGACGTTTGCGTGAAAACCTTAACTTTTAGGGGAGAACGGTCTCAAATTTTGAGCGCACAAAAGGTGCTGCGCTCCTCTCTCTTATCCGGACTGCAAGATCTTCCCGAACATCAACATCTGCCGTAGTTGGATCTGGCGTTGTTGTTGTTGGCCAAATCCAACATCCGAAAAACCTGCCTGCTGTTTTTGGCAAAACGATGTTCATCTGTCGACACGCGTGTATGTTTTGTTTATCGTTGATGGGATTTGGAGAAGGGGGAGGGTCCTTCACACCAGGCAATTAGCGTTGACATATCCCTGCTGAACCTCGTGATTCACATCCGGTGAGCGACGGCGCTCAATCTCGAGGGCCATGTGCGTGACTAATGCTCGACGTTTTGGGATGTCTAATTTTGGTTTGCTGGATCTTTTGTCGGGTGCATAAATTACGCGAGTCAAGTGGTTCGTTGTCATCTGGTTGCGGGATGATTCCACCTTTCTGCGATGGATGAACAAGGATCGCTGATTCAACGGGCTGCTTAGATGATGTCATAAATTTTGTTTGCAAATCTTGTATGGAAGCCCCCTAATTGATCGCCAGATTGAAATTAGTCACACAACAAATTGAAGTGGTCGCCATAATTCATACGAACAATACTTCGTTAGACTTCTACGAAATGACCCTAATTCATCCGGTAACCGTCGGCTACCGGTGGAACCGGTAGATATAGGTATTTAGGCCATCTGGAGACCGTCCCTAATTTCCTGTCCCAGCCCACGATGATGCGCTTTTGTTTTCAATTCTCATCATCTTGCGCGCTTGTTGTTGTTGTTGATCATGCAGAACTTCAGCACGGGGAAGGGCGCGCTCGCAACTGCTGTTTGTTTGTTGTTTACCAACACCGGATTTCTCTCCCCTGTACCGAGTTCTACTGGAAGTTTAGCGGGAAAGCAGACCCGGGGACAATGAAGGTTTTGTTTTGCCCCTGACATTGACGTGCTTCCCGTCTGTAAGGGCCCAAACTGGCCAGATTTTGACCGGGGGTGCGTCGAATTTGATTTATTTTCGATTGTTTTGGTTTTGGGAATGATTTGCCGGCTGAACTGAAGGGGCGTTTCTCGAGTATAAGTACGGTGTTCAGCGTAATCGATTTTTAATTGCGGGTTGGATTACGGAAACCGTATACACATGCCATGAGCTTCGCGTAGAATCGAGCGCTGTGTATTTACAGAAACTCTCCATCAGCATGACACGCGCTCTACCATTAAAACCTTCTTTCTCTCTCTCGATAACTTCCCAACTACGAAAATTTGCGCTAGTTTGAGCGAAATGCGTTGGACCACCACCGGTGAAATAAAAGAGCAGTCCCGGCATCAACCCGATGACTAAGTAAGACCGGTCGTCGTCTCTGCTTGGGGTAGAAGGGGTTGCTCGGTGCAAACTTCGTCCAAAGCAGCGATGTAGACGGCCACGACCACCCGGTGAGTGACATGGTCATGGAGGTTGTTCTTTATAGCCCGGTGACCTCCGTGCTCCGTGGTTAGAGGAAACTAATCCAGATCGGTTTCACAGTGGTCTATGACCGTTAATCTCCGTGACCTGGAAGTGATAAACAGCGATTTAAAACAAACTTTAAGTGAATCAAGGGGCAATATTTGAATAGCCTACATTCGGGTTGAACCCGGCATCCATTCACAAACACATCGCGCGCCGCTCTGTTTGAACTTTCTCTCCAAACAACGCCACCCAGCAGTACTGAGAAAACCCTTCTACGAGTAAGCCACTCACGACTTCGGTAGCATCGGCGGTAGCCTAATCTAACTCCGTTCAAATATTTAAGTCGTAAAACGTCTACGAGATGCAGATAAGCGCAGCGCCACCGCAGGTCGCTTCGAGAACCAAAACAAACCTCACAGACGGTGGAAAGTGCAACAGGAGTTGTCGTCGCTGCTGGCGAAAACAGCGTGTGATGACACATTATCTTGTGCACTTTGAGACATAGAATGGAGTTGGAGTTGGTGCTTCTGGTGCAGCAGGGCTTACTTGGGGACTGGGGACAAAATGCAAAAAGTTCCATTCAGATCACGTTTTGTCGTTTGTCGAAAGTGAGTGGATTCAGCTTTGCCGAAGACTGAACTGTTGCACATGTCGTGCAAAGAACAGGTCTGGGAAGATTTGGGAAGGACACGAAGCAGCTTTCAGTGAAATATTTGCGGTATTTTATGTAAGGAAGATAGGCTCGATGTACTTCTACTCATGTTTGTATAAAAGTCCGATATGTCCCGTAACGCAGACATACCTATACTGCCCCTGATCGCGTAAATGTCCCATATACATTTTCGTCAATTTCGAGTTTTTGGTGCAGTTTGGTTCAAAATCGTGTGCTCTTTCAAAAGAGCCTATAACATCCAGTACTTTGTTCTAGAAATCAGGAGTAAATCCAGTTTTTTCGCGAAAACTTAACACGTAGCCTTATTTATAAGACAAACTCAAAATGCGTTTTTCTCAGCTTGCTGTTTTTGCATATGGGACATTTCTGCGAACATGGGCAGTAAAGGTCCAAATTTTGGCCTTGGCAAGTTTTGAAAATCAGATTAACTTTTTTGTAGTTTTTTTAAGGTTTGCATGCCTTTGAACCGATAGTAATAAAATCAAAAATGATGAAATGCACATTGGACTTTCATTCATTCAAGAATAACATGATATAATTTAGTTTCTTTTGTATTATTATGATTGTACAGCATCGTTGAAAAAAGAATAAAATCTTTACAAAATTAGTATAATTTTCTCTTTTATTTTCTATCATTCTAACTAGAGCGTTCTATTTCCCGTCCCGGGAAAAAAAATCACGGGAATTCCCGGGATTTCTCGAAAAAAAAAATTTCCCGAATTCCCGAATTTCAAGTGAAATTATGCATTTTCCTAACTTCTTAAAACTTTTTTTATATTTTTCAAAAAAATAATGACAGAACTAAATTTTATTTTATTTTGTTTTATTAAATGTTCTTATTGATTTTATCAGTTCTTCTTATCATCTTATCAAGTTTATTTCAATTAATAATAATTTCTAAACCATTCACAACTGGGAATAGATCTTGTTTATTTGTTGAGCAACAAAAATTACGATTTTATAAACTATGAATGAAAATAAACAATTTTAATATTGATAAGATTTTGAACAAAAATTGTTGCTATATGATTTGAAAATAAGGTACCCCTTCCAGCCAAGATCCAAATTGAGGTTTTTTTACGTTTTTGTTTACCATGCCCAAATTGGATGAAAATAGAATTGGTATCATAAAATGTCTCAAAGAGGATTGTGCAAGAAGAATTTGGTTAATTTGTTTTAATTTGTACAAGAAATTACAGATTAAAGATGGAAATTTGTATGGCCATAGAGCTACCAAGGGCCAAACACGTTTAAATGTATATAAAAAATATCTAATCTTTAATGTTATGAAAATTATTTTAACCAAAGATATTTATCAAGCTCAACCGTTAAAGAATCAATAAAAAACTACTTCGTATTATATAAATGGTGCCCAAAAATGCAAACATGTTTAAGAAACTCGCTCCAAATATATGAAAACTTTGAGTTGTCATTTCATAAAAATGTTATTTCAAGTGAAAAAACAGATTTATAATGTAAATTCAATGTTAATCACTGAATGATGAGCTTAAACTAGTAAGTGATTAGAAAAATAATACTTCTTAACGAAAAAATACTAATGATTATTTTTTTTTATATTTGTAGGAATTTTCAAAAACAGCTTATGAATTTATAAAATGTTTATATTTTTGAAGTTATATGTTTTTTTACTAGCAGACAAGGCATGAATTGAGTCCAACTCTTATTTTGAATATTTAAGTAGCTAGTCTTTTCAATTATATTGCAAAATAACAACTTTCGATAAATTTCAAATTTCCCGGGAATTTCCGGCATTTGCTTGTTGAAAATTTCCCGTTTCCCGGGAATTTTGTAACCCCGGGGAATTGGACGCTCTAATTCTAACGTAACAGAAAAATATTGATTTTGCAATCGCAAAGTCCATTCGTCATGATTCATACAATTTTAGAGTGACAGCCGGCGTGTGGCAACATCAAATCTAAATCAATAATGATTGCGTGACTAGAGATTGTCTGTCTTGTTGAAATGTTCGATTATTTTTGTTTTCCGCAAGAAGCTGAGGAATTCAATGCTTACGTATTTTTTTTTGTTTAAATATATCATTTATTTGAATGTTTCCTTGTCCAATAATTTCTTATGCCACAATGTTTATGATTTTAGAAAATTTGCATTTTTTCCAGTTTGGTTTCACTTTTTGCCATGAACGTCTAATCAACTTTAGCAAAATTTTGTTTCAGTATTTTTCAATTGCAACATTAATTTTACATCTCAAGATATAAATTGAACTTAATACTGAAATTTTGGATACTTCTAAAAAATCACGACATCGGTCGAAAATTAAGGAATGGGTTACATTTAGAAAAACACATTTTTCGTCATTTTATTTTTTTGCAAAGCCATATCTCAGCAAACAAAGGTCAGGTCAACAATGTCCAAAAATAAATGTGGATGAAAATTTTCTCAGTATTTCACAATTATTTTTTTCAGAGATGGAAAGACAATTTTACTTAAAATTTTAATTTGAAAATGGCTTCAACTCTATAATGGTTCATTTTATATAAAATCACATTTCTTTATTCCAAATTAAAAATTTTAACATAAAATTATTTTTCAAGGTTTTTAAAAGTAAATTTTTGAGAAAAAACCAAACTTCCGTCAAATTATATAGACCAAAAGTTGGTACTTTTTGTCCACTAAAACATATGGAAAAATAAAAAGTACAAAAGGGGAAAAATTTCACTAAATTGTGTGTTTTTTTAAAGTACCTTTCTATGGACAGCCAAAAAATAAAAAAAAATAAAGATTTTTTGCGACATTCTATTGAACTACTGTTTTGATAAATAGAGTTATAACATATTCAAGTTAATAATAAAATTTCAAAATCTTATAAATCATACATACAAGTATTTGTAACAACGAATAGACAAATTAATAACGGATTTTACAAAAAAGGCAAAATTCTGGAAGTTTCGGAAGTTATTGTTGTTGAAAATTAGAATTTTTGGAATGTTTTCATGGCAAACTTAGGTGATTTTTTTACTGTATAGCAGACTCCTTCGCCACAAATCTATTATAATTCTTAAATTCAAAAAATCAATTGATTCAAACTGTCCTTGTAAACTTATCCCATTTACTCCTTTCAAAATATGGTCTTGAAGAACGGTTGCGCTGTCGCAATATTTCTCCACAGTTTCGTCGGTATTTCGTTCTTTCGACCATGGGGTGCGCGATTGCAAAATCAAACATTGCCAATTGCCGCTGCGGCTGATGATGATGATGATTGCAGTAAATTTGTTGCAGCTATTAATCTCTGCCTTGCCCTAGCAAAACGCTGCCGTTGTCGTCGCAAAACTGTGGGTCTGTACTGCGCGCAACTCTGGCACAGTCCGTTCCGCCTATTACGATTAATTTAGAGTGAGGAACCCTAGCTCAAATAGCAACAGAAAAAAAGGAGCGAACTTCGACATGACAGCGTACACGGACTTCATGGTCTAATAGCATAAATAAGTGGCACAATGCACAATTGTTCGGCTGCTCACCAAGCCCCCCGGTTTTGATTCGCCACGTCTAGTTCGTTCTGTTGCTGGACGCGTTCTAATTTGCCACAAAATGAAAGCTGTGTTTTGTGTCCCGCGTGTGCCATAAAGATTGAACTACATTATTAAGCTCCCCCCGTCGTTGTCCGAACTAAATTAAAATCTTAATTTAGGCGCGATGAAATGATCGCCTTAAAGCGGTTCCGTTAGATTCCGGCAGTAGAGAGGCACCAGCTGGACCTTGTTTTCGCACGGCGAAAAAAAGTTCATTAACATGCTCGAAAGAAGAAAAAAAAAGCCATGTCGAATTGACTTTTACGAGCACTAAAATATGACAATAACATAATAAAACCCGTCGACGATGGACCGAGAGCGGATCGCGCGCTCGCGAACTAACTCACTCACGAGCTGAGCTAATTTATGCATAATGAAACAGCTACTAACTCACAGTGCTACTAATCTTCCTCTAATAGCTCCCCGAATATGATCTTCGGCGCTGCTGCTCGTTCATTCATCTAAAGTTTTTTTTTTCTTCCTCTCTATCTTTCACAGGCGTCCATGGATCTGCCGGCGGACAAGGCGAAGCTGCTGAAAAACTACGACAACGAAAAGAAATGGGATATTATTTGCGATCAGGTGAGTTTTTTTTTCCTTCTTTTTTTTGCAAACGTGACCATTGTCATACATAGTGGTTGAAATTTATGTCGAAACTGGTAAACTTTTCAAATTTTATATTTTACATTAGTTTCTTAATTTATATTAAACTTTGATTATGTTTATTATATTTTTTTTGGTTAACATAATCTTACTATTAATAATCTTTACGAAAACGAAATTGACTTTATAGCTCTTGGCCATCATTGCTAGTACCAACCACTAGTGTCTTCCTTTTAACAAGGATTGATCTTTACGTTATTAAAAAAAATGTTTGTCCTAAAATATAATAAGGGTGATTTTTTTTAGAGTTTTTTAAAAATTAAGCTTGATTTTAAATTTCAAATTAATTTTATTGAAAAGATCAGACAATTTTGCAAAAGTTTAAATTTTCAACACCGAAACCCCGATGGTTTGACAACGAGATATCGTCAGATGAAAATTACAACGTTTAAACAAATCCATTTCCATCGATTCGAATTCTTTGTGAGGCTGTATCTCTGAAACTAATTGTCCGGTTTCAAAGTTTTAAATCGTAGGAAATTTTTTTTTTTTTTCAAAAATGCTCTTTTTACAATTTTAATCTAAAAATTGAAAATGTTGATGTAGAATATAGATATAACTACACACAAAAAAAATCCGAATGTAACATAATTCATGATGTAATACTTTTGCACGTCATTAAACATTTAAATTCAAATGCAATTTGATGTAAATTTGCAACAAATTTTACGTAAAAACATCATTTTACGTGTGATTCAACCGTTTACGTCGAATCTCAAGTTTACATCAACTGAGTTTACATGTGATTCATTTTTTCCGTGTCGTGTAAATTTACATATTTTTTTCTGTGTATTGTAGTGGTAGACTGAACAAGAAGAATAAAGTTTTCAAAAGAAAATTTGGTAAAATCCAGAGTTTTTTTTCTGAGCTTGAAAAAAATATTTTTAGGAATGGTCACTCATGGTCATTATTTTTAAAAATCGAAAAACTCCAAATATTTCGCTAAAATCAAACTTTCGGTGGATATCTTGAAAACGGAGCCCTTTATCAAAAATCTGTTTTAACTTAAAAGTACTTTTCGATTGCAAATTCAATTTTGCATTAAAAATTATGTCAAATTTGTTTTTGCATGAAACGGCGTAATATTCAATATTTGGCCCTTTTAAAATGTTAGTCTTGATTTAAAAAAATTCAAAGTATTTTTTTCGAAGAGATCGGAAAATGTCACGAATGTTTCATGTATAAACATTGAAAATCGGACCATTAATTGCTGAGATATCGTCATTAGAAAAAGGTGGGTTGTTTTGGTGAGATTTAGAAAACTTCAATTTTCGTGTTTCTTTTTCTTAAAGCGGCTCTATCTCAGCAACCCGAGGTCCAATCTTCAATGTCTCTTAAGAGGCAGTATTTGTAAATATTGCTCGGTTTGTTCTAGAGGTCGTATCGAGGTGCTCCGATTTGGATGAAACTTTCAGCGTTTGTTTGTCTATGCATGAGATGAACTCATGCCAAATATGAGCCCTCTACGACAAAGGGAAGTGGGGTAAAACGGGCTTCGAATTTTGAGGTCGAAAAACCCTAAAAAATCTTAAAATTGCTCGCATTTCCGTAAAACTTCATCAATTCCAACTCTCTTAGATGCATTCGAAAGGTCTTTTGAAGCACTTCAAAATGTGCTATAGACATCCAGGATTGGTTTGACTTTTTCTCTTAGCTTTTGCAAATTACTGTCAAAAATTGATTTTTTTAAAACCTTAATATCTTTTTCCAACAGCCTCCAACACCCATACTCCCACAGGTCAAAAGATAGGTAATTTCATGCACTATAACCCTTTGGTATTAACTTTTTGGCCAATCGCAGTTTTTCTCATAGTTTTTCAATTTTTCTAGAACAAACAATTTACAACTTTTTGGTCTCAATTTTATCATATTCGGAATCCTCGGACAATTTCACGTAAGTTAGAAGTATTGGAGTTGTAATTTTGATTTAAAAAATAATTAAATAAAACATTTTTGAAAAAAGAAATAGATCTTATATACTATGTGGTCAATACGTCAAATGCTGTATCAAGTAGGCGAAACCCTGTTTTACCCCTTATCTAACAAATTGTAAAAAATATTTAAATTCATTCTGAATGGCAATTTTTCCAATCAAATTTACAACTCCAATACTTTACGTAAAATTGTCCGAGGATTCCGAATATGACAAAATTGAGACCAAAAAATGACGCTATGGCGACCTACAGGGGAAAAACTAACGTTGTAAAATATTTGTTATAGAAAAATCAAAAAACTATGAGAAAAACTGCAATTGGCCAAAAAGTTAATACCGTAGGCTTATAGTCCATGAAATTACCTATCTTTTGACCTATAAGAGTATGGGTGTTTGAGGCTGTTGGAAAAAGATATTGAGGTTTTAAAAAAATCCATTTTTGACAGCAATTTGCAAAAGCTAAGAGAAAAAGTCCAACCAATCCTGGATGTCTATGGCACATTTAGAAGTGCTTCAAAAGACCTTTTGAATGCATCTAAGAGAGTTGGAATTGATGATTTTTTGCGGAAATGCGAGCAATTTTAAGATTTTTTATGTTTTTTCGACCTCAAACTTCAAAGCCCGTTTTACCCCACTTCCCGTTGTCGTAGAGGGCTCATATTTGGCATGAGTTCATCTCATGTATAGACAAACAAACGCTGAAGGTTTCATCCAAATCGGAGCACCTCGATACGACCTGTTACACATTGGTGAAAAACTCGCTCTTAAACAATTTTATAGCAAATTTTCTGAACTTTTCAAAAAAAATAGGAATGGTCACTCATGGTCATTATTTTTAAAAATCGAAAAACTGCAAATATTTCGCTAAAATCAAACTTTCGGTGGCTATATCTTGAAAACGGAGCCCTTTATCAAAAAATCTGTAAAGTACTTTTCGATTGCAAATTCAATTTTGCATTAAAAAGTAATGTCAAACTTGTTTTTGCATAAAACTTCGATTTTTCCAAAAATCACTATTTTTTCAAAAATTCATAACTCGGCGGCAGATTTTTTGACCATGTTTCTCTATGGCTCAAAAGTTGCGGATTTTTGTCCCCTAAAACATATCAAAAAATCTCGAAAATCAAAAAATACGTATTTTGGGAAATTGAGTTTTAGTGAAAAAAAAGTTGATAAAAAAATCTCCAAATTTTTTTTCCGTGTACCTATTTTTTTCTCAAAAGTCCTCAACAATACCTACAACTTTGCCGAAGACACCAAATTGATCAGAAAATTCACTCAAAAGTTACAGCTGTTTGAATATTTACATACCATTTTTGTATGGACAGCTGCCAAAATTGTATGGAGACTTGTATGGGTGAACCAATGACGCAAAATAGCTTAATTGGTCATAGGGAAGGCCCCCACAAAGTTTGAGTCAAATAAAAAAATACAAAAAATAAAAATGGTCGAAATCGGCCGATTTCGTAGAGAGTTGCTCAGTATGGGAAACCTACTTGACCGAAATGTCAAGCTCATATATGCGTTAATCCTTACAGCTTTTCATTGGTCTGATGACCGAGTGGGCTAAGGCGCCAGTCCTTACTGTTAGTGCTGGGTTTGAATACCGTCGGTTGCAACTTTTTTTTGTGTTTGCAAAAAATGTACATGCAGTGTGTAATATTAAGTGTTTATTTTAACGAAGGTGATGTGCATGCTTTTGCATGCGATTTTACCATCGGATTTTTTGCTGTGTATTGTGTTTCCAAAAAATAAGCTCTTTGTGTTTTTTATTTGGATGAAACTTTGTCCAGCGACTCCTTAAGTCCAAATAAATCATTTTGTGTCACTGGTTTCTCCATACAAGTCTCCATATAAATTTGGATGATGTCCGTCCATAAAAAAGTGCTATGAAAAGCGTAATATGATAAAATGACCCTTCTGGGTTATTGCAGATTCGATAAGTACATTAAATTTCCCATTAAATGAAATGAGCGTTTAATTTTACATAAAAGTCCCTTTGACACCAAAAATCGAGCTCGGCTTCGTAACCAGGGACAAAAGTTACCCCTTAGGACAAAGTTTCACGCAAATTGAAGAGGGATCGGGGCAACTGATGTGTGAGTTAGCGGAGATTGACCCATTTCGTATATGCCAAATAATGAGCATAAAACTCTCCTGAATTAATTGTTTCGATAAAAAAAATCATACAAATCACGAAACAAATTTTTAAAAGTTAGAGAATTGAGCAAATTTCAAAAAAAATCGTCCGCTGTGTGATGTCAAGGGAAGAAGATTCATCGTCAGGCCAAAATACGACCCGACCAGCATACGTGCTAATCTCTTCGCACGGCGCGTTTCACGATAATTACACACCAACAGCACCAGCAACAGCTTCAACCTTAATAACACTAATAATAATGGACAACAATGTACGATCGCCGAACTACGGCGGCTGAGCTGCTGTTCGAGGTCCACGTGAAACGTGAGTTGAATATTTCTGAACTCCAAATTTCCAACCAACACCTTCGTCCAAGAGTGCGATGTGCGGATTTTCGAAAGATTTCGCCGTGAATCGGCTTACTCGGTGCCGGTTTGACTACTTGGGCCACTAAGCCCGACTGGCTTACTGGCCAGGTGATAAAGTGCTGGAAACTGTCAATTAGCGGAAATTTGGCGCATGAAATTGACTTCTGTTGTTGGGTTGAGCTAAGCGCGAGCGCAAGTTGGTTGAAAGGCAAAGAATTGAGAGTCGTATGTCTGGGTGTAGATATTCAGAGGATTGCATAAATTCTTCTGACACTCGTGAGTTTAGGTTAACTTTCGAATTCAACACAGAAGTAATGATAGAGATTAGGTTTGGTTGCCTCTTTAGAGTTTAGTATTTATTAGCTGCGTTTGAAGAGTGGATAGTTGATGGTTGTGAAACATTGAGGGACTTGGTATAAGATGGAATAGAAGACTAAAATTAGCGTTTGTGTTTCAAATGTCACATTTCACAAAAAAATAATTCAAACGAATAAAAGATTTTTTTAAATTAAATTAGTAGTCACACATTTGATAACTTGCTTGTTTTTTATAATTTTTAAAACCTTATCAAAAAGAAAGAAATTTTGCAACGCTGTCTTATATTGAGTACTCATGTGAAATTTATGCTACTTATCCTGAACGAATGCCATGAATTTGATCAAGTGTCCGAACAACCTTCTCATCAAATATTTTTGTTTTTTTTTCTGTTATTTTTCACAACAAATCGCAAATTATTTAGTTTATTTGAACACCGCTGAAACAAAAAATCTTCCTCCTGTTGATTAATAGATTCCGTTTCGTGGTCCATTAACGCCCATCTATTAATTAACAACAAGTGTTAGCTATTTGCTGCCAGTTTACACTTATAGCCTAATAACTCAACTGCATTCCTCCGCCAGAAATTCCTCATTGCATATTTATGGACCTATCAAAACAATGACACCAGTCCGCGGTCTGTGTCACTGTTCCAAAGTGGCTAATTAAACGAAAAAAGCCGGTAATTACCGGTAACGGATCTGCCCAGGTTGCTGACACACACACTACTTTAAAGAAAAACGTTAATAAGAGTCTTTTCACCCCCTCCCCCTTTCCATTCAGGGTCACTCCGGCCAGAGCTGGTGCTCTGGGTTTTGGGGGGCGTACGAGGGGGCCACACGAAAAAAAAAACTTGGTATCTGCCTGCCAACACCTTCTTTTTCTTCCACCCGGTGCTTCTCCCTGATTGAGTGACGACCTGCTACTAACTTTTGTGGGGAAAAGTCGCTGTTATTGACTTATTAAATTTTGCAAACTTCTAAAAATAAGTTTCAGTTGTCTATCAAAAATGTATGTTGATGGAAAGGAACCGAAAACTATGAGCCAGCAGCATAACCTGCCCAAAATAGGTCCCCTTCCCCTGTATCAAAACCTGGTGGTGATGAAGGTGCACTCCAGTGAGCACCAGCATTCGTTTGTTTTGTTTTTTAATTACACAGTACTGCTGCTAACTGCATGGCGCCACTGGTTTTGCTGTTTTTGTATAAACAAGACATGAACGCCCCTTCTAGACTTTGCACCCCCAGCAGCTGCAGATTAGACGAAAAGCTGTCACTAAAAGTAAACCATGCAGTTAGTTTATTTAGTTTAGGCTTAGAGGCCTTCAGTGCTACTGGTGCTGGGGAATTAACGGTGTTTTCTAGTTAATTTAATCTAACTTCGTAGTTGAGTGACGTATGGACAATTTCGACGGAATGTCTTTGCTACTATATTGGACCTACGGTTGTACTTATTTTGGACCTATGTAAACAAGTATTAAATGATAATTATTTGTGTTCAGTGATTTAAGTAAATTGATCTTTTGAAAAATACATCAAATAAATTCACAATAAACCCAATATAGGGGAAAAACCAACTCAAAATTTAGTTGAAGGTCACATTTCATCGAACCATCAACACCTCAACGCTAAGAATACGTTGTATTTCGTCAAGTTCACCTTCGCTGCCGCATAACCATTTGCTGGGCCACAGTCGTGCCACAGTCCCCGGTTGCCGGCCGGTCGGCACCCAGGACCGGTCGAAACATTCATCAGCAATTCTCGACACGCAATCCGCGAAGTTAGCCACGGCTACACCTAGAGCGCGAGAATTCATCATCCCTCGCCGGTTTTCCATTCTGTCCCACAAATCATTGTGGTATTTATACACTTACTCTATGGCTTTGGCTATTTATATATTTTCTCCATCTTTATGAAGATAACATTTTAACGACTGACGTGACATTGACATTTTTTGCTTCTGGCAGTCCTCTCCTCGGGGCATCACAATATGAGTATATGCGCCCTTGCTACCCGTTTCGGTCTTTAAAAAAGTGGCTCGTGCTCAAAGTTTACCCTTTTGTGACCAGTTTATATTTTTATTTTAATCTTTGTGTGTCTTTTGTAGAATTTGCTTCTACAATGACAGCAATTATCAACACAGCTAAAAAAGTAGTAATCCGGCTGTGTTTAAACGGCCTGAGTGTAAAATAAATTTTGCATTATTTTATGAAATTCTATGTAATATTACACCCTGAAATCTGTAGCCCATCAGTATGGGAAACCTACTTGACCGAAATGTCAAGTTCATATATGCGTTTATCCTTTCCGTTCTTCATCGGTCTTATGGCCGAACGGGCTAAGGTACCAGTCCTTACTGTTGGTGCTGGGTTTGTTTCCCGTCGGCAGCACCTTTTTTTGTGTTTACAAAAATTGTACATGCAGTGTGTGATATTAAGTGTCTTTTTGACCAAGGTGATTTGCATGCTTTTGCATGCGATTTTACCATCGGATTTTTTGCTGTGAAGAATTTTGCAAGTTTTGCAGCGTTTTTTATAATTTGTATTTTTTTTCATTTAAATCAATTTTTGTCCCCACATTCCCTATGTCAAAAGAAGCTATTTAGCATCATTAGTTTTTTCCACGCAAGGCTCCATGCAATATTGCGGGCTTTTCATACAAAATTGTCACATGAAAATAAGTATTCTTTGGCCTTTCAAAATGTTGCCTGAATGGTGCTTAGACAAATTTGATACTAAAATTTCTTAAATAGTTAAAATGAAAATGGCAGACAATTTCTTAAAAAGTTTACTTTTTCAACAATGCAAATTAAACCAATAGTTTCCGAGATATCTCTGAAAAATTAGAGCTTACAGATGACACTGAGAAACATTAATTTTTCACTGAATTTTAACATTACGATGTATCTTAGCAACTAGCAATCAGATCAACAATGTTAAAATTGAAGATTATAGAAAATATTCTCAGCTTAACGAAAATAGAATTTGCAGGGTTGGTTTTCCATTTTTTCTGAAAAATTTGATTCTTTTTTAAGCATAGGGTGTAGAGTTTTTCTAAAGGTTCTATAACAATATAAAAGACAATAGCTTAAAAGGCCTATTGCTTATCCAAAAAATGCTCTAGACATGGACAAATTTTCATTTGAATGAAAAAAAAAAATAAACAAAAGTCAATTTGTGAAAGCGTAGGGAAATACTCATAAAAATATTTTTCACCCTTCTTATTATTATATTTTTTTTTTCATCCTGACTTTTCTTGTCAAAATATAACTTTTTTATATTTTTTACATTTTGTATTTTTTATGAACTGAACAAGACAATCCACGCCAATATATCATTTAACAAGCTTAAAATAGCGAATACATTTCTATATTGATGTCTATGTAAGGGGAGAGTCCACTTTGCTCTCCATCCACATTGACTATTTCTAAGTCTTGTTTTCTGTTCTTCTTTTGCTCTGTCTACCATCTGTCTCTTCTATGTCCTTGTGAGGGAATCATCGATCCATCCGCATTGCCATTTTTCATTTTTCTTGTCTTTCATTTTATTTTCCATTGTTTTTTCATGCTTACCATCAGTCTTTGTGAGAGGATACTGAGCTCGATTTGCTCTCCATCCGCATTGACCTTTTCTCATCTTTGATTTTCCTTTTTGTCAGTAGTTAGAAACAATGCCGGGAATAGGGGAGGGAGCATCAGGGCAGTGGACGGTATGCTGTAATGGCGGAGACTGGATGTGGATAGCGGAAGACCAGAACTACGTCTCAAGGGGGAAATAGTTTATTGATTATGCAAAACTTTCTCGAAGAAACAAATGTGATCAGAAGGTCAGTCAGTTCCAAAGATTTTGAAAATTTAATATCAGCTCCGAAATTATTTGAAAATTTGTAATGACGCAAAATAGCGTTTTTGAATCACCCACACAGTTAAACAAAATCATGGTAATATTACATCTGGGACGAGGTACATCTTTTATGTCACAAAAAATGTGTATTTTTACTATTTTTCTGGTTTAATGTCACTTTTTCAGTCTATCGTCTAGACAAGTTGGGGCAGCAGAGGGTTAATCCTGAACAAGTTTTGAAGCAAAGGGTTAAAACTGCTTGCTCAGCCTAATTGGAACCGAAGTACAATTGCTAGAGTGCCAGCAAATTGCCCACAACGGTTTCATTAAAAAGAGCACATTTTAGCAACCTGGAGGAGTGCCATTTAAAGCAAGTGTCACCCGAGGAGCGAAGAAAGCTGCACTAAATGGGTAAATGTTTACGATTGCCTGAATGGTGCTGAGATAAATTATACGGACTGGACGTGTTTGCAATTACTTTGCAGTTTAGTTCAAGTTTTATGTTTGTGGAGTGCATGTTGTTGTTGTTGTTTTGTTTTAAATAAGGTTCTTATGAGGCAAAACAGCAGAATAAAATAGTAGTTTATGCAACAAGTTGCAAAAAGAGGATTTTTTCAGCACGAGTCGTACATTTATCCAACGAGGTTCACCGAGTTGGATAAATACGAAGAGTGCTGAAAAAATCAAGTTTTGCAACGAGTTCCATACAACATTTTTTGCAATTCCAAAAAACACACACTGAGTGAAATTTTAAGTCAAATTTTTATATATTTTGTCAATAAATCGTTTAAATCAAAAAAATGTTGAAAAGTGTTACTTTTCGAAACAAGTGCTGAAAAGTTCAACTTTTCAGCACCCATTTGAGTGCTGAAAAGTAGAACTTTTCAGCATTTATTTTGAAAAGTGTTGCTATTCGATTCTGTTACTTTTGGTACAGAAATGTAGGCTATTTCGTCGTTCAAGAATGACAGGAAAAGTAAGTAGTTTCACGACGGAATTGCAAAAAAATACTTTAAGTTGTTAAAATAAGTCTCAAATTTCTGGAAATCTCTTTTGTGTCGCATTAAAATCAATCAGCCTTGTGTCGCGGCGTCGAGATGGCAAATTCCAGATAAGTTCAAAAAATAACAAAAACGCTGTCAAGGCTTGGCAGACAAATGCACAAAAGAAATAAAAACCGCGATCTAACCATCAGTGGCAGACATTTGCAGACAGCTACTGAACTGCCGTTCACCACAACAAAAGTCTTTATAAAACCAATGCCATTATTGAGTGCGTTTTGCGTCTTGCAAAATAAGAAAAAAAAGACTCACTTAGGCAAAAGTGTAGTAAAGCAGTGAATAAAAAAAAAATCTACTCGAAGCAAATCGGCGCGTGCGTTGGCGTCTCAGTGCCGACCTAATAGAACGCCACCATGCACTGCAGTACAACTCCCCACGTGAAGACCGGCGACGACCACCCAACCCATCGCCACAACTCCATGCTCGTACTGGCGCAAATTGCATAATTCACAGCGTCTTTCAGCAATAGCGGAGTTTGTAAGCGTTGGAAAAAACGGTGTTTTTATTCCCCTCAAACGAGGGAGTCTATGCACCGCAATCAATAACAACAGTTAAGGGGTTACTGAATGATCCAAGAAATTATCATGAAAATAATTGTGAACATTTCTTCAAGATTTTTTTTATTTAACAAGAAGTGCAATAAGAAATAAAAATATTCCTATTTTCACCATTAATTATGCTTAAAATGGCTATAACTTAAAAATAATAAACTGCAAAAAAAAAATGCCACAAGGTACAAAAAGAAGATTTTTCAAAACTAGTCGCACATTTGTCCAACGAGGCACTGCCCTGTTGGACAAACACGACGAGTGCTGACAAAATCGAACTTTGCACCGAGTTCCATGTGACATTTTTTGCTATTTCGAAAACAACCATTTGAAAGTTAAAATAAATAAAATATAAAAACTCGGGTGCTGGGAAATTTAATTATTGTAAAAAAAAGTTTATTTAAACTCGGCAAAAAATCCCGTACCTATTTTTTCACATCAATACCTACAACATTGATCCTCTCCTAGGACAAAAAAAAATCAAAGTTGAGTCATTGATTCACCCGTACAAGTATCCATACAATTTAGGCTGCCGTCAATACAAAAATGTTACGAAAATATTTGAAAATCTGTATTTTTACAGATTTTTTTGATCGATTCGGTGTCTTCGGCAAAATTTTAACCAAATAAAAAAAAACAAAAACAAGTTATGTCCGGGATTCAGAAAAAGTTGCACATATTTTTAAAAGACAAAGTCTACAGTGCAAGTGGTACAACATAAAGTTTCATAGGGGAAATTCTCGTATGTTTGGCAGGTTAAGAACTCGCTCCTAACTCCATCCAATTAGCTTATTTTCACTATTTAAAAAACTTATTTCGGAAAACTGTTTATAGAACTTGCTTGTCACTTCGAATTGAGCTATTTATCACTCGGTTTCAGTTGAAAACACTTTCAATGAGCTGTAATTGAATGTCAAAGTGCTGATATAGCAACAGTAGAGGCACGCAACAAATTTTTGATATATTCCGTCAAAAAATATTATCTCACACAAATTTGAACTAGGGGAACAGCATTAGATGTTCAAATTTGTGTGAGATAATATTTTTTGACGGAATATATCAAAAATCTGTTGAAAAAAATCAGCTTAGGAATCAAATTTTTGGCGACCAATATTTTGGAGACCAGTATTTCGATTTATTGAAAAAACAGTAATGATTCAAAAACTTATAAATCATTCAAAGATATTTTTTCACAACCTGGAAATGTAATGTTTCCTAAAACATAAAAAAAATAGAAAAAAAATTAAAAAATAGTGTTTTTTTGCAAATCAAGTTTTAGTGAAAAAAAAATAAATTAAAAATCACCAATTTTTTTTACCGTGTATCATTTTTTCAGTGAAGTCCTTATCCATACTAACTACTTTGCCGAAGACACCAAATCGATCAAAAATGACCTTCAAAAGATACAGATTTTTTAATTTTCACATATCATTTTTGTATGGACAGTTGAGCAATTCTCTACCAAAACCGGAAATGGATTTTATTTGTATTTTTT
Organism: Culex quinquefasciatus; assembly: GCF_015732765.1. Lineage (NCBI taxonomy): Eukaryota > Metazoa > Arthropoda > Insecta > Diptera > Culicidae > Culex > Culex quinquefasciatus. The sequence continues at coordinate 53,101,796 of NC_051862.1, read as the reverse complement.
GATTTGGCTCAAACTTTGTGGGGGCCTTCCCTATGACCAAATAAACTATTTTGTGTGATTGGTTCATCCATACAAGTCTCCATACAATTTTGGCTGCTGTCCATACAAAAATGGTATGTCAATATTTAAAAAGCTGTAACTCTTCGGCAAAGTTGTAGGTATTGTTGAGGACTTTTAAGAAAAAAATAGGTATACAAGGAAAAAAAATTGCAGATTTTTTAATCTACTTTTTTTCACTTAAACTCAATTTCCCAAAATACGTATTTTTTATTTTCGAGATTTTTTGATAAGTTTTGGGGGACAGAAATCCGCAACTTTTGGGCCATAGAGAAACATGGTCAAAAATCTGCCGCCGAGTTCTGAATTTTTGAAAAAATAGTGATTTTTAGAAAAAATCGAAGTTTCATGCAAAAACAAGTTTGACATTATTTTTTAATGCAAAAATGAATTTGCAATCGAAAAGTACTTTACAGATTTTTTGATAAAGGGCTCCGTTTTCTAGATATAGCCACCGGAAGTTTGATTTTAGCGAAATATTTGCAGTTTTTCGATTTTTAAAAACAGTGACCATGAGTGACCGTTTCTAAAAATATTTTTTTTGAAAAGTTCAGAAAATTTGCTGTAAAATTGTCTAAGAGACATTGAAGATTGGACCTCGGGTTGCTGAGATAGAGCCGCTTTAAGACAAAGAAACACGAAAATTGAAGTTTTCCTAATCTCACCGAAACAACCCACCATTTTCTAATGACCATATCTTAGCAAATAATGGGCTGATTTTCAATTTTAGTACATGAAAAGTTCGTGAAATTTTTCGATCTTTTCGAAAAAAATATTTTGAATTTTTTTAAATCAAGACTAGCATTTTAAATGGGCGTAATACGAATGTTACATTGATAATCGGACCATTAGTTGCTGAGATATCGTCATTAGAAAATTGTGGGTTATTTTGGTGAGATTAAGAAAACTTCTATCTCAGCAACCCGAGGTACAATCTTCAATGTCTCTTAGACAATTTTATAGCAAATTTCTTGAAAACGGAGCCCTTTATCAAAAAATCTGTAAAGTACTTTTCAATTGCAAATTTAATTTTGCATTAAAAAATAATGTCAAACTTGTTTTTGCATGAAATTTCGATTTTTTTTTCTAAAAATCACTGTTTTTTCACAAATTCATAACTCGGCGGCAGATTTTTTTACCATGTTTCGCTATGGCTCAAAGTTGCGGATTTCTGTCCCCAAAAACATATCAAAAAATCTCGAAAATCAAAAAATACATATTTTGGGAAATTTAGTTTTAGTGAAAAAAATGTTGATAAAAAAAAATCTGCAATTTTTTTTCCTTGTACCTATTTTTTCTCAAAAGTCCTTAACATTACCTACAACTTTGCCCAAGACACCAAATTGATCAGAAAATTCATTCAAAAGTTACAGCTGTTTGAATATTGACATACCATTTTTGTATGGACAGCAGCCAAAATTGTATGGAGACTTGTATGGGTGAACCAATGACGCAAAATAGCTTATTTGGTCATAGGGAAGGCCCCCACAAAGTTTAAGTCAAATCAAAACATAAAAATGGTCGAAATTGGCCGATTTCGTAGAGAGTTGCTCAGTGAGCAAAAATAAACAGAAGTCAAATAAAAAAATACAAAAAATAAAAATGGTCGAAATCGGCCGATTTCGTAGAGAGTTGCTCAGCTGCCAAATTTGTATAGAAAATTACATGGCGAACTATTGATGCAAAATGGCTTCTTTGGGCAAACCGAAAGTAACATGAAATTGTCAGCCGGATTAAAAAATACAAAAATTAAAATGAAAAAAAATGATTTCGTAGAAAACTGCTCTTAATTGAGTTTTTCGAAAATAAAAATAAGATAATTTGGCCATTTGTGTATTCCAAATGGTACCAATACATGTGTACTTAAATAATCGAATTCCAATACTCCTTCTTTTCAAGTGTTTTGACTTCCTCACCATACTGAGGAAAGGCTATAAAATCACTCGAAAAACGAAATTTTTTATTTGACCTCTTAGACCCAGCTTCAAGTATACATATCGACTCAGAATCAAATTTTGAGCAAATGTCTGTGTGTGTGGTGGGATGTTGATCAAATAAAACTGCACTGGATTATCCCGGTACTGGCTGAACCAATTTGAACCGTTTTGGTCTCATTCCATCCGTCTTTGGGTCCCATAAGTCGGTATTGAAAACTATAAAGTTTAGTGAAGTACTTCAAAAGTTATGATAAAAAAAAAGATTTTAACAAAAGTCCGGAAGATTTTTAAAAGAGTGGTTTTTGTAAGAAACCTCGTTATGTTATACATTTTTTAAAAGCTATTTGAAAGAACTTTTCATCGAGTTCAAAAGATTGAAGATTTGACGACCCTATCAAAAGTTATAAACACTTAGGTGATATTTATGAACTTTTTGGAGGCCGGATCTCAGATATTTTGACAAAAACGTTGTCTGGATCTATCATGCGACCTGTCGTTGGATAGGTTATCAAAAGACCTTTCCAACGAGTTCAAAAGATTGAAGATCTGAACACCCTTTTAAATCTATTTTGGATAGCATTACCCTCTAAATGTGAAGAAGGCACCAACAGCCTAAGGGTGGATTAAGTAACGTTTTTTAAAAGATTCATAGCATCGCAGCTTGGAAGGGACGGTAACGGGTGCAAACTCCACTGATTTTTTTCAAGTTTTTCTTATATTATTGCCGATAAGAAGCATTTGAAACCAAGGTAACAGCTAGATGTATAATTTTGGCTCTGCTTTATTCTTGTAAACTCATTTATGCAACCCCTTTTCGTATGAATATCATAAAATCGAGACACCTTTGACAAAAAACAACTTTTATAAAGTAACGACAGCTTTTTATGTTTCCAACGTCGTCGATGCCCGACCAGTGACGAAGCCGCCGCGCCGTTGAATTGCAGAATTGAGGTTGCATCGGTCGCGGTCTCTTCAGACATCAACGACGCCGGCGACGACGACGACTCGCGCTCTTTATGCTGCTGCTGCTCTCTCTCTCTCGCGCCCGCCCCATTATCCAATCATTGGCAATCACTGGAAATTGACTCATTTGCAGTTTGTTCCTCCCCCTCCCACCACACCTCTTAACGGGTTGCTAGTGGAGGATGTGTGGGTGGCTGGTGGTGTAGGTGAGTGGGTTTCCAGCACAGTTTTTGAGCCCCTGCCCGTTGACTCAGAGTGCAGTTTGTGCTAGATTTTTTTTTTGTGAATGGAACACTTTGAGCTTTGTGTGATATATGCGCAAAAGATCACTTAACCACTTTAAGTGAATGAATCTGGGGGTTTAAGTGGTGATTCAGAAGCAATTCTTCAAATATGACTTTCAAGTTATAGTTCCATAGGGAATAAGAGATGCATAACAGTAAGATTAGCTTTTCAAGATCCTAAGAAAGTTAAGATGAAATTAAATTACAGACTAGATTCCAAGATTTTTTAACTACGCTAGATAAACTTAAATAAAAAAGTTGTTTAAATCACTTAAGAAACAGATTGTAATGATATAACAGTATGTAGATAAATATTGATAAATGAGCGTAATTTATTGAACTATTCCAAAACTAGCGATTTCAAAATAACTCAACCGAGCCAAATTTATCCGATCTGTCTGACAGCAAGTCTGCAGCCGAAAGATTGTCGGGGCACAAAGCTCGTGGTCACTGTCTGCTGGAGAACTGCGGCGATATCTTCAATTGGGATGTCTCGGTTGATTCATGTTCCATTGAGCGACCATCGCTTCGCGGTTGACTCAGTGCCAAAAAGTGATGTGAATTCCATCACCACACACACAACACATCAGATTCATTCAGCATTCCTCAGAACTTTGCCTTCTTGTAATGGCTTGAAGGAAGGAGAACGGAAAAAATAAGTTCTTTTTTTTGCTGAAAAGTTGTTGCTCTTGTTACGCGAGGATCCAGACGCCGTAACTTCCTTTTATGGAAATAAAGTTTTTATTTTTAGAACCGCCGTCTGATTTATCGCAAAACGACTCGTTTTTTGTGCGCGTTAAGTGGTTTTGGACTTGGACAAAATTAAAGTGTACCACACGTTACGTTACGGGATCGAGCTCAAGATCCATCAGGACAGACGGACGAGCAAGCCTAAAGTGACAGAGAACAGTAAGATGAGATGTCGAGCAAAGTTCTGAGATGTCTTCGTAGTTGTGCTTTGTTGACGTATTCGATTTTGGGTCAAATCTTTAGGCAGATCCTCAAAATTCAGTTCCAAATTGGAGATATCAAATCAAAATCATAGAACTCCGTGCAATGCTGCCACATAGCATACATTTTTTATGCCACTTAGCATACATTTGATCCGAACAGATACCGTTTGTCACACGTTAATGCATACTTGTTATTGTTGCTTTCTTCTCGAAATGTCAAAAACCTAACTGCGACAACAAAGCACAACCTCAACGATGTGCAATACTGCACAGCGTGCACTTCCCTGGAAAAGTATCTCGTTCTTGTGTAATGGAAACATGTGCTTAATTTGGATTAAAAACGTCACGGTTCAAGTGCAGAAAAATGAAACGCCTTGTTAACATGTCGAACGGGAAGATTTTTTTGTTTGCCATATTAGGTCATAATATTTCCGGTTGGTAGCATGCACCAGGAATTGGATAAGATATCTTTGAGAGTCTTCAGGAGTGACGAAAGTTAATGTTTTTTTTTATAAAGTACGTCACTAATTACTGACCTACCAGTCAAAAAAATTAAATTAAAAGTGAAGCTAAATAAATCAGAAATAATCACCACAAATTTCAAGGTCTAAGTCATCCGTGCTGCCAACTATTGAAATGTTTGATTGACAGCACCATCCCCTGTCAGAACCGGTCCATCAGCTGATATACTTGTTCAGCCAAAGGTCTCTAGTCCGGCTCTATTGCGCAACCTCGGACGCATGCCATACCGGGACAAGTGTCTGTAGTCGTACCAAAACAAAACGATAATGATCCGCCACACAGAGCTGTCTCTTTTAACGGCTTTTCCAAACAATTTCTGCCTCCATTCAATGTCGCTATAGCACAGACAAATGGAGTGCGTCAATATTGGCAGAGTGTTTAAGATGTGCCACAGACAAACAGATAAAACATATTTTTTATCAACTTGATCGACCTTTTTTTTTATTTTTTATTTTTTAGAATAGTTTTACCCTGGGTGCAGAATAGTTGTCCGCAAAGCGGCCTCAATTTAGAACTGTCAAAGCGGAACCAATTTACTGTTCGCAAAACAATGTCAAGAAGTGGCAAGTATCGTGATCGATCTATAATTTATCAGGAATAAAAAAAAGTCGTTGGCGTCGAGCTATTAAGGTATTCGAAGTTGGCATGAATCGTTGCTAAAATTTCAAAATCGCTATGTCTCACGCAAAACCAATGTTTATGACGCTTTTTGAAATGTTAGCGACGAATTATCAATAACTATGAATGGTACCAGCCAAATAATATTGGATAATCTTACTCCGATATTATCACTGCACATCAAAGAGACATAATCTCACAACATCCATTCGGTTGCTCTTCTGATTCACGAAATTCCACCTACTCTGACACAATTTTTCATCACGTGGAAAACAAAAAAGGCCTCTTTTGGCCGCCCATCGTTTAGTACACGAAGAAAAAAGTGGGATGCGCTTAATTTTCCATCGAAAACATCAACATCATCAGATCCGAAATGTTTCAAAACAATTCACTTCAGCAGCAAAAAACAGCTTGAACAAAGCCTTCTACTTTGTTTATGTTTACAGCTGTAGTGTTGTTGTATTAGTGGGGAGCAGTGAGGAGCTTTCGAAAATCACGTTACGCATTCTGTCTTTTCAGCACCCAGGTTTTACCGAGAATGCATTTCAACAGAGCGTAACCTGGCCTGGTCTCAGAACGCTATTGTCATAAATTTGCAAAATACCAATGAATTCCAGAAAATGTCTATTTTTAGTAAAGGTAAAAACTAGCCTTTATGGCCCCCTTTTGTTTTGGGAATATTTCAAATGATTTTTTTTATGAAGAATAAGACATCTTCAAAATAATGTAAAGAACAAAGGATGCAAGAAGAAAAGTTTATAGATCACAGCAAAAAAAAATGGTTTGTAGATGTACTTGATCATCAGCTCCCCAAGGGGTTTCTTTCTTCTGGCAGGTCGAAAAACAACGCAGTTGTTATTTTAACTTTAAAATAAGTAGGCATTTTATAACAAATCCTGCTCATTCTACTGACATTCGTTTGTCTGTGACCGTCCACTAAGATACTGATTGGTGGGCCTTTTTCAACACACTTTTTTTCTTCTGATAGCCAGAGCATCGATCAGAGGGGATGTTTTGGTTTGAAGCAGGTCAACAACATTTCAAACGAGACTTGCTCTTCAAGTTTTGGAGTGCGTTTAGTACACGCGTTTTGAACCTATTTGGTCATTGGACGTGGCTGCATGCGCTCATTAGTGCGTTTTTTGCTGAACCTGCCTGCAAGAATATCCGAATCTTTCGTCAATGTCATTAGCGCGGGTTTGGCGCAAGGGGTGGTTTTATGTTTGAAACTTGATAACCAAGTGACGCCCATTTTACACTTGTTCTTGCTGCTCCGGCATGAGGTTAAAACGCCCACCACATGCGTCAGTTTGACGTGGGCCAAGGAAAGTCCGTCGGACTTTTTGGAGCGCGAGCGAATGAGCTCATAATGTGCATAATATTAAGTTGGTACGATCACGAGGCGTTGAGTACTTGGTGGCGATAAATTACACTATTCATGAAACTGACCACATTCCGGGCGATAACGAGCAGTGAATAATAAACGATGCCTTAATGTTTGCTTCATTGCGTAAACCAATTTTAGAAAAAAAAACGATTTTGTAAAACAAAAAATACAAAATTATTAAAGTACTAAAATACTAAAATACTAAAATACTTAAATACTAAAATACTAAAATACTAAAATACTAAAATACTAAAATACTAAAATACTAAAATACTAAAATACTAAAATACTAAAATACTAAAATACTAAAATACTAAAATACTAAAATACTAAAATACTAAAATACTAAAATACTAAAATACTAAAATACTAAAATACTAAAATACTAAAATACTAAAATACTAAAATACTAAAATACTAAAATACTAAAATACTAAAATCTAATCTAATCTAATCTAATCTAACACAAACGCAGCCAGTCCGATGAAAGCATGCTGGAAAGTCTTGTGATTAGATTACGCCCAAGCACTTTTCTTGTCATTATTAATAATTGCAGTACATCCGAGAACACCCGAAAATGTATTGCAAAAATTAAAGCGGCCAGCCCTACTACGTTGTGTTTACCGCAGAGAGGATTCTGAGAACGGATCACATTTCACAGAATCTACAGGGGAGGAAGGATGCGTGGACATACCGTACCAAACGCTCCTGTTTTCAGTTTCATTTGTGTTTTGTATGATGTGTTAAGTGTAAAATATAGTGTGGTTATATAATCAAATAAATATAATAATGCAATATAATGATCATTTAATAAAATCCCTTCACCTATATATAATAACCAAGCACCCCAGCACACAAACAGCGGCACAAAAGAAATGAAAATGAGCATGCAAAAACAAGACAGCGCGTCCCCGTGGTCAGCGCACTAATGATGCCATTATTTAATTATAATAACCACGCACCCAAGCACACAAACAGCGACACAAAAGAAATGAAAATGAGCAAGCAAAAACAAGACAGCGCGTCCCCGTGGTCAGCGCACTAATGATGCCATTATTTAATTATAATAACCACGCACCCAAGCACACAAACAGCGACACAAAAGAAATGAAAATGAGCATGCAAAAACAAGACAGCGCGTCCCCGTGGTCAGCGCACTAATGATGCCATTATTTAATTATAATAACCACGCACCCAAGCACACAAAAGCGACACAAAAGAAATGAAAATAAGCATGCAAAAACAAGACAGCGCGTCCCCGTGGTCAGCGCACTAATGATGCCATTATTTAATTATAATAACCACGCACCCAAGCACACAAAAGCGACACAAAAGAAATGAAAATAAGCATGCAAAAACAAGACAGCGCGTCCCCGTGGTCAGCGCACTAATGATGCCATTATTTAATTATAATAACCACGCACCCAAGCACACAAACAGCGACACAAAAGAAATGAAAATGAGCAAGCAAAAACAAGACAGCGCGTCCCCGTGGTCAGCGCACTAATGATGCCATTATTTAATTATAATAACCACGCACCCAAGCACACAAAAGCGACACAAAAGAAATGAAAATAAGCATGCAAAAACAAGACAGCGCGTCCCCGTGGTCAGCGCACTAATCCTAAAATCCTAAAATACTAAAATACTAAAATACTAAAATACTAAAATACTAAAATACTAAAATACTAAAATACTAAAATACTAAAATACTAAAATACTAAAATACTAAAATACTAAAATACTAAAATACTAAAATACTAAAATACTAAAATACTAAAATACTAAAATACTAAAATACTAAAATACTAAAATACTAAAATACTAAAATACTAAAATACTAAAATACTAAAATACTAAAATACTAAAATACTAAAATACTAAAATACTAAAATACTAAAATACTAAAATACTAAAATACTAAAATACTAAAATACTAAAATACTAAAATACTAAAATACTAAAATACTAAAATACTAAAATACTAAAATACTAAAATACTAAAATACTAAAATACTAAAATACTAAAATACTAAAATACTAAAATACTTAAATACTAAAATACTAAAATACTAAAATACTAAAATACTAAAATACTAAAATACTAAAATACTAAAATACTAAAATACTAAAATACTAAAATACTAAAATACTAAAATACTAAAATACTAAAATACTAAAATACTAAAATACTAAAATACTAAAATACTAAAATACTAAAATACTAAAATACTAAAATACTAAAATACTAAAATACTAAAATACTAAAATACTAAAATACTAAAATACTAAAATACTAAAATACTAAAATACTAAAATACTAAAATACTAAAATACTAAAATACTAAAATACTAAAATACTAAAATACTAAAATACTAAAATACTAAAATACTAAAATACTAAAATACTAAAATAATAAAATAATAAAATAATAAAATACTAAAATACTAAAATACTAATATGCTTACATGATAAAATACTAAAATACTAGAATACTAGAATACTAGAATACTAGAATTCAAAAATACTAAAATACTTAAAAACTTACATACCAAAATATTAGTATGCTAATATTGTTGGCCTTCGTAGAGTGGACTGTATTTTTCGCGGCAAACCGGAGACGTTTCGGATAGGTGCAAAACACGACCTTTCGATTCGACGTGCAAAACTCGACTTCACTTTTATTCTGTAGGCATGCGTGTGTAAGTGTGTTAGTGTTTACGTCAAACCGCACAGGGTGCGTAAAAACTGCAGGCTTGGGATGTTCAAGTGTTAACAACAAATATGCTAAAATACTAAAATACAAAAAATAAAACAAGCCTGAATTTTATCATTTTGATATAAAAAAAACATGTTGGCAAATGCATTATACGAGAGTTCAATTTAAAACGTACGGGATGGTATTGGTCTATTGCACCATTTCCAATAAACAATCTCCAGAAATGTTTTATGTAGACCAATTCGCAAAAATTCACGATAGCTGATAATAGCTCACACAGAAAAAAATCAATTCTAGAAACCGTGAAGTCAGTTCACGATTAAGGTGTATTCACATTATACCGCAACCGCAGCCGCAGCCGCATCCGCACAAAATTTGACAGTACGGACGCACAGTGCGGAAGCGATTCCTCCAATGCACTTCGAATGTTCCCATTCACACTGTTCCGCATCCGTATACGGATCCGTACTGCGGATACGGATGCGGAACAGTGTGAATGGCTGCATATGAAATGCATTGGAGAAATTGCGTCCGCACTGTGCATCCGTACTGTCAAATTTTGTGCGGATGCGGCTGCGGCTGCGGATGCGGTATAATGTGAATACACCTTTATGAGAACCACGAAGGAATATATTCACGTTTATGGTGCAAATGCACCATACTCATGAATAAATTCCTTCGTGGATCTCAAATTCGTGAAAATAATTCACGATTACGGGAATTGATTTTTTTCTGTGCACAATACATTCAACCCTATCTCGTATTTAAAGTTGTTTTAAGTTATAATGATATGATATGGAATGAAATGAAGTTCTAATGAAATGATATGATAATATATCATTTCGCAGAACTATTCAAAAATACATCGCATGACTCACCCCGTTTCCCTGAGTTGTCTAATACTGCCGCTGCAACTACGATGCGGTGCTGCATTGTTATGATTTGTAGAACAACATAACAACAAAATTGTTTTCGTTCTCCGATGCGTGTGAGAAGATCTGTCAGGCCGGCCGGCATGATAGTACATAACTACACGTTATCTCGAATCACTGACATCACTCCGAACGCAGTGTTCACATGTGTGTACTTACTTGGTTGCGAGGAAAGTCGAAAGGGGGCGGTGTGGGGTCTTTCGTGATTAGTCGTACTTAATGTATTTATCGCCTCGGCACACTACTCTTTACTGTACAGGCTGAAAGTGAAAAAGAGGAAAAAGAAAAAAAAACTACAACTAGTCGTGATAAGCAAACTGCATCTTTAATGAAAACAGTCAAGTGATGTAATGTTTAGGTTTTATTTTTAAACGTTCGCCAACGACGATCACACGAGGCACAAGGGGATTGCAACTTCATAAATAAAACATATTCCTCCTCCCTGGCAGATGCGATGCCTTACCGAGCCGAGTGATGCATTACTCATAGAGAGCAGGCGACTCATTACCATCAGAATCCGATGGGAAAAGTGTTACTCATGGCTCTCCTCCAAGCCGTCGTCGTCGTCGTCGTGCAACTCCTCATATGGGGGCGCATCGCATGTCGCAGTTGTTGGCTATACCATTGTATACTAATTCTCTCTCTTTATCTGTTTTGTTTGTTGCTTGCTTGCAGGAAATGGTACATGCCAAAGACCCACCGGCGCACTATCTGACGAAGCTGCGAACCTACCTGGACCCCAAGGCCTCGCGAAGTCATCGAGTAAGTATTGTGTTTGTTGGGTTGCTTTTTGTGGGTGAGGGATTTGCTGTGCGAGATGACCCACTTTTATGATGTGTAAGGCCCCGAGACCTTCAACTAAAATGTGTCCTTTTTATACAGAAACATATACCTACAATTTGCATTTTTTTCAGAAATACAATAATATCAATTTTACAATTTTGTTATTATTTTTTTAAATGAAAAGATCAGAAAAAAATCAAAAAAGTTTAAATTTTGAGCATTGAATATCGGACAAATAATTTCCGAGACATCGTCAGTTTTAAATTACAGTCCAGACTCGATTATCCGAATGCCTTGGCGAAATTTAACTTCGGATAATCGAATCACAAAAAAAATCGATGTCTTATTTTTGATTGTCGAGCTTAAGTATGTCCCCTAAACTACTTTTAAATTGAGAAAATTGAAAAAAAAAATTGCTCATGATTCGATTATCCAAAGTCTCATACACACTTGAGCAGTTCTCTACGGAATCGGTATTTTTTCTTTAATTTTAATTTTTGTGTTTTTTAATCCGGCTGAAACTTTTTTGGTGCCTTCGGTATGCCCAAAGAAGCCATTTTGCATCATTAGTTCGTTCATATAATTTTCCATACAAATTTGGCAGCTGTCCATACCAAAATGATGTGTGAAAATTCAAAAATCTGTATCTTTTGAAGGAATTTTTTGATCGATTTGGTGTCTTGGGCAAAGTTGTAGGTATGTATATGGACTACACTGAAAAAAAAAGATCAAACACCGTAACCAGTTAGCCACGGCCGCTCACAACTTTTCAGAAATTTCCAGAATGGGCAAAAAATCTTTTACCGAGTTATGAATTTTTGAATCAATACAGATTTTTTTCAAAAAAATCGAAATATTGGTCGCAAAAATTTTTCAATTTCAATTCTCGATGTTAATTCAAATTGGCAATCAAAACGTACTTTAGTGAATTTTTGATAAAGTGCACCGTTTTCAAGTTATAGCCGTCGCAGTTTTTCATTTTTAAAAATTAGTGCCCATGTTTGCCCACCTTACATATTTTTGAAAAGTTGAGAAAATTCTCTATAAAATAACTCTATAAAATAGCTTTTTTGAACTTTGCTAATACGACCCTTAATGCTGAGATATTGCCATACAAAGGTTAACAAACAGGAAAATTGATGGTCCGATTTACAGTGTTAAAATATGTAACTATGAAATCTTTTCGATCTTTTCGAAAAAATATTTTCAAAAATTTTAAATCAAGACTATCATTTCAAAAGGGCGTAATATTGAATGTTTGGCCCGTTTGAAATGTTAGTCTTGATTTGAAATTTCTGAAAATATTTTTTTCGGAAGGATCAGAAAATGTCACGAACTAAAGTACTTTTTGATTGCAAATTCAATTTTACATCGAAAAATAAAGTTGAAAAATTTTTGCGACCAATATTTCTATTTTTTGAAAAAATCTGTATTTTTTCAAAAAATCAAACTCGGTCAAGATTTTTTGCCTATTCTGGAAATTTCTGAAAAGTTGGCATTTTATGTCCTCTAAAACATTAAAGAAAGAAAATAAAAAAAAATAGTGTTTTTTTGCAAATCAAGTTTTAATGACAAATAGATAATTAAATAATGGCATCAGCAGTGCGGTGCCTGTGGGGACGCGCAGTCCTGTTTTTTTTTCGTGTTATTTTCCGTCTCTTTTGTGTCGCTATTTGTGTACATGGGGTGATTGGATTTCTTCTTCTTCTTTTTTATTTATTTTTTGTTTGCGTTGGCGTTGGCCGATCAATTTTATTTTTGTTCTCTTTATATAGTTTTTGATAGAAACGATCCGATTTTTGTTTTTTGAGACAAGCAAGTCGTATTGCTGGATTAAGTCCTTTCCATATCATCGAGGATCGGAAGGCACGTCGACGGATATGTTTTAAGGCTTATGATATAAAATAATTTTAATGAATGAAGCCCTTCCTACATCACCGCTGATCGGAAGGCGCGCCGACGGAGAATTTCTGGAGAATCGCGGTCGAATTAATACTATATTTAAATCCCTAGATAACTACCTTTCCGCAGCCGGCTGCCTAAGATTTTTAAAATTTCAACCGATAAACAAATTGTTTATGGTCGCATCACCTACCACAGTGAATCCTGACCTCATACCCATCTTACTAACCCCTCAAAACTCATGTGATACTTTGTCGGTGACGCAGCCGATTTAGCGGTCCCATCACTCAAGTATCGGCTCACATTCCCATCCACTTCCCCGTGTTTTACCTCAGGTCGTGGCCGGCGTCGGTATTGATCAGCACGATAGGGACCTTTGAAAATTGCGAAGGGGTGATGATTGGTTCCTACTTTTCATCTGTGGTCCACGGAGCAATGTTTGGGGGTCCTGGTCAATAACGAAGTAGCAGCTACGGGTAGACACCAATGCTATGCTATGCTATGCTAAATCAAGTTTTAATGACAAATAGTTAAATTAAAAATCACTTTAAAAAATTTTACCGTGTATCATTTTTTTCAGTGTAATCCGTATCCATATCTACAATTTTGCCGAAGACACCAAATCGATCAAAAAATTCCTTCAAAAGATACAGATTTTTGAATTTTCACATAGTATTTTTGTATGGACAGCTGCCAAAATTGTATCGATAATTATATGGACAAACTAATGATGCAAAATGGCTTCTTTGGACATACCGAAGGCACCAAAAAAGTTTCATTCGGATTAAAAAATACACAAAAAAAACGAATGACCGAAATCTGAGAGAACTGCAGGCTCTAAAGTGAGCTGGAAGAAAAAAAAATCTTTGCTGGTAATAGAAATTGCTAAAACACAACAGGGCATTCTCGTCAGACGAGAATAGACGTTGAAAAAAATGGAGATTGCTTGTAAAAGAATTAGAAATTCATTTTGACAAAAGTCAAATTAAACAGAAATGTTCACAGAAAGCTGTTCTACTGGTTGATGTGATTGGTTTTAGTAAATTTTAAGGAACACCCTTTATCGAGTATCATTCAAACACCACCGCTTAAAGTGATGGGAATGGGTATAATTCCCCTAATTTGAACCTCTTTTTATGTTTGGTTTGGAGATTTGGGTGGTCTATTACAACTTTTTTATAATTCGTCAAATCAGCAAACTATGTTTTCACATGTTTTTTTTATACGTTTTAGGGAATCAAGAAAATAAACTTTTGAGCCAAAGAGTATGGACAAAACGGACAAAACAAATTTCAGAATAAATAAAATTTGAAATAGCTATAAATTGCTCTGCCATTTTCATTTTTGAATTTTGAAAATCGGACTATAGGTCCTGATCCATTGCAAAGATTTAAAATTGAAAAAAATGAATGTGTTTTCCATTTAGCCTAAATTATGAACTGGTTAAAAAATTAAATCTTTGTTAAATTAAGCAATCTTTAGAAATGAAAATATGTATGATTATAATTTCAAAATTAAGCCTGCTCAATTCAAAATTTGCGTTTTAATAACTTTTTGAGTATTTTTTGATAAACAAACAAGCTTAACTGTTTTTATAACATAAATTTGCTGTGGTTGGGTAATTAACATGTCTTCAAATATATTATATTTGACCAACAAATTATTCTTAACTAAGTTTGTTCTTGATATTCTTTATTCGCAACAATATCCTATGTCTAAGGTGGGTGCAAAATTCCAACAAACCCATCAAAGTCCACTAAGGAATGTCACCTGCTTTATATTCCGCACATATGTTGCTATTCTGATCCAATCTAGATCGTTTTAGGTACCGTCCAGGTTTCCAGGCTATCAATTGCCCAAATATTTTCGCATTCCTCTCATGTTGCCTCGATAACAAACTTTGCTTGGAATACCAACTGGTACGGGGGGAAGCAAATGATTAATTACTGTTTGTTGAGGAAAAGGCCAAATATTGGTCCGTCACCGATTCGTTCCAACCAGTTGGAGCAATCAAAGTCTGCGGATCTAACTTTGCTGTGCGGTCTCAATTTCCAAGAGATTTGTTATGTGTATCTATCTGGACAGGGTCACCGCGTGTAAATCAATCAAATGCGCGCGCGGATTGTTTACGCACGGGCTCAATATCATCCCAATAGATTTAGCTATTGATGGAAATCCAACGCCTCAACTTGGGACCGATTCCGCCGCGTGCAAATGAAGCGTGAAGATTGATTGGTGTGGTCAACCGAGGAGGAGCAACGTCGTCGTAGCGGACTTGGTCGGACTTACGGCCGGACACCTCGCTGAACGACAGCGCCTCTGATCCCGGGAAACACTTGAAGTCATTCGAAGTACAGAGAGCAAAATAATCTCGAAAGCACACATTCTCAATCATTGCGCTTCATTGGTCGCAAGGAATGGTAATCGGATCGGCAGCTGGGGGATGAGTACAGCTTCGGATTGCACTTGGAGAATTGTTTGTTAGACTGTTTCTGGGATTTCAAGTTCTTTTTTTTCTCTGTTACAGAAACGAAAAATGGTTGGCGAATCGACGTCGACGCAGGTGCTGCGCGATCTGGAGATTTCGCTGCGCACGAACCACATCGAGTGGGTGAAGGAGTTTCTGGACGACGAAAACCAGGGCCTGGACGCGCTGATCGACTATCTGAGCTTTCGGCTGACGATGATGCGGCACGAGCAGCGGATACAGGAGGCAAAGTCCGAATCGGACGAGGGCCTGAACCCGAACAAGACGGTTGCGGCGGCCGATACGACGATCGCTTCGTACGGAAGCAACGAAACGAACCACAAGTTGGGAGGTTCGAATGGGTTTATGAGGCCGGGCTTGGGCGACATGATGGATAGTCCGAGCATTAAGCGGAGGTCGCGGCACATTGCCAAGCTGAACATGGGCTTGACGACGGATGATATCCACGTGTGCATCATGTGCATGCGAGCGATCATGAACAACAAGTATGGGTTCAATATGGTGATACAGCACCGGGAAGCGATCAATTGTATAGCGTTGAGTTTGATCCACAAATCGCTACGGACGAAGGCCCTCGTGCTGGAGCTGCTTGCGGCTATCTGTCTGGTGAAGGGTGGCCACGAGATCATACTTTCGGCATTCGATAATTTTAAGAAGGTTTGCTCGGAACAGCGTCGTTTCCAGACGCTGATGGAGTACTTTATGAACTATGAACTGTTCAACATAGACTTTATGGTGGCATGCATGCAATTTGTAAATATCGTCGTACATTCCGTGGAGGACATGAATTACAGGGTGCACCTGCAGTATGAGTTTACTGCGCTAGGATTAGACGACTATCTGGAGAAGCTGCGGCTGACCGAGTCGGAGGAGCTGCACGTGCAAATCTCGGCCTATCTGGACAATGTGTTCGACGTGGCCGCCCTAATGGAAGACAGCGAAACGAAGACTGCCGCCCTCGAGAGGGTAAACGAACTTGAGGACGAACTGGGTCGTGCCTTAGACCAGGCTAGTGAAATCGAGCGGGAAGCGCTGTTCAAGATCGGCGAGCTCGAGTCGGAACTAAGTCAAACGCGCGTTGAGCGGGATGATCTGCACAACAAGCATCGAACCGTGGAGGAGGAGATAACGAAACTAAAGCGAGCACTCAAACAGCACGAACAGGAATCCAAGAGCCGACAGTCGATGCTGCTTGAGCTGGAGAACTTCACCAAAACCCTCCCCAAGGGAACTTCGATCGCGGACGTGTCCAACCTTCTGGCGAAGGGTGGCAAACTGTCCGAACTCAGTCCAACGGGAACGGCAACCCTCAACGGAGGTGACAAAGCCCCACCCGTACCACCTCCCCCTGCTCCGCCTGCCCCACCAGTTGCCCCTACGCCTCCCCCACCTCCATGCCCACCCGCTCCACCTGCCCTGCCGAGTCTGAACGGTACGCGCGCACCACCGAAACCACCCGCATTCATTCCACCGCCACCGGCTGGTCCCGGCAGCGGCTTCATGAACCTCGGCGGAGCGATTCACTGCACCGACGGCAACATGACCATCAAGCGCAAAGTACAAACCAAATACAAACTGCCAACGCTCAACTGGGTCGCGCTCAAGCCGAACCAGGTGCGCGGAACCATCTTCAACGAGCTCGACGACGAAAAGCTGCACCGCCAGATCGACTTTACCGACTTTGAGGAGCGCTTCAAGATCGGCATGGGCGGCCCGCTCACGAACGGCAACTGCGACAACATCGACGGCCTGTCCACGTTCCCCAGCAAGCGGTTCAAGAAGCCGGAGCACATCTCGCTGCTCGAGCACACGAGGTTAAGAAATATAGGTACAAAACATCACGATCGTATAATTTGTTCAAGCACTAACAGACCTTCCCTTTTTCCCCGCAGCAATCTCACGCCGCAAGCTGGAAATGCCCGCCGATCTGGTCATCAAGGCGATCAACAACCTCGACCTGAAGCAGCTCTCGCTCGAGAACGTCGAGCTGCTGCAGAAGATGGTGCCCACCGACCAGGAGCAGAAGCTCTACAAGGAGTATGTGATAGAGAAGAAGGACCTGAACCTGCTCACCGAGGAGGACAAGTTTATGCTGCAGCTGACGAAGGTTGAGCGCATCTCGTCCAAGCTGTCCATCATGAACTACATCGGCAACTTCTTCGACAGTCTGCACCTGATCAACCCGGTAAGAGTTCATTTGATCCATTCCACATTCAACATCACTAATCATCATCCTCCCCCACCCACCAGCAAATCTACGCCATCATCTCCGCCTCGTCCTCGATCAAATCGTCGAAAAAGTTCCGCTCCCTCCTCGAAGTGATCCTCGCCTTCGGCAACTACCTAAACAGCAGCAAGCGCGGCCCCGCGTACGGCTTCAAGCTGCAGTCGCTGGACACCCTGATGGACACCAAGTCGAACGACAAGCGGATGAGCCTGATGCACTACATCGTCGGCACGCTGCGGCAAAAGTTCCCCGAGCTGATGAACTTTGACTCGGAGCTGTTCTGTATCGACAAGGCGGCCCAGGTCTCGCTGGAGATTCTCATCTCGGACGTGAACGAGCTCGAGAAGGGTATGGAGCAGGTGCGGAAGGAGGCGGATCTGCGAGGGAAGGGCACGCACAATCACGTGCTGCGGGACTTTTTGAGCAACTCGGAGGAGAAGCTGAAGAAGATCCGGGTGGATTGCAAGACGGCGCAGGTAATTGTCTCACTAATTTATTAATCTAGAATGTATATTGAATGCAGAATTTTCAATGTTGTTACAGGATTCGTTCAAAGAGTGCATCGAATACTTTGGTGAATCGTCCCGGAATGCAGACGCCAATGCATTCTTCTCGTTGCTAGTCCGATTCGTCAGAGCGTTCAAGGTAAGCGATCGTCTGACATAATTGTTCTTTCATCTTATCATCTTTATTTCCTGAATCCTGAAAGTTGTTTTTAGTGCGAGAACTGTCCAAAGCGATTTTAGCTGGAACGCGTTTGACACACGTACATGCCCGACTACTGTAACTGTTTTTATTCTAAAAAAAATGAAAACATTTGGATAAATTTTTAAAAAATATCCATTAAGTCCAAACTTGGTTATCCGCAGTTCTCGCAGTTTTTTTTTCTGGGCTGTCGTATTTTGAGTTGTCCAGTAAACAAAAAAATGGCAATCTGCCAGTATATAATCCAATATGGCGGTGCACAGTGGTCGAGATCGCAAAATGAAGTGGAAATAATATCGATATTCAGGATGTCTCTAGTGTCCTTTAAAGAGTTGTTGCAAATGAGAAAATGCATTGATCTGGTTGAAAATTTGAGTTGTTCACGAATAGGGTGGTACAATCCAAGTGGCAATCAAGGCAACGTTGCTGATTACAAAAAAAAAAAAATGACTCGCAATCTACCTATTCTAATCAAACACCTATCTTAAGCACATAGGGAGTTTGTTGCTCGATTAAAGCTCTACAATAGCTTTTGAGGCCATAAACTTACCGGCAACAGCTCCGCCTCGAGTAAGCACACAAATGTACGCTTTTTACTGGCCAACTAGATGTAATTTAATGAACTTTTAATCAAAATTTCGATTTTGAGACACCTTTCACCATCACATCCACACGCAAGATAAGAGCTTAACCGTTCAACGAAAGTCGCCATCACTATCTTTTCAATTGCGCTAACGTTTTCATAGCGCTTAACATATGAAATCTCTTCCAATCGGCAACACGATGTTTGAACATGGTTTAGCCACTCACTTGACAAATAATCCCAAAACATGTAATTAATTAGCAAGCGCTATCAAAAACAACAAACGCACTGAGTCACTTGATGTTTACCTTTTCTAATCAAAGGCTGACGAAGCCGAGCTAGAAGCGATGGCAAATAAAGAACAAAAGCTTGTCACCAACACCTCCAACAGCGCGTGTAAGAGTGAGCCAGTGATGCCAGGAAACATAAATGTCACTTTTCGTGAGTGTTTGCTTAAAATTTTGTCACGAATGGCAGCACTAGGCAGACACAAAAGAGCACTGATAGAAAAAAGAATTCAGCCGATAATAGAAATTGCGTGGGCTCCAGTGCATTCTTGTCAGACCAGAATACACCTAGAAAATATGCTTGTAAATTGCTTGTAAAAGGAATACGAATAACGTTTAGTGAAAGTCAAAACAAACAGAAATGTTTAAGAATAGCTGCTCTCCTGGATTGTGTACCTGGTTTTAGTAAATTTCAACCAACACTCCAGATTATCCAGCATCATTTCGACACGACCGCTTAATATGCTAGGAATGGACACGGACGAACGGACATGACACCAGGAACAAATTTTCTTCAAATTTCTGAAGCTAACAATCACTTGCGCCATCTGCATTCGAGTTGTTGAAGTAGCATCGCGTGATTACGCATGATTTCCCAAAATGTCTTATGCAATAATTAATTAAAACATTTAGCATTAACATGGTGCTAGAAACAGTGTTTTGGCATTTAGTTTGTCTTTATGATTCTAGGTAATTTATTATGGATACTAAAATTGCCGAAAATTTTAAATATAAATTCACACGACCATTTCATAAAATGCCCATGAGTTAGCATCATTTGCTGGCTTTGTTTACGTTTTAAACCACGTGGCGCGATAAATTTTAACATAAGCGATCTCGCTTGCGCAGGTTATCGCCAAGAAGAAGTAAAAGAAAACCTGCTTCACTTTTTGAAACCCCGTGTCATGTCCGTTCGTCCGTGGAATGGATATATTATCCCTACGCCTTCCACGACTAATTTTATCAAAGTCAACAGAGCAAAGCCCTCAAAACGATACAACGATTAAAAACACGCTTAAAAACCATTTTTGATCACTTTTTGACAAGACAACATTTTTTCGATGGATCAACTATGGTCCTCTTGAAAAGAGCTGTCAAGTAGGACCTTTTCTGTCAAGAAGGACCGCGAGGTTAATTTTTCAAAATTGATTTTAAAAATCCAATTTAAACTCTTTGTGGTCGTACTAAAGTTTGTACTCAGACAAATAAGCTTTACAGTTGTGAACAATAATATAACAAGTAAAATCTCGTTTTTAGGACCCAATTTTTAGAGAAAGGTAATGTTTTTGAATGTTCGGAGCACTTTTAGAGTAAGGTTATTCATATTTAAGAATGTCTCATGAACCATACACTTAGAGATGAGCAAAAAAAGAGCGAGTCGCTCAACGAGCCGGTTCACTAAAAAGAGTGAAAGAACCGTGGCTCACAAAAAAAGAGCCGTGGCTCTTTTGGAAACTTCGGTCCGTTAATTGAAAGAGCCGTTTCAATATATAATGATTTTAAACCTGTGTTTTTTTAACTTTATAAATATAATTTACTGAGTTTCAAACAAATTAAAGTATTAAATTTGATTTTGAGAATTAAAAATGTAATTTCAAATATTTCAATGCTTATCAATTAAAGTCAAATTGTAAATTGTACTTTGGCATTTATAGAACTTTATCGATTAAATCAGAATGTAGACAAAGGTTCGCATATATATTTTCTTCAAATAAAATTTGAGCATTAGTAAAATTTTAGTAAAAATAAACGCCATTTCGTAAAATTAACCCTCTACAACCTAACCCCGCCTTTAGACGGGCTTCGATCTGAAAAATCGTCAAAAATCCATTTTCAGTCATTTTTTGATCTTTAAAATGCATTGGAAAGAAGAACTCTTAAAATTTTACATAATTTTAGGGTTGGAAGTTTTACTTGTTTTATGTGACTTTGCCAATGTTTTAGAAAATGACATTTTTTAAGGGTCAACTTTAGCTGTGTTTTTTTACTAACATTTCCTATATTTTAAGTAAAAAGAAGCATGCAGTAATTTTTGTAGTGTCCCAGACTATGCCTCTACGCATTTTTTAAAAATTTAAATGATAATGGTGCCATTCTATAGCAGAAAATGTGAAAATCATGTAAATAAATTAAAAAGTGACTGTAAAAACATGAAAAATTTAGATAGGCGAAATGTAATGAAAGGAGGTGTTAAAATAGGCCAAATACTACCAAAAACAAACATAAACTAAACAAAATAAATGAAAATTAAAATACTAAAAATAAAACAAGAAAAACATAAAAAAAGAGAAGTAAAGTTTTTCGTTGCACAAAAGATTCTCAAAATGACCTCCTGAACACGGCAAAAATAAAAAATTTGAAAAAAAAATTGGGTGGTAGAGGGTTAATATCAATTTTCTCCCAAATCCTTCCTTTAAGTTTGGGAGCTCACCCCATCCAATATTCGAACGTTTTGGTTCGAGTAGAAATAGTGACATAAAACACCCCAAAACCTTAATTTTAAAAATTCCACTAAAGAGGGCACACAACATCACACTGTTCTTTAAATAGCCTTTTCATCAACATTTTGAAAAGGAGCGAAAGAGCCGCTCTTTTTAATGAGCGAGGGAAAATGAGCGGCTCCTTAAAAAGAGCGGTTTTGCCCACCTCTAGATTACACCAACGAAATTCGAAAATTGTCAAACTATATGTTTTTCTATGCAATTTTGCCCCCTGAATCCAAATTTGTCCAACGAATTGAGCCAAAGCTCAAAATATCTATTTTTGGTAATATTTTGGCTTTTTAGAAATAACATTATTTAAGTATTAAAATTGCTTAAATTAACCTGAAAATATCCGTAACTTTTGTCCAACACGAGGTCCAACATGTCCAAAATCATTTTTTCGAAAAAAGAACGCGAAAAATCTTTTGCGTCGAACAAAAATGTAGAGGTTTGTCGTTAGCGTGTACATCAGCCTGTGGCGCAACATATTTGACAGGTTGCGCTCGTATTTTGATTTTTGTCTGCTTTTACAATATCTTGATCAAAGTTCCTTGGATTGACACGCCCATCAACTATCTTAAACAGAATGAAAATCCCAAAAATATTCCTGGAAACTTAGACTTAGAAAATAAACCCCAATCGTGTACGCCCTGATTTTCAACCATGCCAAAACTTGCCCCTTCTCGTTTACAATAATTCAACACCAAAGCTTCTAAACTTCATCATTTTTTTTTTTTTTTTTGGAAAAACAATTTTCGATTAAGTTTTGCGATCTGGACCACTCTGGACTCACCTTTTACCTTCCCAAAAATAGTCGAACTCCATGCGAAACTTATTTAGTTATAGCGTGGATAATTTCCCTTATCCCTTTAAAAAAAGTAGATGATCAATAGTGAAATCGGCGATTTGGATGGACTCAATCCTCACCCTGTCAAACGAGAATTTCCCCTAGATTTTGCAAAAAAGAAAAAAAATATTCATAATGAAAAATAAATATTAAATCCTATGTATTCTTCCACAATTTCCCCCTCAAAACCAACCAGACATGCGATCAGGAGAACGAACAGCGCCGCCGGCTCGAGCAAGCGGCCCTGCTCGCCGCCACCAAGAAGGACGAAAACGACCAGGTCGTGCTGCGAAACAACAAGATCAACAGCCAGAAGAAGCAACAGGTACGCCTCCTCCTACCACTTCCGTCCTCTTCCGCTTCTTCTAGTCCGTTTGCTAGTAATGGTTGTGGTGCCAGTAACGGCCCAAGTGCCGGCGATCCGAGCATTCGGCTGTCCAGTACGTTTTTACAAAATCTAACCCAAATGAACCGCGAGCTGCAGCACGTGTTCGGCACGGGGTCGTCGTCGCTCGTTAGCTTGAAGTGATTGTAGGAATGTTTCTAGTGTGTTATATTTTGATGTTTTTTTTTCTTGCCACATTTACTTTGTTTTTTTTTAAAGTACGTTTGCTTTATTTTCTTTTTTTGTTGGTTTTGTTGTTAGATAGATTTAATTTTAAGTTTTGGGACATGATTTCAATTATAGGTTAAGAGGTTTCCGCACAAAACAATAAAACAATGGTGACAGGATTTGCACTTTGACTAGCAATTTGGCAATTTTGAAACATGTCCCACCTCACCCTTATTACTGACTAAGATAGAGAAACATATTGTTATTAATATTATTTTGCTTCACATTGCGCCTAACTACATTTGTACGGTAATCTTACTTTTTTCGCATTAAAAAAGTTCTGGTTTATGTGTGTAATTGTAGTTTGTAAGTTTACTGTTAAAAGTGCCATTGGAATATATGTAAAAAAAATACATCCGGTTTATCAAAACATTCGAACTGAGTGCCTTTCGTTTTCAGTAGTTAGAAATGCAATGCTTTTTCCCTTTTTTCAGTCATGGTTTCATCTGCTTCTTTTTTTTTTTCGAGTAACACTTTGTAGCAAAGATACTTGGAATCATTTATGAAAAAAAATCACAAAAAAAGATTGTTACAAGTAATTTTGCGTAACTTTGTGACATCGTGTAATGAATGGTATTTAGGTGAACTCATCTCTCTCTGCGCTTTCACGCTCAAGTATGCAAGCTTCACATCGGTGCTGGTACTGCCGCGGGGGTCGATGGAGGGACCGAGCCCTAGAATGCTAGAATTCCCCAAGTGATGACAACAAGCAGTGATGGGAAGAAGGGTCTGATTAGAATGGAAACGACAGTTTGAGAAGCAATTTGACCCAGCTAAATAATAAAGTGTATTTTATTCAAATGTTATTTTAATTTAAATTCAAATTGTACGGAAACATTGGAATAACTCAAAAAATTCAATGAAAATTGAGAAACTTAGTTTTTTTTTCCTTTTTTACAAAAGAAAGGTTTAAGGTTTGCTTTTGGAAAAACGCTTTTCTCAGAAATATTAAAAAATTCGTGCACGGCGAGGAATCGTCCCAGGAAAAAATCCTATTAATAAATTGAAGGTTCAGATGGAACTTAAAGTCTGATTTTTGAGAGCTCTTTTTCTGAAATACTTGAGCGATGTCTGTATCCGCTCCTAAAAATTTGTGTCTTCCATCATTGGAAAACCGTTCGTAAAACCTACAATTTTTATAAGACAGATTTGTAGCCGTGGGGTCGGAGACGAACATTTTATTTTTCGATTCACAATTTTCGATCAATAAATGTGGTCAAAGCCATTTTTAGAGGTATTTTTTGGACAATTTCACAGATAACACTATCAAATTAAAAGAATTCAGTTTTAAGCAAAAATCCATTGGAAAACATGCGCCATAAACTGCTTGGGCCCAAAATTTGATGGTTTTTCAAAATGTATTTCCATAGATATAGCCATATTTGTGTTTTTCGTCTTATTTGTACCCTATTATTTCCCATTAAATTTTTGGTTTTATACTGATCATCAAATTCGAAGTCCCGGCTCGTTCTCGCTCGAAAGATAGACAAGTCGTCAAGTCGAAGCATAAACGCCAGCACATTTACGTTTGCGCGTTTTACGCTGCGCGTGAAAGTGTTCTTTCTGGCTTCTGATAATAGATTGACAAAGTGCAATAGCGATACATATTTTTTTCAAGTTAATGATAGACTAAAATTAAAGACTGAGTACCCTTTATTTTTTTCTAATAATGTCAATCCAATATTTTTTTCTTAATTGAATTTAAGAGCGAGTTTTTCACCAATGTGTAACAGGTCGTATCGAAGTGCTCCGATTTGGATGAAACTTTCAGCATTTGTTTGTCTATACATGAGATGAACTCATGCCAAATATGAGCCCTCTACGACAAAGGGAAGTGGGGTAAAACGGGCATTGAAATTTGAGCTCCACAAAACATAAAAAATCTTAAAATTGCTCGCATTTCAGTAAAACTCCATCATTTCCAACTATCTTAGATGCATTCGAAAGGTCTTTTGAAGCACTTCAAAATGAGCCATAGACATCCAGGATTGGCTTAACTTTTTCTCATAGCTTTTGCAAATTACTGTTAAAAATGGATTTTTTTAAAACCTTAATATCTTTTAACAACAGCCTCCAACACCTATACTCCCATAGGTCAAAAGTTAGGGAATTTCATGGACTATAAGCCTACGGTAATAACTTTTTGGCCAATCGCAGTTTTTCTCATATTTTTTCGATTTTTCTATAACAAACTTTTCACAACGTTAGTTTTTGCCCTGTAGGCTACCATAGCGGCACTTTTTGGTCTCAATTTTTTCATATTCGGAATCCTCGGAAAATTTCACGTTAGTTAGAAGTACTGGAGTTGTAAATTTGATTTAAAAAATAATTAAATAAAAAAATTATTTAAAAAATAAAATAAATTTTGAAAAAAGAAATAGATCTTATTTACTCTGTGGTCAATACGTCAAATGCTGTATCAAGTAGGCGAAAACCTGTTTTACCCCTAATCCAACAAATTGTTAAACAATATTTTAATCCATTCTAAATGGCATTTTTCATCCAAATCGGAGCACCTCGATACGACCTCTAGAACAAACCGAGCAATATTTACAAATACTGCCTCTTAAATATCTTGCGACCCATAATGTACCTCTGAAATTTAAAAAAATGGCATTTGAGGTTTATCCTAAAAATATTTGAAGTTTTAGGTCAAATTCTCAGTGGGTGGTATCATTTTGCTTCTGAAAAAATAATTGCACCAATAGATTTGTCGGAGTTTCATCAATTTGTAAGAAAGGCTCTATTTCACTTCTGGTGATAATCAATCGGGTTTTTTGTGTGAAGATTATGAATGATTCGGTGTACTTTTGAGTTGAACAAAACTATGTTTTGTTATTCACAAAGCATTTGCTTCAAACTTTTTTGGAGCCTTCTCTATGACCGAATGAAACATTTTGCGTGATTGGTTTATCCTTACAAGTTTCCAAACTAATTTGACAGCAACCCATACAGAAATGGTGCACTGCCAATAAATGTACAAGTGTTCCGAGAAAACGTGTCTTTTTGTGTTCGTCACCAAATCTTCGTCACGACAATTTTACAGGGGAATGGAATATAAGCCGTTTGATTTTTCACATGGGCAGCCACAACTGAACAATATTTTAGTAAAATTCATGTTTCAGAAGATTCGTTAGAACATCCTCTACCACCTGGAGAAAAAGTCTCGAATTTGACATAAGTTTTTATTTAATTTCTCTTACAATAAAATTCGAGATCTGTGCTCCATTTTTTAGTCAAATTTGAATAGTTTCATTCATTATTCCTTTTTTTCAATATTTCTAGATTACTTTTCTACATAGAACCCATTGAAAAAAAAACGAGATTTCATTACCGCCGTTTTTACCGCACACTTGGATTTTGAAATTTTAAACCACTTGAACGTGAAGACTTCCATCATTGTCATGATTTTTCGTTCAAAGATATAAATTTTGCGTCGCTTTCAATATTTTGGTAAAATTCTTTCAACAAGTTGTTAAGAATAGTGCCCTACACATGCTGATTCCTTTTGGTAACGATTATACCATTCCTTGTAAAGTTATGGAAATCGTCATTAATCAATGATTGCCAACTAGGACGTCAATGACTGTGCCACAAAATTTTATAAATTTTGAAGCACAATTGATTTAGATCTAAAATTCTTTCAGTGGCACGTGCTGATTCCATTTGGTGCTGAAATTCTTTAAATTGAATTTAATACAGAATATTTTATAGTGATGATAGGTGATGATCAATTTGGCATTTTTTTTCGAAAAATCGGCCCAGGCAAAAAATACATGCGTCGCAACTCGCGACGCTCGAGATTTTGCCGGGGCCGGTTTTTCGAAAAAATGCCAACTTTGAAGGTCTGTACCGAGCTCCAGGGTTCTCCAAACTTCAATGTTACATATACCAAAAGTTGTGCATGGATCTGGCCTACACGCCAGTGATGTTTTTGGTAAACGCATTGGTGGCCAAAGTGCGTCATAAATAGACATTTCTGAAAAAAAGGATTTTTACGGGTTGAATCACATTTAAAATTGAAGGGCGGAGCGCCAGCTCCTGTTACGTCTAATCAAGCTCATATTTGGGATTTGTGCTCAGTATGCCCATCGGAACAAACCCCTGAATGCCCGCCAAAAAGTCATTTTTGTTACATCCTAATCAACATATTAATTAATTCATATCTTCTATTCCCTTTACCATTCACAATTTTTAGATTTGTGTCTGGCAACCGTGCCTTCGGCATGCCCAAAGAAGCCATTTTGCATCATTAGTCTTTATTTAAATTATAATTTTCCATACAAATTTGGCAGCTGTCCATACAAAAATGATCTGTGAAAATTCTAAAATCTTTATCTTTTGAAGGAATTTTTTGATCGATTTGGTGTCTTCGGCAAAGTTTTAGGTATGGATAAGGACTACACTGAAAAAAATGATACACGGCAAAAAAGTTGGTGATTTTTAATTTCACTTTTTGTCACTCAAACTTGATTTGCAAAAAAACACTATTTTTATTTTTCATTTTCTGATATGTATAAAGGGCAGTGTTGCGTTCCTCACGCGCTCACGCGCTCGTGGGCGCTCACTTTTTGCTCATTCGTGAGGAGGAGCGCTGCACGAGCTAGCTCACGTTTGCTCCGATTTTTTCAGCTCGCGTTCGCTCCACGCTCGCGCTCATATTTCGCTCACGGAGCGCTCATTTTGGACGTGTCGCTAATCATTTAACGCTTTTGAGAAAGTTTTTTTCAATTCTAGATGGATTTTTTGCGTAAGGTGCAGTAGGGCTGTGGAAATATGACTTTGTGGACAAATTTTATGATATATGAATTGGAATAGCTTATTTTCGTCAACCATGTTTTTAAGTAAAAGGTTGGATTCGCAAGGGTCAAATATTTACAGACATACAGTTGAATGTATAAATATTTTAGAATTTAAAGGCCTTATTGTAGCAGAGAGGTGCGGGGGAAGGGGTATAGACGCCTAAATAAAAGGGCCTGTAAACCTTAGAAAAACTTACAAAACAATGAATTGATTCAAGAGGATTTATGCTTTGGTAAGTTCGATTCACTGTTAAATGCTTGGTTGATTAAAATATAACATTAAACTGTTTTATGTACCTAATCAGTGTTTTGACTACATTTCCAGATTACGGGTTTTTCCGTTTAATAAATCTTTCAGTGATTGAGTGAATAGAAACGGCTAATCATTTCTATAAGGTTAGTCTTTATTTGGCAAACATTTGAGAAAATAGGGTAACATTTTTGAAACAATTCTTTTTTTCAAATATAAGCCTCAAAATTCCTAAGGGTTGAAATAACCCTTTTAAATCAAGTTAAATAAATTGTCAATATTTTTCACCACGAAAAGGGTGGCTCTTCTTCCCGCAAGTGGATTTTATTCAACACTTCCGCAACCAAACCTCTGAAAATATTCAATTACAAGTTATATATATTTTTTTGAAAATGAATGATTGTAACAGTTTAAAAGATTATTTAAAAATAAATAAAATATACATAAATTGTCAATATTTTTTAGTACATAACAACAATACAATATGGTCCAATATGGATTTGATTTGTGAATAAACAGTGCATCTCTTCACGTCAATGAATGTTTACATTATGAATTTAGATTTTTGTTCCTTGTTCGAAAAATGTTTAGATTTTAAATAGAACGTAAATTTCGGTTCGCTGATCAAATCCATTTCTTTTTTTTCTACTTTTGTTTGTTCGACCACTTTCTAGTTTGTTTTTGCTGCCTGTTCTGAGATAGTTCTAGAAAACTTCTTTTCAACCAGGCAGATGCTTCAACAGGAAAAAAACATCTACCTACTTTGGCTCACCAGCTCACGTGAGCGCAAAACGCTCCGGTGAGCGTGAGCGAGCACGAGCTACCTGATAAGAACTCACGCTCCAGCTGGAGCGAGCAAGCCTTCCGTGAGCGCTCGCTCATTCGCAACCCTTATTAAGGGACATAAAATACCAACTTTTCAGAAATTTCCAGAATGGGCGAAACATCTTCGACCGAGTTATGAATTTTGAATCATTTTGAATTCTTCCAAAAAAAATCGAAATACTGGTCTTAAAATAGAATTTGCAATCAAAAAGTACTGAGTGAAATTTTCATAAAGTGCACCGTTTTCATGTTATAATGTAATTTTTTTTTAAATAGTCTCAGTTATTCATTTAAAAAAATAAGTGCCCATGTTTGCTCACATTTGAAAAAAAATATTTGAAAAGCTGAGAAAATTCTCTATATTTTGCATTTTGAACTTTGTTGATACGACCCTAAGTTGCTGAGATATTGCCAAGCAAAGGTCTAAAAACAGGAAAATTGATGTTTTCTAAGTCTCACCCAAACAACTCACCATTTTCTAATGTCGATATCCCAGCAACTAATGGTCTGATTTTCAATGTTAATACATGAAACATTCGTGAAATTTTCCGATATTTTCGAAAACAAAAATTTAAAATCAAGAATATCTTTTCAAAAGGGCCAAACATTCAATATTAGGCCCTTTTAAACCTTTGCATGGCAATATCTCAGCAACTAAGTATCGTATCAACAATGTTCAAAAAAGCAAAATATAGAGAATTTTCTCAGCTTTCAGAGAGAATTGCTCAGCTATCAAAATTGTATGGAGAGTTGTATGGGAGAACCAATGACACAAAATGGCTTCTTTGGAACCACAAAGTTTGAGCCAAATAAAAACATAAAATAAAAATAATCGAAATCGGCAGACTTGGTAGAGAATTGCTCATTATAACATTCATAGTAATACTTTTCGATTTTGGAGTTTGCAACAAGTTGCATACAACTCTAATTTTTCAGCAATCGTCGTACGATTCGTTCTGAAAAAAATGTTAATTTTGCAGCTTACATCATAAACTTCCATTGCATCATTGTTCCTGGCCATTTATAATTGATATGCAAATTTTCGACGATCTGTATCATGGGAAGGGATTTTCTGATCGATATGATGTCTCTACAGCAAAATTGTAGCTATGATGACGAGGAAAATTCAGAGAAAGTTACACATTTAAAAAATAAAAAAAACACTTTTTGAATTTTGTTTTGACAAAAACCCTTTTTATGATTAGCGTCCTAGCAGAATTAATTACTGTGAATACAAAGAGACGGTTTATTCCTTTTAATTCCGCTATTTATTTGAATATCTTGACAAACTTGACTCGAGAACAGAACACTGTTGAAGTCTGCAAGTAGTAATCGAACTACATATCTGTCAAGATTTTGAAATACATAGCGGAATTAAGCAACAAATAGGACGCATCAGCTAAGAGTATTCAAATTCAGAAACAAAAATCATTTGATTACAGTTAGAAAATAACGCGTCTGTGTCGAAAAGAGAACAACCGTAACAGACTTAGTATTCAAAGCCACGCCGTGATCGGTTAGCCGAGAAGATTTATTAGCAAGTTGGCGAAACTTGACGCTCGAATTCACGCTGATCCATTCTAATTGGGATCATTCGATTTGGGGACTCCTTCTCGCAATCATCTATCGGACCCAGGTTTGGCCACAGATTTGCCTTTTTAGCGAAGGTATGCAAAACGGCATGTGTTTTAGTACGGAACGCGTACGGAATGAGGGTGCTGCATTTTGAAAGAACAATTTCCCACCACAATTTTTTCGCTCAATGCCCACCCACACGCAACTGGCACGTGACTAACAGAGAAATATAGAAAATCACTTTTTCCGTTAGAATTCGCATGATTACAAATTCAGTTATTTAGATATGTTTTATTCATTGCATTTTTTTTCTGTTAAACTCTTTTTGTAAGTGAGTGTGATCGCGTGTATGATAATTAGGCTTAAGCTGCATAATTAATGGTTGGCTTAAACGCTTTTGGTTTGCTTTGCTACTCTCTCTATCACAATAGGTAATGGTAATTTGGTTGAAAAAAATATAACTCACAAGTGCACATTTACTTTAAACTCTTTAATGAATCGTTTTAATCAATTGAAAAAAACTCGACATTTCTTTTAGGAGGCAGTAATCAACGAGCTTAAAACGAAGGCCAATTCGGTGCGCGAGAAAAAGCTTCTCCAGCAAGATGAAGGTAAATTAATAGTTAATCCTCATAAACTAAAAAGATTCTAATGACAACTCTTCAAAATTCACAGTCTACAACGGCGCCCTCGAGGACATCCTGCTGGGGCTGAAGAACGAACCGTACCGGAGGGCGGACGCGGTCCGGCGAAGCCAGCGCCGTCGTATCGACAGCAACCGGCTCTCGCGAACCATGGAAGAGTTGGAGTTTTGATAGGGCGTTTACGGAGCCTTAAGTTAGGCCTGAGAATCTGAAAAAAAAAACTACAAAATTGTGATTTGAGTGAAACACCGAAGTCGCAGCGCGCAAAGAATCGTTCGAATTTTCTCTCTCTGTACATGTTCGGTTTGATTCACTTTTGTGTAAATTTACAACATAATATTATTGCTATTGATAATAATATATTTTTTGTCATTGTAAATAACGCATACAAACCCGCTGCTGCTGGATCATTAGTCATAGGTTTACTGAGAAACAAAAGACCTTGCAAGTCGTAACCGTATTGTTGTTCTATTTTTTGTAAGTGTAGAGAGTTTTGTTAAATCGGGATAATTTACTAAATTTAGTAAGTTGGCGACGATACTGTATATATATTTTTGAGATAAAATATTATATATCATGATATGATAACGATTATTACAAATAACGTGAACAGTTTATACGCACATTATTTCAAATACACAGTGATTAGAAATCAAACTGACTTTATGGTTGGAATGTTTTGTGCCGAAAATGCCCTTTTTTAATATCACATTATCCCTAGAAGAATTATAATTACTCCAGTAAACTAAAAACTTAAGCCTTACCTTCCCCTACTCTTCTTATTTAAATATAGAGCAATTCTATGTCAAATAGAAAATCCATTGTACCGGACCCTCTCCGATTTCAATGAAACTTTGTAGACATGTTATCCTACGCTTATGTAAGCCGTTTTTGCATATATGGAGCCAGTTTCACTCGATAATGGCATTTGGAAGGGCGTAAGTGTTTTAAATATGTTTGTATTTCGTAATTTAAATATTGCTGTATCTCTACACCGTTGCATCATATCAAAAAGTGGTCAAAAAAAATTTGTAGGAAATATGACGGGCTTTCCGAAAAAATACACTGAAAGAAAAAAGCACGCCACTTTTATGAGATTTTTTGTTTTTCATGAGCGCGTCCACGAACAGGGCATACCCCTTTGTATGGGATGTCGTTTGGACCTCACCAATCTGCCTGAAATTTGCAGGGGTTGTTTGTACATATAAAACTAGCATCTGGCCAAAATATTAGCACTCTAGGTCAACGGGAAGTGGGGCAAATCGGGACACAAAGTTTGAAGGTTCAAAAACGTCAAAAATCTCAAAAAGGCTATAACCTAGGCAAAATCATTTTAATTTCAAAATTCAAAATGCATCTGAAAGAGCTTAAAAAATGCAACAAAATGCAGGGTAGAGCATCCCAATTGGTTAAATTTAGAGGGAGTTATTGGCATTTTAGTGAAAAGATAGCATAATTTTCAAACTGAAATAAAAAAGTGTTCCATCCAGATATCAACTCGGTTCGACCTGCAGCTTGTAGGGGACATCTGGGACTACCATCTGAGACTGAGAACGTTTTGGGTAAGGTAGTTTAACATATTAAATAGACACTTTTACTTTTAGTAAATTTTTTGGTTGTATATTTTAGATCCCATTTTCCGGTGATAATTTTATCATATTCGTGTTCCTGAGACAATTTCACAATATAAACATGCATAAAAATGTTTATTTTCATCCATTTTAATCCTTTAAAAAATGAAAGTTAAAAAAAAATAAGAAGCTGCTTTTTCTGGTGTCATCTAGTATCCTTGGAAACGAACTTGATTTTCAATAAATGTGAATCGAAGATTTTTTTTAAGTTTTATTTTTTAAAGGGCTAAAATGGATGAAAATATACATTTTCATGCATGTTTCTATTGTGAAATTGTCTCAGGAGCACGAATATGATAAAATTATCACCAGAAAATGGGATCTAAGGGGTCCCCCGAGCAAAAATTTACAACCAAAAAATTCACTAAAAGTAAAAGTGTAAATTTAATATGTTAAACTGCTTTACCCAAAGCGTTCTCAGTCTCAGATGGTAGTCTCAGATGTCCTCTACAAGCCGCAGGTCGAACCGAGTTAATCTGGATGGAACACTTTTTTATTTGAGTTTGAAAATTATGCTATTTTTCCATTAAAATGCCAATAACTCCCTTCAGATTCAACCAATTGGGATGCTTTTTCCTGCATTTTGTTGCATTTTTAAAGCCCTTTAAGATGCATTTTGAATTTTGAAATTCAATTGAATTTTTCCTAAGTTATAGCATTTTTTAAGATTTTTTATGTTTTTGAACCTTCAAACTTTGTGTCCCGATTTTCCCCACTTCCCGTTGACCTAGAGTGCTCATATTTTGGCCAGATGCTAGTTTTATATTTACAAACAACCCCTGAAAATTTCAGGCAGATTGGTGAGGTCGATGCGAGATGGGTATACTTTGCTTATGGACTCGCTCTTAAGTTTAAATGTCAAATTTTAAGGTGAGCCAACGATTTTTTTTTTTTTTTTTTGGAAATAGCCTAAGATGTTACAAAAAGACTCACGAAAAATGCAGGAGCAACCAGATACCAAAATTATTCATTGAAACTGTTTTTTTTTAAGTGCTCTAACTGCCGTTCCGAAACATGGGACAATTATGCGTAGAACGGCAGTTAAAAAAAACGAAACTATTGGCACTACGCCCCCCGGGGCATGGCCTTCCTCTAACGTGGCATTTTTGCTCCAGCGCCTCTGACGAGACAGGAGAAACCGGGACCGACGTTTTACTTCACCATCCGATAGAAGCTCAGTGGATAAGGCGGGAATCGAACCCGCGTCTCATAGCATCATCGGGATCGGCAGCCGAAGTCGCTACCCCTGCGCCACGAGACCCACCAAAGACTCCATATTGACCACTAAAGTCCGAACCTTGTACAATCACAGCGCTTTAAAAAAAATGTCGAAAAAATAGGTTTTTGATGGTTTTTGATGATTTTTATATGACATACTTGATTTTTCAATCTCGTAAACATTTTTACCGGAAAACTCGTCCAATTTCCCATAAGATTGCCAGATAACGGTTCTTTTGAATGCTTTTTCGACATTGAAACATTTTATAAAAGAGCAATTCCAGCTCAAAATTCGGATACTTTTGTACCCGCCCCTTTCCAATTTCAATGAAACTTTGTAGATTTGTTATCCTAGGCTTATATAAGCAATTTTTGTGTATATGAGCCAATTGCACTCGAAAATAACATTTGAGAATGGCGTAAGTTATTTAAATATTTTTGTATTTTGCAGTTTGAAAATTACTGTATCTCGAAGCCGTTGCATCGTATCAAAAAGTGGTCAAAGACAAACTTGTAAGAAATTGGACGGGCTTTCTGAAAAAAATGCACTGAAATAAAGATTCACGCCACTTCTATACGATTTTTTGATTTTTAAGTTTAAAAGTCAAATTTTAAGGAGATGTCACATTCCCACGACCACTTTTCAAAAAAACAGTTTTAGTAAATGATTTTTGTATTTTTTAGGAGAGACATACCATCCTGCATTTTTGTAAGTGTTTTTGTAACATCTTAGCCTCTTTCCTCAAACATTTTGAACGAAAAAAAATCGTGACATCACCTTAAAATTTGACTTTTAAACTAAAAAATCAAAAAATCTCATAAAAGTGGCGTGTATTTTTATGTCAGTGCATTTTTTTTTTTTTTTCAGAAAGCCCGTCCAATTTCCTACAAGTTTGTCTTTGACCTCTTTTTGATACGATGCAACGGCTTCGAGATACAGAAATATTTAAATTACGAAATACAAAAATATTTAAAACACTTACGCCCTTCTCAAATGTTATTTTCGAGTGCAATTGGCTCATATACACAAAAACGGCTTATATAGGCCTAGGATAACATGTCTACAAAGTTTCATTGAAATCGGAGAGGGTCGGGTACAAAAATATCCGAAAAAAATCCTGATTTGAGCTGGAATGGTTCAAAACTTGATCATAATTGTATACTCAAGAAAAATATAACTTTTGAAGCTTG
Source organism: Culex quinquefasciatus (assembly GCF_015732765.1). NCBI lineage: Eukaryota > Metazoa > Arthropoda > Insecta > Diptera > Culicidae > Culex > Culex quinquefasciatus. The sequence continues at coordinate 53,066,369 of NC_051862.1, read as the reverse complement.
TAACAGTAATCTGGTCAATATTTGATTAAGGAAATATGATATTTATTCTAAAAAATCCAAAGGAAACACCTTAACAATCTAAAACCACAGACCTAATCCAAAACGAGGCTGTGGTGCAATCAATTTCATTTTTGCTGATTTTTCAGAGACAAAAATGATAGAAAATAAAAGATCAAATTGATGTTGAAGCTATGTAGAACAATCTTACTAAAAAACGCGGTAATGTTGTAAAACAGTTAAAAAATAAAAACTGTTTTCTTTTCTTTTTTTTAATCGGTACGCATAACTAGAAATATTTATAGGCTATCCATCCATCCGGATTCACGAAAAATCACTAGCCAAAAATATTTCATAAACGTAGGGAACGAACCCTTTTGATATCAAAGAGATCATCGAGAAAGGGAAGAATACGTTTACAAAACGATGTAAATCTGGAGTTTTTCTTTAAAAAGGACCAATAAACCAATTTTTCAGTTTTTGCTTTTTGGGTGTTTTTTAATACCCCTGATTCCAGGCGGTTTCAAAAACATCCAAAAAGCAAAAACTGGAAATTTGGTTTATTGGACCTCTTAAAAAAAAACTACAGAAATGAAGACTTGATTAAAGTTGTTTTTCTTAATACCCGAACAAAAAACTAACAGACTGCTTTCAATGATTCCTACAGAAAAGAAAGTAAATGCAAACCAAGAAAAAAGCCAATACAGTAGTTGTTCGGTAACTGGGCGTTGTTTAACTGGGCTGCTTTTTAACTGGGCGCTCGATAACTGGGCCGTAGCCCAGTTAAAAAGCAGACAAACGTCAAAAAACCAAAACAAACCGAAACCACCGAGGGGTTAATGGATGCAAAAATCACGGTCTTTTTTCAAACTTTTATGTTATTTTAAGTCACAATTAAAGAAATATGAAAAGTAATCATTGTAAATAAATTTTAGTTACTTTTATTTTTATATTTCATAAAATAAATATTATGCATCGGTAGTCCCCTCGTTATTTTTCGTTCAGTCCAGTTAGCGAACAGCATTCGATGACTGGGCTACGTTCTCAGCCCAGTTACCGAACAACTACCGTCATCTGGGGCGAATCGGGACTACAGTCTGAATAGGGACAGTAGTTGTAAGAGCACTTAAAGGTTTTAAATTTGGAAATGGATGTACACATTTTGTTGGTCTGAGTCTGTTCTATCCGAAACCAGCCAGAAAAATCAAAATATTGTGCTCTAACGTGGTTAAAACGGCTGTCCCAATTCGCCCCATGTGTCCCAATTCGCCCCAGTTGACGGTACTGTATTCACAGAAAGAAGAGTTTTGAGCTAGAACGGATTTCAAGAAAAAGAGAGCATCAAAGTATGCTAGTGAATGATAAATGGAAAGAGAGTTGAAATTCAGTTTGGAAGAGGGGTGACCAGCACACTGAAAGAAAGGCACATAGTAATATCACATGTTTTGCACATGAATCCACCCCATACTACTTAGTCTGTGAATGTCACGTGGAAATCACTTGAAAATATCAATCGCGCAAACCGGCAAATCCAAATGCAAAACACGTGAGTTTAACGTGAAAGCTCACATGACTTTTGAATGGTGTGCATATGAATTTCAATTTATTTTGTAGTATAAATGCAATGGTTTTCCAGTGATGTTCATGTGAGCTGAATATTGCGTTTAATTTCAGATTTATTAAAAAATATAACACGATTATAAGTAAAAAAATGTTTAAGAAATTAAACAATTTTTTATTGATACATGAAATTACAAATCATTCGAATCAAAACAACCGGACCATCGAGCCGAGAAACTGCTTGACGACGGTTCTTGGAGGCCTCTACCGACTCGACCTTGATGATCTGGATCGAGTGGCCTTGGGTACGGTGACGAGAAGCCATGACGCTCAGCACCGCATCACGTAACTGTCGATGGTTGTACATCGTAACGTAACGCGAATCGTACCGCAGCCAGATGCCGACGTTTCCGGATCAATCGGCAAATTCAGCGTCATTGCTGAGAAAAAACGAATTCAGAGGCCAACCCTTCGCCGGAGTTTTTCCTGAAAATTAATTGCTGAATGTTAGTCTTTGTGTAAATTTTCACAGTTTTTCTATTAAATACTTACCAAAAAGATCTAGTACGATTAAATGTCAAGCAAAATTATGAATTTAAGCGATAAATTCGACAAAATAAATCGCAAATTGGACTGTTTTCGTCCGTCGCCATCTTACGAATAAGGAAATTTCATAAAACAACTTCAAAGACCAATACATTTCAATCTCACGTGTTTTTCACTTTGAAATAAAGGGAAAAGTCAAATGGGGCAAATCCAAGTGAATTTCTGTTGAATCCAAAGTGAATTCCAAGCGATAAAAGAATGAAAAACATCTTGCTTGCGATCAGCTGATTTCAAATGATTATCACATAAATGTCACATGAAAAACACATCTATGTCAAGGGAAAAGCATGGCAAATTATCGTGTTGATTTTTGGAGCAGCTCACGTGAAAAAGCACATGAATTTGCCATGTCAGATTTTTTCAGTGCAGGGTGTTTTTCTTTCAATGAAATAAGCATTAAACGCAGATTCTTAAAGATTTTCATTAGCTTTTTATTTATAAATTGTGTGTCGTTTGTTCGCCACTACTTCCAACTGGAGCTCAAGAAGGAGAGTCCGCACGCTCAACGGCAGCGCGCTCCTCCCTGCACATTTAATGCACCTCGTGTCCGAAATCCAACAAGCTTTGTTACTGTTTACGCTGTACAACACCACCACACAAACACTCCTTTCAGAAGCCGACCGCGTTTGAGAGACAGAGAGTACAACAATACGGGAGAAGAAACGCAGAAATGCTTCAGATTTGTTTTGTTTTTTTGGTTGTTTGTACTCGACTAAATCTCGACTTTATTACAGTCGCGCGCGCGCCCAGCAGGTGAAAGAAAAACACAAAGTTTGGAGAGATTATTTGCTCTGATAGTTTGGTTGAGTCTTTTGCTTTCATCTCAACTTCTAACGTAATCTTTTTTATTTCTTCGATAACAAAAAATGAAAAATATGATTTTTGCCTTTTGTTTAGCACGTAACCATCTTAGATAACAAATGTACAAGAAAAAGGCTACTGGCTAGGATCTCTTTATAGGTTTTTTTTTCTTCAATAGTTTTACGCTTCCCGCTTGCCAGCCCATTGTTTTTTATTCAGTTTGTGTAGATTTTCTTCTGATTCGCTTTGTAACTCATCTCATCGTTTGTTTCTTGATATACTTACATTTAGTACAGGTTCTCTACTAACTATATTTTTCTATACACTATTGTTCTACATTTTGTTTTGCCTTCCACAACCGCACTCACTCGCTCGCTTGCTCTCGCTATTTCTCTCTTTCACGCTCTTTTGCTTCATTTCGTAAAAATAGAAAAGAAAAAAAACTCCAGCTTCCACTGTTTAAGTCTATTGTGTTTGTTCCCTCCCTCCGAAAAAGAAAAAAGAAAATAGTTTTTTTTTTTTCAAACAATCAACAACCAGCCACAGGGGAAACCCGACGGGGGTTGGCCCTTGTCCCTCGGACAGCAGATTCGCGGATAAGGACCAGCTTCCCGCGGCAAGCATTCGTCATTCTCGCACTCACGCACTTTCTTCCTTCTTCTGGTTTGATTGGGATTCTCTTGAGGACCGGCGAGTGGGCTAGGCGGCCTCAACCCACCCACCCAAAACGGTCCAAGGGGCACTTTATTGTCAGCCACGAACCTGACCCAGCTTGTGGTGCTGCTGCTACTGTTGAAATCTCCGACATCTAACCGACCGCACCGGCCGGTGCCTTCAACAGGGGAGGCTTCCCCGGGGGCAGGTTCGCGGCAGATTCCTGCTGTTCGCGTAGCTGCCGTCGCCGCTTCTTGCTCCACAGCTCGTGACAGTCCTGCCACGTGGGCAGCTGCGGGGGCGGTAGTCTGCGGTGGAGAAAGGTTTTGCAATTAGAAATGCTACCGGTTGAAGAAAAGTCACGGGGAATACTCACTGGTCGGGCACGACGTTCTTGAGCCAGGCCGAGTTGAGCGCGGCCTCGGCCGTTATCCGCTTGTCCGGGTCCAGCTCAAGCATCTTGTCCAGCAGGTCCAGACAGGACGCCGGCAGAAAGACAAAGTCCTCGCGGATCTTCCGCCGGTACGTCTTCTTCGCCTTGAGCGTGTGGAACAGCGGCAGCTTGATGACGTTGGGCCAGGCGGCCGGCGTCGGAGTGCCGCAAAGGCGCGAGATCATCTCCAGCTGGGCGGGTTCTTGGTTCGCCTGGAACAGCGGCTTCTTGAGGAACAGCTCACCGAGGATACAGCCACAGCTCCACACGTCGATGGCCGGACCGTAGCGCTCCTCGCCAAGGAGAAGCTCCGGCGGTCGGTACCACAGCGTGATGACCTTGTTGGTGTAGGGCCGCTCGCGGTTGTCCGCATTGTAGAGGCGGGCCAGACCGAAATCCGCAAGCTTCACTTCGCCCCTGAAACGGAGAAAGCAATGCAAAAGTTAATTTCAATGTTTGTGCCAGTTCGTCCGGAGATAGGAAGAAGCGCGGTCGAGAGAGTTGCACATAATTTTCGTTTTTAAATTAAATTTCTGAAATTCCTAAATTCTAAAATACTGAAATTCCAAAAAATCTAATATTCTGTAATTTTGTAGTTTCGTAAACGGATCTTTGAATTCTAAAATTTTCTAAATTGTTAAATTATTAAATTGTTAAATTCTGAATTTCTGAATTTCGGAAACTCTGAAATTCTGAAATTCTAAAATTCTAAAATTCTAAAATTCTAAAATTCTAAAATTCTAAAATTCTAAAATTCTAAAATTCTAAAATTCTAAAATTCTAAAATTCTAAAATTCGAAAAATTCTGTAGTTTCGTAAACGGATCTTTGAATTCTAAAATTTTCTAAATTGTTAAATTATTAAATTGTTAAATTCTGAATTTCTGAATTTCGGAAACTCTGAAATTCTGAAATTCTAAAATTCTAAAATTCTAAAATTCTAAAATTCTAAAATTCTAAAATTCTAAAATTCGAAAAATTCTGTAGTTTCGTAAACGGATCTTTGAATTCAAAAATTTTCTAAATTGTTGAATTATTAAATTGTTAAATTGTTAAATTCTGAAACTCTGAAATTCTGAAATTCTAAATTTCTAAAATTCTAAAATTCTAAAATTCTAAAATTCTAAAATTCTAAAATTCTAAGATTCAAAAATTCTAAAATTCAAAAATTCAAAAATTCAAAAAAATCTTAAATTCTTAAACTCTTAAATTCTTAAATTCTTAAATTCTTAAATTCTTAAATTCTTAAATTCTTAAATTCTTAAATTCTTAAATTCTTAAATTCTTAAATTCTTAAATTCTTAAATTCTTAAATTCTTAAATTCTTAAATTCTTAAATTCTTAAATTCTTAAATTCTTAAATTCTTAAATTCTTAAATTCTTAAATTCTTAAATTCTTAAATTCTTAAATTCTTAAATTCTTAAATTCTTAAAATTTTAAATTCCTCAATTCTTAAACTCTTAAATTTTTAAATCATATCATCATATCCAAATCATCCTATAGGTATTCTTAAATTCTGATTCGATAATCCGTAGTTAAGTTTTGGCGAGGACATCAAATAATCAAGTACAAACTGAGTTTATTTTTTTTTAATTCCCAGCATTTTGTAATTTAAAATTTTAGAACAATCGTTTTTTTTAATCTCTGATTTCCCTTTTTGATTTTTTCAATTGTGATTTTTTTTACTTTTCAGAATTTTATTTAATTCTTGATTCTAAATTTTTTATACTCTTGAAATTTTGTTTTTTTTTTAATTTACAATTTTAAAAATTTCGATGTCCTTGATTTTTATAATATTTTATATTGTTTTGCATTTTGAATATGTTTTAATTTTTTGAATGTTTGCATTTTTGATTGTTTTTTTTTTTTCAGAAAACTATGGAAATAAATAATGTTATAGCTTTACCCTCTGTTTTATTTAATTCTGAGAAACAAACAAATTCCGTCCTTTAAATTGTTTCATGATTCTGCGTGTTTTCATATTTTTTTTTAATTTTGAATTAATTTAAATCACAGATATCTCTTCTACTCACTTGTTGTTCATCAAGATGTTCGAGCACTTGATGTCCCGGTGGAGGAAGTTCTTCTTGTGGCAGTAGTTGAGCCCGTCCAGCAGCTGCCGCATAATGCTCGCGTTGTTCTGCTCGTTAAAGTCCACCATGCCGCTCTCCAGCAGCCCCATCAGATCGTGGTCCATGTACTCAAACACCAGATAGAACGAGCCCTTGTCCTTCCGGAACTCGAGCGCGTCCTGCTTGTCGGTGACGATCTCCCGCAGGTTCACAATGTTCTTGTGGTTGAGCTGGCGCAGAATTTTAATCTCCCGAACCGCCGTAATCGGGAAGCCCTCCTTTTCGTGCTCCAGCCGGACCTTCTTGAGCGCCACCAGCTCGTTCGTCTCCTGGTCACGGGCCTTGTACACCTGAAAGAAATTGGGACGATGTTGAGATTTCCTAGGGAAGCGTGTACTGATCGACTAGACTTACCTGTCCATACGTTCCCTCGCCGATCTGCTCGATCATGTCAAACACGTCGACGGCGCGTTCACCCCAGTCCTTGCCGCCGGAGGCCGACATCGGTCCGAGCATATTGCGCGAATGTCTCCGCATAAGGATTCGGGGCCGACCTTTGGGCTTCTTGCTGGAACCGGATTTGCTGCCGTACTTGCCGGAGGACCGCTTGGTGGGCGTTCCGGACACGGACGGGGGCGAACCGATGTCCTCGTCACCGCTGAGATCCTCCGAACCGGGCACCATCGGAGGCATCGGCAGATTCAGCAGGCCCTTTTTGACCGAAGAGGACGAGGAGGATGAGGTCGAGGCCGCTGCTAGGCTGGTCGCGGAAAAGGAAGGCCCTCGGTGCTCGTTGCTGGAACGTTTACTAGCCGAGCCAGGTTTCGATTGCCTGTTGTGGTGACTATTGTTGGCGCTGCTGCTGCTGCTGCTGCTATTGTTGTTGGGCATCGTGATGGCCCCGGTCGTGGTCAGCGTCGGAATGGGCATCACCTTCATTTGAGCACCGGCTACCGGGCTGAGTGGCCGCGGCGGACTTGGAGTTTGAGCGCCCTCCAGCTCGGCCACGTTCACGCCCGGTGGCATCGGCAGATTCGTAAGACTTTTTGGTTTGTTGGAAGGTACTACGGTTGCAACCGTTGGTGGCGGGGCCGACGTTGGCGGGGGAGGTGGAGGTGGTTTCGAGGCCGAATCCGCGACCAACGAAGCCGCGTTCAGCATCGTACTGATGGATTCGCTCGATAGGCTGGCACTTTGATTGAGACTTTCGCTGCTTTGACTATTCAATATCACAGGTATTCGTGAGTCTGAACCTTCCAACGAGGTCAGCGACGGCATGTTGTCTACCGTGTCCATCGACGTCGTCGTACTGACCAGCGCCTGGTCGCCGCCCTGCTCCGGCATCGGAATGTCCCGAATGTCCTTCATTCCATTGGAATTTACCGTCGTCGCAGCCACCATCGCACTGCTGTCGACTTCATTCATCCCCCCAGCCGCCGCCGCCACAAAGTCGTTGGACATGCTGTTTTCGTTGACCACGCCACCGCCATCCGGCCCCGCCGCCGAACCACCCTCCTTCTTCTCCAGGATTTCCTTGAGCGTCTTGAGCCGCTTGTGCTTGTCCTTGATCAGCTCGGCGAAGAAGCTGGTGTCCGTAATCTTCTCCTTGATGTCGAACTTCTTCGCCGCTCCGGTTAGACCCGACGGTGATCGGGACCGGCTTCCGCTGGAGTAGCGCCGATCGCGGCTGCGTGATCGGTGCCTCGACCGAGCCCGGCTACGACTTCGATCCGAAGGCGACGGACTGTGGTAGTAGCCCTTGCGCGAACGTGACTTGCTCCCCGAGGGTGACTTTCGCCGGCGGTGACTGCTGCTACGTTCGACCGGACTGGGACTCCTGGGAAGGGAAAATCATACGGAGTAAACGCTTTAACAACTATCTCAAAAATTTGGGGTTTTTGAAAAAAAAAATGTAGGTTACAGTCATCCTACATATTCGGAACACGCACAAAATCGGATAATTTGTCAATAGCATGCCAAATGCAACTTTTCTGTCGACCCTACTATTTTTAGAACCGTAATTTGGACATTCTCTTGCTATTTCACTAGACAATAAACTTCATTTTAAGACTATTTTATCCAGTGCAGCAAACCACTGCCTACCAATTGCCTGTTCCATAATTGTTGGACACCTGATTTTAATTGATATTTTCACAAAAATAAAGTTATCAGACCATGTTTAAAACATCACTTAGCTTGAGTTTGTTGATTTCAGTGTGTGAAGTCATTATTATTATTATTATTTTTTTCATATGTACTCCTGTAGAGAACCAAAGTTTGTTGACATCCGAAAGAAAAAATTGTTCCGAATTTGTAGCTTTCATTATATAAAACGTAAAAAATTACAGCCGGTCTAAACAACAATCGAAAGTTCCCAAAAAAAGCTTCAACATGCAGGTAAAAATATATCATTATGTTCAACTCGACGCCAACATTTCAAAAAGCATCATGTACAAACCATGCGTTTTGAGAAAAACGCATTTGAATGTTGAGCATCCATTTTCAATTCCCATTTTAATATAAAAGCAAAATAAGATGTTCTAATGATAACAAACGATGAAAAACCTTGCTTTTATTGATAGGGGAACAGCATCTAATTCCAGCGTGCCTCTAATGTTGGCAGGTCAGAACTTTGACATTCAATTAAAGCTCATTAAAAGCGATTTCAACTGAAATCGAGTGATAAATAGCTCAATAAGAAGTGAGCAAGCAAGTTTCTATCAAAAGTTTTGCAAAATTTGTTGTTTAAATAGTGAAAATCAGCTAATTGGATGGAGTTAGGAGCGAGTGCTTAACCTGCCAAAGATACGAGAATTTCCCCTACTTGATCATCCAAATTCAACAAAACATTATTTCCGTAATTTTATTTGAGAAAAACAAACATAACTTCTTTTGAAATCACCAACGTTTATATCACCCTGCTGGCATTGAGGGGGGGCGCTTTGTTATGATTCGTTTTTCTTCGCCGAATGTACATGGCGCTTTTTTCATGTTGCTTTTTTTTCGTCACGAGGTTTATGTAGCCTTTTGTTTGACAGGTTGACAGGGCTATATAAACAGGGACTGCTGATGGCAGAGATTTTGTTTATGTTACTTTATTTAAAATCATGATTAAACAGACTTTACTGAAGTAACTTTTGCTCATTTTTGATGGAGAGGTAGCTTATTAGGAGTACTTTCAGAATATGCAATAACCCAGAAAGTGTCAAAATGTACATGATGTCTTTTGAAATGTTACCGTCGAACTATCGATTTTCTACGATTTTTTGACCATCAGCCGGTCTGTCAACCGTTCCGAATATGTGGGATGACTGAAGGTGCTTCTTTATTTCAATTTTACATTATTAGTTTGTACAACTGTAAACTGTTTGGATGACATTATTATTTTTTAGGTTGGAATTTTTTCAGTGTTTGTATTATCGTTCTCTCGCGAAAAAATAAAAAAGTATTAACATTAAAATTACGAGCCATGGTTTCAACATTTAAATGAAAAAAGCGTTTTGAAATACACCTGGCTAGTTGTTTTGCAATCATTAATTTTCAAAATACCAAAGTATTGACGAAAATGTTATTTTTCGCGGAAAAAATAAATATTTTGCGGTGCTGTACATTTGAATTTTATAAAAGTTCAAAACTGTTTAAACAAGCTCTAACATGCTAAATATGATTATCAATGCAGAAAAATGAATTTTACATTGCTTTCAGTTGATTAACCTTATAATTTCATTAAAATTTTGAAGTTTTTTGAAAAAAATATTTTTTGCCCCCTAATTTTTTAAACCTATTTGAAGAGGGGCGACATAAACTTTGAAAAATATTTGCAACGAATGCTGCTCGCTAACTGGGCTGAATAGAAAATTTCGAGGGGACCACCGATGCATAACATTGTACAAGAACTTTGCTTGGTGCGCCTCGCCAGGATCCCGTCGTTGGCCGGTTACGCATAGGACGACAATGACTTGACTAATTTTTAAGATGTATTGTAATTTACCACGTTTGTTGTCATGTTATCAATCTCGATGTAATTTATTTTAAAAGAAGTGAGGTTTTGTGCCTTTGTGAGAATGATTCTAATGTTTCAACTCACATCGGCTTTTGCCCTCGCCAACCAAAAACATCCATGTAGACCCTTGGTTCGATGGATTAATAATAAATAATAATTTTCCTGATAAAACTTTAAAATAAAAATTACTCAAATTAATTTACAATACTTACTGTTCACATTTCTATAATTGGGTCCTAAAATGAAGCTTAGATTCGTGATATTATTGTTTACAGCGATAAAGCTTATTTTTCTGAGTACAATAACCCTTTGTACGACCACATAGAGTTTAAAATGGATTTTTAAATCAATTTTGAAAAATTAACCTCTCGGTCCTTCTTGACAGAAAAGTTCCTACTTGACAGCTCGTTCCAAGGGGACCACAGTTGATCCATCAAAAACATGTTGTCTTGTCATTATTTATTTTTTTTTGCATTAAAATGAAAAAAAGTGATTAGAAATGGTTTTTGATCGTGTTTTTTACCGTTGTACATAAAAAATGACATAGGGCTTTAGTACCCAATTGTGACTTAAAATTGAATAAATTTTCGAATAAGTTTTTGTATTTTTTGAAAACGACTTTTGCATCCATTAACCCCTCGGTCATTTTGTTTTGTTTTGGTTTTTTGACGTTTGTCTGCGCCCAGTTAAAAAGCAGCCCAGTTAAACAGCGCCCAGTTACCGAACAACTACTGTATATTAAAATGGGAATTGAAAAATGATGCTCAACATTCAAATGCGTTTTTCTCAAATCGCACGGTTTGTACATGATGCTTTTTGATATGTTGGCGTCGAAATGTAATTACAAAATCCGACTCGGTCCTAACCAGGTCCCAGTACCGAAAAGGACCTAATAGCAAAAAATTTACGAAAAAAAGGATTTTTTTTACTTAACGATAATAAATTCATGCAAATGTTATTAATTTGATAGTATTCTTTAAAGAAAAATGTCAACATATCTATAATTTTGCAAAAAAAAACGTTACTTAATCCACCTTTAGGTGGTTGGTGCCTTCCTCTCATTTATAGAGTGATTCTAACCCCCTAAAATGTCCACATGGTTTATGGATCTCCCCTAACCAGGGTTGTTACGGGAGAGTCGAAAAAAAAAATCCGCGCCAAATCCGCGCCGACCTAAAATCCGAAACCGCGCAAAATCCACGCCATATAAAAAATATCGCGACCAACATTTAAGAAATTTTATTTTTTCATGAAGAAAAACTAATTCAGAAAGTATTTGATTAAGAAAACTCGTTTTATGTTTAAAGGCTCCAATAGAATGAAAGCAACAAATCCATTTAGAAAAAATCCTCACGAGACGCTCAAGGCAAGGGTAATGAAAAAAATCTTCAAAATAGAAAAAACAATATTTATAAACCTAAAAATTTAACTTCAAAAATATAACCTCAAAATTGAATCAATATCTAAAATTATAATATGATAAAATTTTAAATTTCGATAGTCTAAATATTCAAAATCTAAGAATTTTTATACAGTTTGTAAAACAAAATCCTCGCTTAAATTTCACTCCGAAAGAAATCTAATTTCCGATATTTAAAATAATGTCTTCTCATAATTTCAAAATCTCTTACAAAAAACTAACTTAATCCACCTATGTGGTTGGTGCCTTCCTCACTCTTTTCCAACAATGGGTGATATGTAATATGATGGGTTTGGACACAAATTTGATCCAAAAAAACACACATATCACTCAAGGGCTCATAAGTGGCATTATAAGTGGTCAGAACTCGAGACAGGGTTGCCAGATCTTTAATGTTTTGGACTCGTTGGAAAGGTCTTTCAATTACCTAACCAACGATGGGTCGGATGATGGATCCGGACAATGTTTACATACATTTAAATGAGATCCAGCTACAAAAAAAGAACTCGAGACAGGGTTGCCAGATCTTTAATGTTGTGGACTCGTTGGAAAGGTCTTTTGATTACCTAACCAACGATAGGTCGGATGATGGATCCGGACATTGTTTACATACATTTAAGTGAGATCCGGCTTCAAAAAAGTATACAAATATCACTTAAGTGGTCAGAACTCGAGACAGGGTTGCCAGATCTTCAATGTTGAAGATTCGTTGGAAAGGTCTTTCAATTACCTAACCAACGATGGGTCGGATGATGGATCCGGACATCGTTTACATACATTTAGGTGAGATCCGGCTTCAAAAAAGTACATAAATATCACTTAAGCGGTTATAACTCGAGACAGGGTTGCTAGATCTTCAATGTTGTAGATTCGTTGGAAAGGTCTTTCAATTACCTAACCAACGATGGGTCGGATGATGGATCCGGACATTGTTTACATACATTTAAATGAGATCCGGCTACAAAAAAGTACATAAATATCACTTAAGTGGTTATAACTCGAGACAGGGTTGCCAGATCTTCAAAGTTGTGGACTCGTTGGAAATGTCTTTTAATTACCTAAATAACGATGTAAAACATGATGATGTTTGGTTCAGTTTACTGCCATTTATTCATCTTCCGAAAATATGCGAAAACACATTTTTATACATAACTTTTGAACTACTTATCGAAACTTCAAACAATTCAATAGCACCGTATGGGACCCTAAACCAAGTCGAATGCGACTGGTTTGGTCAAAATCGGTTCAGCCAGTGCTGAGAAAACTGCGTGACATTATTGGTCACATACACACACACATACACACACACATACACACACACATACACACAGACATTTGTTCAGTTTTCGATTCTGAGTCGATATGTATACATCAAGGTGGGTTTTCGAGCTTTTAATAAAAAGTTCAATTTTAGAGCAGGATTATAGCCTTACCTCAGTGAGGAAGGCAAAATAGGACTTCAAAAATTGTGGAATTCAAGAATTTAAGAATATAAGAATTCAAAAATAAAAAATAAAACCATTTAAGAATTTACGAATTTTAAAATTTAAGCATTTAAGAATTTAAGAATTTAAGAATGTAAGAATGTAAGAATGTAAGAATGTAAGAATGTAAGAATGTAAGAATTTAAGAATTTAAGAATTTAAGAATTTAAGAATTTAAGAATTTAAGAATTTAAGAATTTAAGAATTTAAGAATTTAAGAATTTAAGAATTTAAGAATTTAAGAATGTAAGAATTTAAGAATTTAAGAATTTAAGAATTTAAGAATTTAAGAATTTAAGAATTTAAGAATTTAAGAATTTAAGAATTTAAGAATTTAAGAATTTAAGAATTTAAGAATTTAAGAATTTAAGAATTTAAGCATTTAAGAATTAAAGAATTAAGGATATTAGAATTTAAGAATTTTAGAATGTAAGCTTAAGAATACTTAAATCATTTTAGATTTGAGAATTTTTTTCTATATTGTTTTGAATTTGATATTTTTTAGTTTTTAAATTTTGACTTTTAAATTTTGTTTTTTTTTATTCTTCAAATTTTTTATAACCCAAATTTTTGGTATTTTGAATTTCAGATTGCTAAAATTTTGAATTTCAAAATTTCAGATTTTTTAAATTACAATTTTAAAAATTTCGAAAAATAATTAATATGTAGTTTGATTTTTTTTGTTATTATAAAAACTATTAAAACAATTTTTTTTCGAATTTTTGAATTTCTGAAGCTTTGAATTTGGAATGTTCTGATCTTTTTATTTTCGCCAAGAATGTTTAAATTTAGAAAAAAAATATTCCATTCAAAAATTCGAAAGTGGAGGCCAGCTTCTGTTACGTCCAATCAAGCTCACATTTGGCGCCCACCAGAACAAGCCCCAATAATAGTTTTTGTTACACATTCTAATGTCTATATCTTCGGGAAAAGATTGTAATATTTGATTTACAAAATTAAAAATTGAATAAAACCAGTATAAAATTAAAAAAAATTAAAATTAAAAATCATTACTCAAAACTCAAAAGAAATTAAATATTCAGAGCCGGAGATGTTAAGAAATGACATGAAACATATAAAAAATAATTTCTACATAATCTTTATCTTCATTTTTCTACGTTTCGTACTAAGAAAATACAAACAAACATTTTCAAAATTGCCATCCGCGCGAAATCCGCGCCTGAGCAAAATTAGCCAGCAAATCCGCGCCAGATCCGCGCGAAACGCGCCATCCGCGCGATCCGCGCCGTCCGTAACAACCCTGCCTAACCTTCGGGAAGTCGCGTGTTTTCGCTTTTCTTACAAGTGTCCTTACAAACTGTGTACAAAGTACACGTACGCGACTGCCGGTGGGCTAACGTGATCGCAGCACTTAAGAGGTCCTAATAAAAATAAGTGATGAGTAAAAAAAAAACAGACTACCTACAGACTTTTTGTCAAGATTATACAGGAAAAAAAAAACGGAATCGACGTAACACCTTATAATGTGGCCCTCTTAAACCTTGCGGTTTCGTCAACGGATCCACAGGCGTGTATCGTTCTTTTTGCGACAAGACTCCGCCTCCCGGGTCTCCTAAGTGTGAAGGTATGGGCACGGGGAGAGGGCACCGAATACCTATATTTACACTTAGAATTTTTTGCGTCCGCCCCGGGATTCGAACCGGCGACCTCTGGATTGTGAGTCCAGTGCGCGGTCCTATTGATCCACACAGGCTGATCCACAAGATTATACAGACACCACTTTTGAGGAAAATGACATCCCTCTACACGGCTTTTTCAAGGCGACCAGACCATTTGAGGTTATGTAAATTCAGACCATTTTTTGAACTGCTTGTAATTTTAGATAGGTAAGTCAGATCTTGAAAATTCCTAATCCACAAGAAAGGTCATTTCATAACCTTTACTAAATCTTATAAATTTCAATAGGGACTTATGGGACCCAAGACGAATCGAATGAGGCTTATACGGTCAAAATCGGCTCGGCCAGTGACGAGATATTTCAGTGACATTGATACGGTACACATGTCTACATACAGCCAAACACACAGACATTTGCTCAGCTGGTGATTCTGAGTCGATATGTACAAATGAAGGTAGGTCTAGGAGGTCTAACTAAAAAGTTCATTTTTCGAGTGATTTTATAGCCTTTCCTCAGTAAGGTGAGGAAGGCAAAAACCCGAGTCCCGGAAATCTCTCGATTGATTGAAATTTCGAGTAACGTCACCCTCTACTCTGAACATACCTCCTGGTTGGCGAACCACGCCGATCGTGCTGATTCCATTCCGGTTCCCGGGGCGCCCGGTACCGCTTGTCCTTCCGGTAGTAGTCCTTCTCCGGCGGTGACCGATCCCTTCGCCGTTTCGCCGGCGGTGGAGTGTACGGCTTGTGGCGGCCATCTACAAAAGAAGACAATTATTTGTAACATTCAAATTAAACCAGCAAATATCTCTCAGTTCACTCTTACTCGGACTGGTACTCTTGCGGGCGTGCGACCCATGCCGATTCGACGACGGACTTCCGCCGTGTCGATGCCGTCCCCGACTTCCGTCGCCACCGCCACCACCTCCCCGCGGCGTCGGACTGTCACTGATCGCAATCGGACTAACGTGCGGCAGATGGGACGACGAACCGCCCTTTCGGCCACCACTTCCCGCCGATCCAACGGGGGGCGTGTGGGGCGAGGACGTCGATTGGTAGCGCTGCTTGCGGGACGTTGACGAAGACGACGAAGTCATGCCCCGGTGACCGCCGGACGGGGGAGGTGGACTTCGACCACCGCGGCCGGACGATTGCTGCGACAGCTGTTGCTGCTGCTGCTGGTGGTGGTCCACGTACGGGCTGTTGACGGAACGACTCGACGGTCGAATTGGGGGCGTGGCTGCAGGTGGGAGAAGAGAAATGCGTGGGGGCGATATGTCAACGCGGGTCAAAATGTGGATTTGTCGTAGGGGGAAGGATTATGGCGAGAAGAAATTAAAAAAAGAACACAAAAATTAAAACGACATTAAAGAACAAACACGATCGCTAGCTATGAATGTTGATTTTGATGGAAAAAGTGCGTAACTTTTAATATGATTTTCGTTTTGCCAAACCACTAGCGTGCACAGGGTGGGCAAGATGGGGCAACTTTCCCACAATCTTCAAAAATATGTTCTAGATTTAGTCAGGGGTTATCCATAAACGACGTAATTTTCAAAACGTTCACATCTAGAGTTTTTTTTGGAAAGGTCCAATAAACCAAATTTACAGTTTTTGCTTTTTGGGTCTCGTGGCGCAGGGGTAGCGGCTTCGGCTGCCGATCCCGATGATGCTATGAGACGCGGGTTCGATTCCCGCCTTATCCACTGAGCTTCTATCGGATGGTGAAGTAAAACGTCGGTCCCGGTTTCTCCTGTCTCGTCAGAGGCGCTGGAGCAGAAATCCCACGTTAGAGGAAGGCCATGCCCCGGGGGGCGTAGTGCCAATAGTTTCGTTTTTTTTTTTCGCTTTTTGGGTGTTTTTTAATACCCCTGACTCAAGGTGGTTTCAAAAACACCCAAAAAGCAAAATCTGAAAATTTGGTTTATTGGACCTCTCCAAAAAAAAAACTCAAGACATTAATTAAGAGCTGGACCCTTCGACGTTGATGTTTATATTTTCAATTTTTGACTTGTATGCCAAAGCGACGAACCGCCCTAACCAGGGATGCCAGGTACACAGATTTATCTGTTTCACAGACTTTTGAAGTTGTGTCCAGACATTTTGTGATACACAGACAAAAACAGACATTGTAAATTGAACACAGATGTACACATATTTTCCAAAAACGTAGTGAAAATCGATTTTTGAAAGTCAGGATGGTTTTGACAACACTTCCCGCCCCAGCTCATCAATTTTTTTAAGAGAAGATTGTTGATTTTCGAGTTTAGGTCAAAGTATGTGCACAGACATGCACAGACTATTTTTACACAGTAGTCCATACTTTTCAAATTCTGACCTGGCCCTAACTCTCAACACAATCTATGTATAAAAAAACATTCGGCCCTCAATGATAATTTTATAAAATCAGAATTCTGCAATTTCGTTTTCGTTTTCGTTTTACGGAGCAAGGTGGGGGACGCGGCCTCAAGTCAGTCCAAGTCCGGTTTCTTGTGGAAAAAAGGGTAGTGGCCGAACTAGTATTGCATACCAAATGAACACCACCGGAAGATATAGGGGATCGGGAGGGGGGAGGTGAAAGAAAATTAGTGTTGATGTGAGTAGTAAGAACTTGGATGATTTGAGCAGTTACGGTAATCTAAGTTTAACACTGAATAAAGAAAATCTGATCATTGTTATCCGAGCATTCGTTGGTGAAGGTTGTCTGAATCAACATGACTCGTCGCGTCCCGGCGCAAAACGCCGGCAATATCGCCCTACCTGCCGCTCAAGCAGGCAAAAAAGTGGGAATTTCCAAAAGGAAGGTTGAGGCCTCGACTGATGGCCAAAAACCGGGGATTTCCAAGAGGAAGGTGCTTTTGGAAGTGACATCGAACAGCAAAAAGACGAAAAAGAGCGACGGTACTGTACCGATGGATGAGGAGGAGGAGAACTCTTCATCGCACGAGGAGCAGCTTTTGAAGAACAACAAGTTCGCTGGACTGCCTGACGAGGACCAGGTAGCGGAAGCAAAGGAGAATGAAGTGAAACAGCGAAAGGAGAAACTGCCTCCTTTTATGTGAGGCAATCAGCAGCAACGATCGACTTTCGTGCGGGGCTTGTTGAACTCATCAAGTCTGGGAAAGTCCAAGGCAACATTCGTCTGTGTCAGGACGGATTTAAGGTGCTGGTGCAATCCAGGCAGCACTATCAACTGGTCAAGGATTACTTGACCGAAAACGAGGCGGAGTACTTTACCCATGATGTCGTCATGGATAAGCCGTTCAAAATCGTCGTCAGAGGTCTGTACGACATGCCAGTGGAGGAATTAGCTGCCGAGCTAAAAGTTTTGAAACTGGATGTGTTGGCCGTGCACAAAATGAGCCGACGCAACAAAGACATCAAGTACCGTGACCAGCTCTACCTGCTGCATTTGGCTAAGGGATCGACGACGCTTCCTGAGCTGAAGGCAATTCGAGCGGTTTTCAACATTATCGTGTCGTGGGAGCGATACCGACCAGTGCATCGTGACGTCACACAATGCTTCAACTGCCTGGGTTTCGGGCACGGAGGTAAGAACTGCCACCTGAAGCGTCGTTGCGCCAAATGTGGTACCGATGCGCACATCACATCCCAGTGCATCCAAGATTCGCTGGTGAAGTGCCTCAACTGCAACGGTGAGCACTCGTCAACCGACCGAAAGTGCCCCAAGAGAGCTGAGTTCGTGAAAATTCGGCAGCAAGCATCGACGAAGAATCAGCCTCAGCGTCGTAGAACTCCTCCAGCCCTGGTGGAGGAAAATTTTCCACCTCTTCAACCGCGACGCCAGGTCCCGAACTTGGCACCGTTGCCGTTGGATCCCAGGAAGAGAGCTGAGATGAATCATCCACGGCCGGGTTCCAGCCAGGAGCCGAGACCGCCACCACCGGGCTTCAGCCAGGAGCCAAGACCAACCCAAGAACCAGCAGTTGAGGAAAATGGTAATGATCTTTACACCTCAACCGAACTCCTCAATATTTTCAAACAGATGTCCGCTGCACTGCGTGGATGCAAAACCAAGACCCAGCAGATTGAAGTGCTGACCTCGTTCGTCATCCAGTATGGATCGTAGGTCCCTCAAGCTGCTGAATTGGAACGCTTGCTCCATTAGGAGGAAGAATTTAGAGCTGGTGGATTTTCTTCGCGAGAAGGAGATCGACGTAGCTGCCATCACGGAAACTCATCTGAAGCCCGGTGAAAAAGTTTATCTGCAAAACTACAAGATCGCGACGCAGCTCGATAGGACCACCTCTGGAGGAGGAGGTGTGCTTGTCGCTGTTCATCGTGATCTCAAGCCACGCCGGCTGCCACACTTTAAGCTGGACATCATCGAGGCCGTTGGAGTGGAAATTCCCACTTCGGTTGGCCCAGTACTCTTCATTGCTGCATACTGCCCACGTCAGGTGAATGCCAGAGATGGTTCAGCAGCAAAACTGAAGAGCGATATCCAGAAGCTGACACGGCGGAGCGCAAAGTACATCATCGCTGGTGACCTCAACGCGAAGCATGAAGTTTGGGGCAACAGCAGGAGGAATCGGAACGGAGTGATTCTGCACAACGATCTGCAAAACGGATACTACAACGTTGTGAGTCCGGATCGTCCAACGAGGGTGGCTCGGTCTGGGAATCACTCAATCATCGACTTCTTCATTACCAATATGGCTGAGAACGTGGCTCATCCTGAGGTGTTTGAAGAGTTGAGTTCTGATCACTATCCGGTGGTTGTGGAGGTTGGAGCTTCCGTTACTCCGCAGCGGCAACCAACCCGGAAAGATTACCACAACGTTGACTGGCAGCAGTTTCAGCAAGTGGTAGACAGCAACATCGACTATGATCAACACCCGGAAACTTCTGCTGATATTGATCGTTCGCTGGAGGTGATCCAGCAGGCTATCAACCAAGCAGAGGCTGCCAACGTTCGGGAGGTTCCTGTTAATTTTAAGGTAACTGATATTGACGTAGATACTAAACACTTGATTAGACTTAGGAATGTTTATAGGAGACAATATCAACGGACTGGGGACTATGACAAAAGATTTCAGTTAACAATTTGAACAAAATCATACAAGACCGACTTGACAATATCAGAAATCAAGAATTTTCAAAACATGTAAGCCAGCTTGGGAATTATTCAAAACCATTTTGGAAACTTTCAAAAGTTCTTAAAAACAAACCAAAGCCTATTCCTCCTCTTATTGTTGAGGATTCTCCTTTGATTACATCCGAGGAAAAGGCAAATGCACTTGGGCTTCATTTTGTTAGTTCACATAATCTTGGCGCTTCCATGACCAGCCGTAAAGAAACATCAGTTGCCAATAGTATTTCAACAATCAATGACTCTACCTTTGAATTTCCTGCAGATTCCCATGTTTCTGGTGAGGAAGTCAAAGTTGCAGTTAAACAAATGAAAAATATGAAAGCTCCAGGCTTTGATAACATTTTAATCTAGTGTTGAAAAACAGAGTGATCAGTTCTTTCAACATCTAGCCAATATTTTCAATAAATGTTTGCAACTTGGTTACTTCCCCACCAATTGGAAACTGGGCAAAGTCATACCAATTTTGAAGCCTCAAAAGATCCAACATCGCCAACAAGTTATCGTCCCATTAGTCTTTTGAGTAGTCTGTCCAAACTCTTTGAGAAGGTCATCTATTCAAGGCTTTTGGATTTTACCAACGATAATAATATAATTTTGAACGAGCAGTTTGGCTTCCGAAAGGGACATAATACTGCTCATCAGCTTACGAGAGTAACTAAAATCATCAAGCAGAACAAGCTTGAGTCTAAATCAACTGCTATGGCTTTGTTGGATGTTGAGAAGGCTTTTGACAATGTTTGGCATGATGGTTTGATACATAAACTGTATTTATACGGTTTTCCAATGTATCTTATCAAAATTATCCAGCACTATCTTTCGGAGAGATCGTTCAGGGTTTTTCTGAATGGGATTGCTTCTGGATTATTCAACATTGATGCTGGGGTTCCCCAAGGAAGTATTCTTGGCCCACTTCTGTACAATATTTTTACATCTGATTTGCCTACTCTTCCTGGTAATGGTGTGTTGTCACTTTTTGCTGATGACACTGCCGTTATTTATAAGGGTAAAATAACCAGATATTTAGTTGGCCGTCTTCAGAAGGGTCTTGACGTTCTTTCCGAATACTTTGGCGACTGGAAAATTCGCATAAATGCAGCCAAAACTCAAACCATCATTTTTCCACTTTCCAAATCGGCCAGATTTGCCCCAAAGGATGATGTTTTGATTAAAATGAATGATGTTTCAATACCCTGGTCAAAGGAAGTTGTCTATTTAGGTCTCATACTTGACTCGAAACTATTGTTTCGGCAGCATGTAGATAAAATATTGAACAAGTGCAGCATTCTCATCAGGTGTTTGTATCCTTTAATTAACAGAAAATCAAAGCTATCTTTGAAAAATAAGCTAGCAGTTTACAAACAAATAATTTACCCCGTTATTGAGTATGCAGTACCTGTTTGGGAGTGTTGCGCTAGAACTCATAAATTGAAGCTCCAGCGTGTCCAAAACAAGGTACTCAAAATGGTTTTGAATGTTCCTGGCTGGACAAGATCAAGTGAGGTTCATGAATTAGCAGAAGTAAAAATGTTGGATCAGAAGATTCAAGAAAAATGTTTGAAATTCAGGGAAAAATGTGCTATTTCTGAATACCCCTTGATTCAAGGATTGGTTTAGTTTATTGTAAGTTTAAGTTAGTTTTAGGTTAGGTTATGTTTTCTTAACATTTTTTTTTCCTCATTGTACCTAGAGTTACAAAAATGATAAATCATATACTTTTAAAGTTATGAAAATGAACAGTGTTTAAATCACGAAAAGCAAACTAAAGCTGAAGAGCCACAGCTGACCACTTATTATGTAAACCAAATGTAATTATTATAAGAAAGATTCAATAAAGTATATTTAATTCAAAAAAAAAAAAAAAAAAAGAAAATCTGAAATTGTGATTCAAAGTAAGAAGGCCCGGAATAAATTAAATTATTAGTTAATTAAATAAGAAAATGTAACTAATCGGAGATCTATACAAAAGAAACCTATGATGTATTCCAAATTTAAAGGAAATAAAAAATACTAGGAAAAAAAAGATGAAAACTAACTGCCGACCTGTCACGTCCATCAATAGTCTTGTCGTACATTACAACTAGAAACAGATCTGCCAATGAAATGTTACACTTCGTTCAAATCAACTAATCATTTAAGTCCAATTATTCATCCACGGAAAACTATCTAACTTTAATCAACAACCTAAACTAAACTGTCTGAAAGTAAATTTAATCTCAAATCCCCGAATGTTTTATTATAACGCCAAATGAGGTAAAGGATCTTGTTTTTAAACCAGTCTTGCCGTTTCCAAAAACCAATAAACATAAATGAACAGTTCATAAGTTGAACACTAGTAATTAAGACGACTATTTCATGCCATTCATTTCATTAGGGCATAGAGCTTTGCAAACAAGAGTGCATCTCTATTATACCTTATGTAAACTGTCATTTGAGTGAAGGAGACACACTCCTGTTCACAAAACCCATGCGCCCTTTTGAAATGTTAGGCTCCATTTGATCGTCAAGGCTCCAGTAGACCCTCGATTCGCAACAATGGTCGATACAACCATAATCCGAAAACCGTTAGTTCAACAGATTAACGAATTTTGTCCGATATCATCGCACTATTGATTGACCGAGACTCTATGGAAATTTTGACATATCAAAATGCTACGTAATAATATTTTTTTTTTTAATAAATGTCAAAATTTATTCTATCCTACAATGCCTAGAAGAGGCCTCTGTTTCTGTTGTGAGTAAGCGCTGGTTTCAGAGTTCATTTTTCAATTTAAAAGGGGTGGGAGACGACTAATTTGCTTCATGAACTCCTACTCGGCCTTGGGACCACCTCTTAAGACACTGATGGCTCCTAGCTAGGAATTAAACCTAGACACAGCGTCGAGGCCCGCTTCGCATGGCAAAAATGTTGGCTGGGGGGAAGTGATATTATCACGAAATTTTATTTTAAAGCCAACATTGCTAACGGCGTCGAGGTCCTTACTCATGCCCAAGGTATAAAATCAGAATTCTGCAATTTTGCACAAAATCGGCAGCAGAGCGTTGCCGACTTTTCTGCAACAAAAGCTACTTTTCTCTCAGACAGAACTTTTGCAAAGAGAGAAGCAAGCGCTGCAGCAAACACGTTCCCGTTCTTGTTCTTATCTGCACTTAACTCTTCTTCTCTTTTTTACTCTGTCGCAGAACTTCTGCAAAAGAGAAAGTGGCAGAAAAGTACGGGAAAACGTTGCAAAAAAAATTACTTCTGCTGGCTGCAGAATTTGGCGGAAGGAGTAGAAATTCTGCAATACGAGTAGAACGGGGAAAGTACGCACCAGTCATGTCGATTACTTATTATTTAACTAAATGCTCATATTCGGATTTTTTACTTGTTTTAAGGTCAACTGTATGTGTTTACAAAAATAAAATCTGGAGTTTTTTTTTTTTTTTTGAAAAGGTCCAAAGGTGCACACTGAAAATTTGGTTGGTGCCTTCCTCACATTCATATAGTATACTAAGTATTTATAAAATTTATTTTTCTAGAACAACAATTTTTAACTCACTTTTTAACATCTATCCAAAAAAAAAAAATGATCGACAATTGCTTTTAAATTGGAAAAATGATTTTTTATATATAAAACAAAACATTTTACACCCTACAATAAAAGGTCTTTTGATTATCCATACAACGATAAGTCGAATGATAGACCCGGATATAATTTTCTTCAAAAAAAACGTTACTTAATCCACCTTAAAGTGGTTGGTGCCTTCCTCACATTCATGTTGTATTTCAGGTTGTATCTACAAATTAGTTTAAGAGTTTTTTTATAATTTTTTTTAAATTATTTTTTCATTTAATTTTTTTATAGTTATTGATTTTACCAGAACAGCAATTTTCAATTATTTTTTTACCAACGCTCCAAAACAAAGGAGAAAGGGGAGCTGTAATTGAATTTAAAAGTGCTGATATGCCAACATTAGGAGCAAGATAGAATTGCATGCTGTCCCCCTAGTCTAAGTAAACAATGTCTTATGAGTTGTATATTTCAGTAAAAAGTTCTTCTAAATCTTTGTGGAAACAAAATGATGTATTCAGCAACATAATTAATACAGACTTTTTCCAGAAGAGACACAGACACTGCTTAAGCAATGTGGCAACCGCATGCTGCGCGACTCTCGCGCGCAAGCAAAAAGACCCGGCCTTTGAGGTTAGGCAAAAATCACCCTTTTTGTCGGATCGGCCAAAATCGGTTCAGCCAGTTCTGAGATATAAACCATGTCTACACACATCCCCACAGACAGTTGTTCAGAATTTGATTCTGAGTCAATAGGTATACGTGAAGGTATATCTAGGAGGTGTATTTAAGAAGTTCATTTTTCGAGTGATTTTATAGCCTTGCCTCAGTGAGGTGAGGAAGGCAAAAATCATAGATCCGGCTTCTGAAATGTACTAAAACGCATTGAAGTGCTCGTAATTTCTGATTGGGTTATCAGATCTTCTATGTTTAAGGCTCATTTGAAAGGTCTTTCAATTATCCAAATATTGACGGGTCGCAAAAAAGACCACAATTTCATCGATATATCTGAGATCTGGCCTCCAAAAAGTGTACAAATAGCACTTAAGTGCTCATAAATTTTGATAGGGTTACCAGGTTTTGAGTTAGGCTCATATGAAACGTCTTTTGTTATCTAACTAATCATATCTGCAATATTTTTGGCTCATTGGAAAGGTCTTAAAGTAGGGGAACAGCATCTTTGACGTTGAATTATTACAGCTCAATAAACGCGTTTTCAACTGAAATCGGGTGATAAATAGTTCAAAAGGAAGTAAGCAAGCAAGTTTCTATAAACAGTTTTCAAAAATAAGTTGGTTAAGTCAGGAGCGAGTAATTAACTTGCCAAACATACGAGAATTTCCCCTACCTTTCTAAAAATATAAAACAATACGGGTTTTCTTACAAAAAAAATACCCCCTGTTTTGCAATCTTCCAGATTTTAGCCAAAATCGTCTTTTAGCATAACTTTTTGAATACTTTTATAAACTTCATATTATTATTTCTTGGTACCCAAAGACGGATCAAGAGACCAAAGCGATCCAAATCGGTTCAGCCAGTCTGGAAATAATCGAGTGTAAACGCTCAGACATTTGTTCATAATTTGATTCTGAGTTGATATGTATTAGGGTGTTTCATCCAAACAAAAAAGTTCTCAGAATCAGGCAAACCGAGGTTCCCCTAGTAGAGGATACTCATAGGGATTCTCATGCCAAATACCAGCCCATTTGGTTGAGAATTGGCCTGTCCCCAGCGGTTTAAAGTTTACATGTAAATTACTATGGGATTTTTATGCTTTTCGTTCAATCGTTCCTACAGGTCTGGGGACAACATGGATTCACTCGGAATAAAGACAGGTGTGTAGGGGATGGTCCAAGGAACAAATTCCAGAAGGAATTGGGGTTGTCCATTCTGTCCCCAAAGTGCGCATTGGATCGACGTCCGGTGTCTCCAGAATCAACGATTCACCCTTCAAATGTACGTATTGTCCTTAGTATGCTATGATGGCTAGGTGCAGTGTTGCAAAAGAGTGATAGAAAAGCTATCAATAGATTATCTCTGCACCAAAAATATCCGAGAGTATAGCGGCCGTCACTATAGCTTGTGAGATCTCTTTTGTGTCTCGTGATTCCGAGCGATGTCATTCTCTCTCTATCACTCCTTCCCTTTTCCTCGACTATGCGCTCTCACCACTGAGTCTCTCAATCTCTCCGAAAACTGCAATGAGAGAACGCGAGATGGCGATTAGGAGCCGACCACGCTTAACGTCCCGTTAAACTGCGTTTGCAAAATTGGTTTTGTGGCGGCTTTTGTGGTTAAACGCTGTTGCGGTAGGATGATCGTGGAAGCGAGAATGAGAGAGAAAAGAAAAATGTCAATCGCGAGTGGTGAACACGAAAACGTGCTCGGCTATGTTCGGCGCTGAGAGTTTCAATGAGGAGAGAAGAGCAGTTGTATTTGAGGCATGAATATTCAGGCGGGATAATTGTAGTTGCTGAGAGCTGATATTTTGATATTTTATCAACCCTGGCTAGGTGAAAATTACGACGCCCCATGTCAGACGGTGAACACGTGGCAGAGCATCCACTCAAGTTTTGGCTCCGAAACATACTTTAAAGTAATAAAATTATAATTTTTAATGTTCCTGTAACAATTTGAACTATTCCAAATAACGTAAAATTATAATTTTGTAATAATAATGCAATCGATGCTTCCCCACGTGTTCACCGTCTGACATGGGGCGTCGTAATTTTCAGCTAGCCGTCATAGCATACTAAGGACAATGCGTACATTTGAAGGGTGAATCGTTGATTCTGGAGACACCGGACGTCGATCCAATGCGCACTTTGGGGACAGAATGGACAACCCCAATTCCTTCTGGAATTTGTTCCTTGGACCATCCCCTACACACCTGTCTTTATTCCGAGTGAATCCATGTTGTCCCCAGACCTGTAGGAACGATTGAACGAAAAGCATAAAAATCCCATAGTAATTTACATGTAAACTTTAAACCGCTGGGGACAGGCCAATTCTCAACCAAATGGGCTGGTATTTGGCATGAGAATCCCTATGAGTATCCTCTACTAGGGGAACCTCGGTTTGCCTGATTCTGAGAACTTTTTTGTTTGGATGAAACACCCTAATATGTATACGTGAAGGTCTAATTAAGAGTTCATTTTTCTAGTGAGCCTTTCCAAGTGAGCCTTCCTCAAGAAGGCAAAAAATTGGGATTTTGGGCCAGTAAAATGTGTTTTGTTTATGTTAGAACTCTGGCAATGATGTTTACAAACTTCAGTAAAAATGAGCAAAAATGAAAAAAAAATGTGAAACTGAAAAAAAAACTTATCATTGTTAGCTCATTGACTCTCTTTTATGCTTGGTATGCTGTCAAAAAGAAACGGATTCAAATGAAATTCAAGCAGGTATTAGACATTGACAAACAAACAAACGAACTCGTACTTGTTGACAGTTCACCTGCATTTGTTTGCAGAAACTCAGCCTGCATACATTTTGAGTTGGTTACGAGTTTAGCAAACTGTCTAACACGATTAAGAGCGAGTTTGTTTGTTTGACATAGTCTAATACCTGCTTTAATCGCGTAGGGGCAGGAGCGCAGAATGGTCCGCCTAAGTAAAATGCACCTAAAACCATAGAAAACTATACAATTTTATGAATTCAGTGTAATAGGCTATGCTTTGTGATGTTCCCTTCATTGTTGTATGAAAAAACATATTTAAATCTATTTTAGATGCACTTTAATTAAATGTGTTTTTCAACTACTTTTTCACGGTGCTGGGCAGAATGGACCACAAGCCATTTCGTCTGATAAAACGCGCAAAAAGAAATGAATTAAGGAACCTTTCCAACATGATTTCCATGAAGTTTGATCACTTTTATAAAAATACCCAACAAAACATAAAAAATGAAAATAGTGTCGTTACAGGTGTTGAAATTAGACCAGCCCTTTGTCACTGCCGCCATGTTTATGAAACCAAAATATTTGATAACGAACATCAAGAAAACAAAGAAGAAAACCACGGTGTCTACTGTCAGATTTTGAAAAATAAACAAAGTGTTGAGACGTTTTTTAAATTATGTTCTTTTTCTCACGTTATACTTGCTGCATATCCAGGACTCTTTAAAGAATGTTGGAAATTTTTTATCCTCGGTCCCAGATGTTCCCGGTCGAAGCGAATTTTTGCTTTAAATTGGTTAAAACTACTCCTGCTTCTCCGGCTGCTCATCCCGCCATCCGATTCAAGAGCTCCTTTGAATCCGGCCTCATACACACACATAATATGTCCGGAAATCTGCCCTAGATAAACAGGACCACTCGCGTGACCACTTTAATCGAATTTTGTTAAAAAAAAAAACACCAACATATTATTTTTGGTTAACTTCTTTCGCGTTCGCCATTTCCCTATTTTGATGTAAACAATCAGAATACACCAATACTACTTCATCCAAAGCTTTGTTGATGGTGGGCTCTTCACACATACTAATGCACATTCTCTATCTAATGCATTGTTTATGGTGGGCTCTTCACACATACTAATGCGTGGGCTCTTCGAGGTTTTGGTGACTGTCAAACGTTCCAGACGTTTACAGTGGTGCCAGGGGCTGAATTAGACACTATTTTTACAAAAGAGCATCAAAACAACTAAAACATGAACTAATGTTGCATTAAATGTGATTTGTGAAGCTAACAGGAGTGAAATTATCCATTTAATTCAAATTCAATTTTTTTATTGCTTTTAAAAGGCAGGAAAATGGTTGCCCATTCTGTCCCCAAGTGGATTTTAATTTAACACTGCCGCCACCAAGCCTCTAAATAATTTGAAGTTTCGTTGTCCCGGTAACATTCTCAGCATAAAAAAAAAACTTCTTCAAACTATCTAACTTTTCAGAAAGATTTTTTAGGAACCTCAAAATAAACAGAATTTGTTTTATGTAAAGAATTTGATTATGTAAAGAAATTTACATTTTTGCTCATAATTCGATAAACACAATAAATTCTAACGTCGTGTATAAGACCCTTGCCTTATAATTGGTCTAATTTTATTTTAAACCCCAAAACCAATGGTGACCCATTCTGCCCACCCTGCCCCTACAACCAAAAACAAAAAAAAAATAACTTCCTTGAACGTTTCTTGGAGGTTTTTTTTACATCCTATTTAAATAGGCCAAGACAATCTGGGATCTGCGTACCAGAATTTAGGACAAAAATTACATTATACTAAAAAAAGGGCTACTCTCTGGTATTTATCTGCTCTAACATAAATTATTACACGAAACATATGGTTAGGCAAGCGACCCAATTCAAACTGTGTGATTATGTGTATAACTTCAATAAATCAACAAAAAGAAGTTATTTGCAAAATGTTGTTGTTGTTCCCCAGGTTTTGGATTTTCCTCGGAACATTTTCGTTTGACGAGCAAAAAAAATCTTCGGGTTGTTAGGAAGTCAACAATATCATTCTGCAAATCGTCTTCCGTGTCAGAAAAAAAAACGCTCAAGGAGAGTAAGTAGAAAGTAGGATTAGCATACCGTCATTTTGGTCTCCGCTTTTCAAAGAATACAACGAAGAAATAATAAGCGCATATCTATTAATCTTTTTCTTCAAGCCACCTACAGAAGAAAAGAACACGGTTATCGAAATATGGCAGTTTGAATCCTCCGGAGGTCGCGCGTAACTTCACACGACCGCCGGAAGGTTAATGTAGAAAGGGGTAGTTTTGTACCAAATTGGTGCAACTTGGGAACGGGGGCATACTGTCTAAAAGGGGGACACTTCTCGTACCGTTCAGAAATCGAATGGCCATGTACGAAAAGCGTTTGAAAATCAAATTTACTCTACTTTATCTAAGAGTTGACCCAGAGTTGATGATGAAGGTGTATGATGACCCAAGAAGGGGAGAGAGTTCACCACTTACCTGGTGACATCGGCGTAAGGCTCTCCTCGCCGGCGTTCGTCACATTCCGCACCGGCGTGTACGTTTTTTCGTACTCGTCGGGGCTGGCCTTGAGGGGCGGCGTCAACGATTCCATGCACTCCAGCAGCGAGTTTTCGCTCTCCGAGATGGTCTCCACGCTGGACAGCGATCGGGCGCGCTTCTTTTTTCGCTTCTTGGACTTTTTGTTCTTCTTGTGCTTTTTGTCTTTCTTGCTCTTCTTGCGCTTCCGGCCACCGGATTCGTCCTCGTCCTCTTCCTCCAGCTCTTCCTCTTCCTCTTCTTCCTCGACGATTTCGTACTCTTCCTCGTCGTCCAGTTCTTCGTCCATCATCAGTTCGGCACCGTGGCCGTCGCCCTCGGGTTCCGGTTCCGGCTCTTCGGTGGGCGATGCCGGCGTGTCCAGCTCTTTGTGGACCTGGTCTTCGTCTTCTTCTTCTTCCTCCTCCGCTTGACGGTGCCGCTGATTGTGGTGACTGCTGCTGCCGCTGCTGTGATGATGGCGATGGTGGTGGTGCTTCGAGGCCTGTTTTATAGAGGAAGTATCGGATGATATTGAGTTTTTACGCTTGGACCGGGAAGAATGCGAATGTGACGACTGGCTGATTGGCGACGTGGCAGTGATGCTGACCCTTCGCCCACTGTCCGTCACGGTGACGGAACCGGTCGGAGCAGCACCTTGCGAGATGAGCTCGGCCAACGTTGGCGGCGGAACCGGTGTCGTGCTAGTGCTGCTACTGCTGACGACTCCCGCCGCATCGCCCGCCGCCGGTCCCGCTGCACTGCTGCTGCTGCTGCTGCGCTCGTGCTGAATCTGTGAGATGTTCTTACTGTACAATTTAACCGTCTCGTTGCGGCTCGCAGTCGTCCGGCCAAAGTTGCTGCTGGACTCGTTTCCGCCGGCCCCGGCGGCCGTAGCGCCGAAGGGTGGTGACACACTGCCACCGCCATCCGACTCAATCTCGCCGGCTTCCGGTGCGCTGAAATCGTCCGAACTTACGTCCGAATACTCGACCACCGGACCACCTCCTCCTCCTCCTCCTCCTCCTCCTCCGCCTTTGGACGATCCGCCTCCGCCACCATTTCCGGCCCTTCGCTCCGCTCGCCGTTCATCGCTCGAGGACGGCGCCTGTGACTGGTCCTCGTGGTCGGGCCGATCCTCGTCGCTGGACGCGTGCCGTCGCCGTTTGGATTTTTTGCTCTTCTTCGAGTGCTTCTTCGGATGTTTTGACGAACGCTTCGGACTCCGGTCTGGTCGATCTCCACGTTCCATGCTGGGGTTTGGTGTTGGAACTTCCTCCACACTCACGACTAGTAGTAGCCACTACTTTGGTAATTTGATTACACTTCGTTCCTGCTTCTCCTCTCGCTTTAATACACAATTCTATCTTCTATTGAGTAAACTGTATGTGTGTTTGTGTTTCTATTTACTGAATATTTAATATCGGTAAATTCGAAAAATGCTGCTGCTGGTGGTTGGTCACCTCGGCCGCGCAGCACGGTCGATTGGTTCTAGTTCCTGTGATAAAAGCTAGGAACGACGACGACGAAGAGGACGACGCCGATGCTACTGGTGCCTTAACGGGACGAGCTGTGTGCGACGACGACGACGATTTCGCAACAGATAGGAAACAGTCTGCAATGTGAGACGTAGAGAAACAAAAATAAAAGTTGAAATTTAAATGTTTAAATTTAATTATTAAACTGAATTTAAAATGGATAAGGTTTACAATGCAAACAAAACAAATCACAAAAATTCAAAATGATGCACCGTTGCCTTGATTGACTAATGACTGAAAACAGATAAATAATTAATATATACGGACTTATCAGCTAAAATGTGTCGTTTTTGTATCTGAAGAATGAGTTTGGTTAAAAATTGCTTGGCAGAATGTAAACTGTACTTGATATCAAATGTTTTATTTGTTATAATATAGGGTCCTATACTGCCGTTGTTAGTTTTGAAATCTTCCATTGCAAAACCAAAAGTTCCTTCAGCTGGCCTTCAAACAGGTATTTCTTTTAACACACACAAATAGTTTATCAGTTCGTATTTTACAAGTTGGACAGGCGTCGTGAATTATCCCTCTACAGGGTTGTTACGGGAGAGTCGAAAAAAAATCCGCGCCAAATCCGCGCCGACCTAAAACCCGAAACCGCGCGAAATCCACGCCATATAAAAATATCGCGACCAACATTTAAGAAATTTTATTAATAAATTAAGAAAAATTAAATCAGAAAGTATTTGATTAAAAAAAAACTCGTTTTATGCTTAAAGGAATGAAAGCAATAACCCCGTTTTAAAAAAATACCTCAAGAGACGGTCAAGGAAAGGGTCATGAAAAAAAAGATTCTTAAGAATTAAAGAATTGAAGAATTTAAGAATTTAAGAATTTAAGAATTTAAGAATTTAAGAATTTAAGAATTGAAGAATTTAAGAATTTAAGAATTTAAGAATTTAAGAATTTAAGAATTTAAGAATTTAAGAATTTAAGAATTTAAGAATTTAAGAATTTAAGAATTTAAGAATTTAAGAATTTAAGAATTTAAGAATTTAAGAATTTAAGAATTTAAGAATTTAAGAATTTAAGAATTTAAGAATTTAAGAATTTAAGAATTTAAGAATTTAAGAATTTAAGAATTTAAGAATTTAAGAATTTAAGAATTTAAGAATTTAAGAATTTAAGAATTTAAGAATTTAAGAATTTAAGAATTTAAGAATTTAAGAATTTAAGAATTTAAGAATTTAAGAATTTAAGAATTTAAGAATTTAAGAATTTAAGAATTTAAGAATTTAAGAATTTAAGAATTTAAGAATTTAAGAATTTAAGAATTTAAGAATTTAAGAATTTAAGAATTTAAGAATTTAAGAATTTAAGAATTTAAGAATTTAAGAATTTAAGAATTTAAGAATTTAAGAATTTAAGAATATAAGAATTTAAGAATTTAAGAATATAAGAATTTAAGAATTTAAGAATTTAAGAATTTAAGAATTTAAGAATTTAAGAATTTAAGAATTTAAGAATTTAAGAATTTAAGAATTTAAGAATTTAAGAATTTAAGAATTTAAGAATTTAAGAATTTAAGAATTTAAGAATTTAAGAATTTTAGAATTTAAGAATTTAAGAATTTAAGAATTTAAGCATTTAAGAATTTAAGAATTTAAGAATTTAAGAATTTAAGAATTTAAGAATTTAGGAATTTAAGAATTTAAGAATTTAAGAATTTAAGAATTTAAGAATTTAAGAATTTAAGAATTTAAGAATTTAAGAATTTAAGAATTTAAGAATTTAAGAATTTAAGAATTTAAGAATTTAAGAATTTAAGAATTTAAGAATTTAAGAATTTAAGAATTTAAGAATTTAAGAATACTAAAATTTTTTGAGATTTGAGATATATTTTTTTAAGTTTTCTATATTGTTTTGAATTTGATATTTTTTAGTTTTCCAATTTTTACTTTTTAAATTTTGTTTTTATTCAATCCTTAAATTTTTTATTACCCAAAGCTTTTTGTTATTTTAAATTTTAGATTTCTTAAATTTTTAATTTAGAAATTTCAGATTTTTTAAATTACAATTTTAAAAATTTCGAAAAAAAATTATTGTGTATTTTGATATTTTTTGTTAAAAAACTATTAAAATAAAAAAAAGTTTCGAATTTTTGAATTTCTGAAGCTTTGATTTTGAAATGTTTTGATCATTTTATTTTCGCCAAGAATGTTTAAATTTAGAAAAAAAAAATATTTCTACCGATTAAATTCCATCTAAAATTCGAAAGTTGATGCCAGCTTCTCTTACGTCCAATCAAGCTCATACACGCAGAAAAATGTTTTGTAGAATCAGCCTGTACGAGGTTTGTTTCAACAAAAAATTGTTGAATATA
This sequence comes from Culex quinquefasciatus, assembly GCF_015732765.1. Lineage (NCBI taxonomy): Eukaryota > Metazoa > Arthropoda > Insecta > Diptera > Culicidae > Culex > Culex quinquefasciatus. Next base: position 53,033,221 of record NC_051862.1, on the reverse strand, counting down.
ATCAACGCAGAGTTTTCGTTGAAACAAACCTTGATTTGCTCAATTCCACAAAAATCTTTTGTTGTTTTGAAAAAGTTGCTTTGACGTTTAGCGTTGATTCAACAAAAATCTTGATTTTCAAATCAACAAAATGTTTTGTTGATTCAAATATGCTATATTTTTCTGCGTGTATTTGGCGCCCACCAGAACAAGCACCAATAATCGTTTTTGTTACACATTCCAATGTCTATATCTTCGGGAAAAGTTTGTAATATTTGATTTACAACATTAAAAATTTACTAAATCCAGTATACAATTAAAAATAAATAAGGTTAAAAATCATTACTCAAAACTCAAAAGAAATTAAATATTCAGTGCCGGAGATGTTAAGAAATGACAAGAAACATATAAAAAATAATTTCTACATAATCTTCATCTTCATTTTTCGACGGTTCGTACTAAGAAAATACAAACAAATATTTTCTGAAGAAAATTCATTTAATAAAAATATGTAATTCTTACAAATTATCGTAATTCCTGATAATATTTTCTTAATAACTTGAAATTTATTCTATCTCTCTTTAATATATTTATCAAAATTGCCATCCGCGCGAAATCCGCGCCTGAGCAAAATTAGCCAGCAAATCCGCGCCAGATCCGCGCTATCCGCGCGATCCGCGCCGTCCGTAACAACCCTGCCTCTACTGCCCATTTTTTTCGAATTTTCCCCCCGTGTTCAGGAGGTCATTTTGAGCAACTTTTAGTTAATTTTTGTTTATGGTAGTATTTTTCCTATTCTACCACCTCCTATAGTTACATTTTGCCTATCTAATTGTTTCATGTTTTTACAGATACTTTTAATTTTTTAGCTTGCTTTTCACACTTTTTTCTCTAGAATGTCACCATTATCATATAAATTGTAAAAAAAAAATGCGTACAGCTGTTTGACATGTGGCGTCGCGGTGTTCATCAAGCATTCATTGCATGCTGAGGAAAATTTGATGCTTTCTTGGGGAAAACCGTTGGTTCCGAAAACCCCGGATGTGTTGCCGTTGAGCCCGATGAGGGTTGAACGAATCGACCTGGTCCCTTCAGGAAAGCTGTTCTCCAGACGATTCCGCTCATTGCTGACCATCCTAGAAGTTTCTATATGTTTTCCCTAGGCCTGTAGGATCGAATGAACAAAAATTCAAAATTTTCCATAGTAAATTTCATGTTAACATGAACTCGCTTGAGTGTTACCCTTAATCCGACAAAATTCTAAATAATATTTTTATTAATTCTAAATGGCATTTTTTTTTTTTCGGGAGGGTGATCCAGCCGCACATCGTTGATGTTGAAACCTCTAAACTGGGCCCTCGTCCTGTCACGTCCGTCAGTAGTCTTGTCGTACATTACAACTAGAATCAGATCTGCCAATGAATTAGTACACTTCGACCAAATAAACACTGACGCTGTATGGATCTGACTCTAGAATAAATGCACAGTTGTGTGTTATTCATAAGTCCGACTTATTCAATTATTCATTTAAGTCCAAATATTCATTTGCTAACTACTTTGGATTGAAAATCTAAATTTTAATCTAAAATCCTCTAAACTTAATGTTCAAAACTAAACGTTCCTTTAACTGTTGTAGAACTACTTCTATCAAAAACAATGAAAATTTATGAACTGATATACAAATAGGATAGAAACCGCGATTTGAAAAAGAAATGACCATTTACGTCAAAAGATCCGTAGTTCCTCGATTCGCAACAATGGTCGATACAACCATAATCCCATTTACGTTTACAACCATAATACCATTTACGTCAAAAGATCCGTAGTTCTTCGATTCGCAACAATGGTCGATACAACCATAATCCGAAAACCGTTAGTTCAACAGATCAACGAATTTTGTCCGATATCATTACATTATTGATTGATCGAGACTCTATGGACAATTTGACATAAAAGAATGCCTAGTATTCTATAAAATCAAAGTTTATTGTCAGCATTACTCCTACTTAACAATTGCAACTAACTTAAACATCAAATAGATTTGGAAAGGATACAGATTTATTTTAAATGCTAATGCTAAGCAACCAATCAATTGTACTATCCTGAAGTCCCAACCTAAATCCCACATTGTGATAGTGAAAAAGTCACAGAAGCAGCGGTGTCTTGTGCAATTGTGATATTTTCACTATCGGAGAACTACCTAGTTCACGAAGACAGCTTATCGGTCAACGCTTAAGCCCTGCGAGTTCTCGTAGCATGAAGTGGTGTCCATAGTGCTTATAAAAAAAATGTATACCCAAATTTTAACTAATGCACTAGGATCAAATCATGCCCCTTGACTTTACAAGGCCCAGGGAATTCTAAATGGCATTTTTTCCAATCAAATTCAAAATTCCAACACCTCAATCTAATGTAAAATTTTCTGAGGATTCCGAATATGACAAAATTGAGACCAAAAAGTGCCGTCTTCTTGATCTACAAGGCAAAAACTAACGTTGTAAAATGTTTGTTCTAGAAAAATCGTAAAACTATGAGAAAAACTGCGATTGGCCAAAAAGTTAATACCGTAAGCTTATAGTCCATGAAATTACCTATCTTTTGACCTATGGGAGTATGGATGTTGGAGGCTGTTGCAAAAAGATATTAAGGTTTAAAAAAAATCCATTTTTAACAGTAATTTGCAAAAGCTATGAGAACAAGTTAAACCAATCCTGGATGTCTAAAGCACAATTTGAAGAGCTTCGAAAGACCTTTCGAATGCATCTAAGAGAGTTGGAATTGATGAAGTTTTACGGAAATGCGAGCAATATTAAGATTTTTCATGTGTTTTGGACCTCAAACTTCAATGCCCGTTTTACTCCACTTCCCTTTGTCGTAGAGGGCTCATATTTGACATGAGTTCATCTCATGTATAGACAAACAAACCCTGAAAGTTTCATCCGAATCGGAGCACCTCGATACGAGCTCTAGAACAAACCGAGCAGAATCTACAAATACTGCCTCTTAACTTGATAAGTTGCCAGAAATGATAAATTCGTTTCGTTTCGTTTTCGTTTTACGGAGCACGGTGGGGGACGCGGCCTCAAGTCAGTCCAAGTCCGGTTTCTTGTGGAAAAAAGGGTAGTGGCCGAACTAGTATTGCATACAAAATGAACACCACCGGAAGATATAGGGGATCGGGAGGGGGAAGGTGAAAGAAAATTAGTGTAGGTGTGAGTAGTAAGAACTTGGATGAGTTTAGCAGTTACGGTAATCTATGTTTAACACTGAATAAAGAAAAATATGAAATTATGATTCAAAGTAAAAAGGCCCGGAAGAAATTGAATTATTAATTAATTAAATAAGAAAATGAGATTTATACAAAGGAAACCTATGATGTATTTCAAATTTAAAGGAAATTGAAAATACACTGGAAACCGAAAGATGAAAACTACTTGTTTATGGAATATAAATCTTGAGGCATTTTTTCTGGGCCCCGTCCTGTCGCGTCCGTCAGTATTCTTGTCGTACATTACAACTAGAAGCAGATGTGCAAATGAAATAGTACACTTCGACCAGTTCAACCATTGATTAAAGTCCAATCAATCATTTACGGAAAACTAACATTTATCAACAACCTAAACTAAACTGTCTGAAAGTAACTTGAATCTCAAACTTCCAAATTTTTAATTGCAAAGCCAAACATTCCTTTACCTTGTTTTTAAACCAATAAGGCCGATGCAAATATTTAAAAAAGTTTTTGTCCCTCGGCCCTGGCCGAGGTCAAGGGGGGGAGGGGGCAAAAAATAAAAAAAAATATAAAAATTTAAATAATAAGCCATAATCTTCACACTTAAATGAAAAAAGTGTTTTAAAATGCATTTTACACTAGTTCAGTTGTTTTGCAATCATTCGTTTTAAAAAAATCTAAGATCTGACAAAAACAAAAATTGTATCGAAAAAAAAGATTTTGCATCGAAAATTTTCAAAAAATCTTAAGATTTTTTAATAAACCCAAACATGTTAAAAATGATTTTAAATGCAGGAGAATGTATTTTAATTTGATTTCAGCTGGTTGCCCTTGAATTTGCATTGAAATTTTGAAGTTTATTGTAAAAATATTTTTTTTGCCCCCTGATTTTTCGGGCCAATTTTGAAGGGGGGGGGGGGGGGTGACAAAAACTTTTAAAAATATTTGTACCAGCCTAAACATAAATGAACAGTTCATACTTTACAAGTTGAACACTCGTTGTTAAGACGACTATTCAACAGGGCGAATCCGCATTTGTAAACAAGCAATATATCCCCCTCTTACTTGACGTGAACTGTCACTTGAGCGAAAGGGATAGACTGCCTGTCCACAAACGCAGACTCGCCCCACTGAACTGTTACTAAGGATTTTGTTAACGCACATAAGAGCGTCTGTTGCTTGGATCGTGGCATAATCGGATCTGGACAGAACTGAAACTCGCGGGTTAACTAGTGCACAGTAATGTGTAATCAAAAATTTATTGCTCTTGGTTTCTGTCGGTTTATTGAACTGTAAAAAACGAAACTATTGGCACTACGCCCCCCGGGGCATGGCCTTCCTCTAACGTGGGATTTCTGCTCCAGCGCCTCTGACGAGAAAGGAGAAACCGGGACCGACGTTTTACTTCACCATCCGATAGAAGCTCAGTGGATAAGGCGGGAATCGAACCCGCGCCTCATAGCATCATCGGGATCGGCAGCCGAAGCCGCTACCCCTGCGCCACGAGACCCACGTATTGAACTGTACTGGACGGTAATTAGACAAGAAAACTGTAACTTTCTACATCATGAGCTGTATTTCAGAACAGGACGGTTCTGTTCTGTCTGATCTGTTCTGTACTGTGTCTCGCGGAGCAATGGCCACTTCTAGAGAAGATTCTTGTGACCAAAGATGGTAGTTCTAGCGGGAAATTCTATAACAATGCCAAGAACTCATTTGGAGATGCTTAGAATTATTCTGTAGTACTAGATCTAACTGAACTGATACAAATCTACAATCTGAACCTTTTGCATGCGCAAACAGATTTCGTGCCTTCCATTTCATTAGGGCACAGAAGCTCTGCAAACAAGAGTGTATCCCCATCATACCTTACGTAAACTGTCATTTGAGTGAAAGAGACACAATCCTGTTCACACCTGTGTGTCCTTTTGAAATGTTAGGCTCTATTTGATCGTCAAAACTCCAATAGATCCTCGATTCGCAACAATGGTCGATACAACCATAATCCGAAAACCGTTAGTTCAACAGATTAACGAATTTTGTCCGATATCACTTCATTACTGATTGATCGAGACTCTATGGATTTTTTGACTATTCCGAATGGTTAGCATACCATATAAATTGAAATCAGAGATTCTGAAAGCATTACTTAACTCACTTACACACAGATGGAGTCTGGAACTATTAAACAACCTAACGTTAAAAAAAACTAACTATTCTGAGTGCCTTGCAAAAAAAACTCATTTATCATAATACCAAATCCTAACCTCACACCCACTTAAAAAAAAGAAAAAAAAAACACAATGCCTAGAAGAGGCCTTTCTTACTGTTTTGTGTGAGCGTTGCTGTGCTTTATGAATTTCTACCTAAGCTAACAACGTATCAAAATGATTAAAACCTGTTCATACCAGATTTTACAAACAAGAATATTGAGCTGCAAATAAAAAAATCAATATCTTGCAATTTCACATAGTATAAAAGTTGTGATTTCTATCAACACAAGTTTATAAATATAAAATAAATGTGTGATATATATCAACATCGGAAACCATCTTTGCAAGTAGCCCTGAAACGACGGCAACGTGTGGCTCCATCTCCAGGGAAGTTGCCAGAAATGATAAATTCTGGAGATTAATTCTACAGCAAAATGTGAAACGTATTGTTGATACATTCAAAATTCTTTTTTTTACAAATTCGCTTAACCAGCTCCCAATGGGTGAAAAATATATCTTTAGCCATTTTTTTGCAAATGTAAGCGAATCATGTAAAAACTTAAAAATTCAATCCTATTGAAAAAATATATAAAATCGCCTGACTAATACCGCTAAACAGCGATGACATTAATCGGCTCCCCTCCCACTAACATTTACACACAAGATCCTCTGTAATTACTCTTAGCATTAAGAACAATGTAATTACAAAAGCCGACTCGATCCTAACCAGGTCCCAGTACCGAAAAGGACCTAATAAAAATAATTTTATGGAAAAAAACAGCGATGACATTGTTAATATTTTGAATACAAATATTTTTCAAATGGTTAAATTTGTCTTAACATCTAGATTTGAAAAAAAACATGTACTGGGTTGGTCAGTAATGCTTTTCCCGAAAAGTTTATCGATATATTTATGATTTATACAGAGTTTTTTTTTACTTCAGATTGAAAATGTGTTAAATAAATTGTTTAAAAAAAAAACACACACACACACTTGACTTTTGAAAAATAAACAATCAATATGTTTCTTGGGACATTTTGTTTTAACTTTAAATATAATTAATTTAAAATGAAGTTTCATAATATAAAATATTAAAATTTAGCTGAAATTTCATCCAATAAAAGACTTTTTAAATATCGCCTATTGCTTAACCCTCTACAACCCAACCCCGCCTCTAGACGGGCTTCGATTTAAAAAATCGCCAAAAATCCAAATGGAAAAAGAAGTAAAGTTTTTCGTAGAACAAAAGTTGCTCAAAATGACCTCCTGAACACGGAAAAAATAAAAATTCTCGAAAAAAAAAATTTGGGCAGTAGAGGGTTAAACAACTACATTTGTTCTCATAAAAACGCATAAAAACATACATGTATTGAAATTTAAAAAAAAAGTTACTTAATCCACCTTTAGGTGGTTGGTGCCTTCCTCTCATTTATAGTGATTTCAATCCCCCTAAAGTGTCCACATGTTTATGGATCTCCCCTAACGTTCGCAGCACCTAAGAAGTCCTAATAAAAATAAGTGATGAGTAAAAAAACAGACTACTTACAGACTTTTTGTCAAGATTATACAGACACGGCCTTTGAGGAAAATGGCATCTCTCTACACGGCTTTTTCGTGGCGATCAGAACCGACCAGTTGAGGTTATGTGAATTCATACCATTTTTTAAACTGCTTGTAATGTAAGATAGGTAAGTTAGATCTTGAAAATTCTTACTCCATCTAAACTGTCTTCTCATATGCTTTCTAAAAATATATAACATGTGAGGGTTTCATGAAAAAACACCCTTTTTACCATAGTTTTAATTGAATATGAAAAAAAAAAATTAACATAGCTTTTTAAATACATGATAAAACTGTATGAATTTAAATAGCAACTTAGGGGACGTTAAGACGGATCGATTAAAACCTTTCCGGCCAAAATCGATTGAGCCTGTGACGAGATATTCCAGTGACATTGATACAGCCAAACAGCCATGAAATAAATCTGCAAATATTAATTAACAAATTGACAAAAAATCTTGCAAAATTTTAAACAATGATTTTTGAAATTGTTAAAAGCACTCAATTCCAAATCAAGACATGATTAGGTACTTTATATGAATTAAATTAATTTAAAAAATGCATTGAATATTTTTTTTAAGCCTTGTTAATCCGCGAAATCCACGCCATCGCTGACAAAATCCGCGCCAGATCCGCGAAAATCGGGAAAGTGTAACCACCCTGCAATTAATACACCGATTACCTTTTTTTTCTATCATCTCCTGTAGCTATTTAGACAGTGGTTCCGATTTTCCCCAGTTGGCGGTAGTAACTTAAAGATAATTTGTAAAATATGTTTTTTTTTTGGGAGGGTGATCCAGCCGCACATCGTTGATGTCGAAACCTCTAAACTGGGCCCTCGTTCTGTCACGTCCGTCAGTAGTCTTGTCGTACATCACAACTAGAATCAGATCTGCCAATGAATTAGTACACTTCGACCAAATAAACACTGACGCTGTATGGATCTGACTCTAGAATAAATGCACAGTTGTGTGTCCAAAGTCCAAAATGTTCAATTATTCATATAAGTCCAAATATATATTTGGTAACTAACTTGAATTGAAAATCTAAACTAAAATCCTCTAAACCTAATGTTCAAAGCTAAACATTCCTTTAACTGTTGTATAAATGACCATTTACGTCAAAAAATCCGTAGTTCCTCGATTCGCAACAATGGTCAAAACAAACCTAATCCGAAAACTGTTAGTTCAACAGATCAACGAATTTTGTCCGATATTATTACATTATTGATTGATCGAGACTCTATGAAAATTTTGACATAAAATATGCCTAGTAGTCTACATCAATCAAAGTTTATTAACAGCATTACTCTAGCTTAGATTTATTTTAAATGCTAATGCTAAGCAAATACACAATTTTACTATCCTGAAGACCAAACCTAAAACCCACATTGTGATAGTGAAAAAGTCACAGACGCAGCGGTGTCTTGTGCAATTGTGATATTTCCACTATCGGAGAACTACCTAGTTCACGAAGACAGCTTATCGGTCAACGCTTAAGCCCTGGGGCTGCGGCAAAGCGAGTTCTCGTAGCATGAAGTGGTGTCCATAGTGCTTATAAAAAAGTATGTATACCCAAATTTTAACTAATGCACTAGGATCAAATCATGGCCCTTGACTTTACAAGGCCCAGGGAACAATTAGTTTTTGAATTCAAACTAAAAATAAAACAGTTTTTGCTTTAATGAAAGTTGATAGGCACACTATAAATGGTTAGGCGCTTATACTTACATCAAACCCTACGTAATGTACTACCCCCGGCCGAGTTAAAATGCGTAACCGGAAAAGAAGGTGTGCATGCCTGGCACGAACACTCAAAGCGTGTTCTAGCGTGCTGCTCGTACTGACTCAGAGCAAGGATGAGATGTAGGTGTAAGGGCAGTGCGTGTTCGTCGGGAACCTAGTGCATAAGATCGGTCAAGGCCCGTTCTTACACTGAAAATTGCGAATTGCGAATTTTTGTTTTTGGTAGTACCACCTCCTATCATTACATTTTGCCTATGTAGCTTTTTTCATGTTTTTACAGACACTTATTCATTTTTTTTGTTTGCTTTTCACATTTTCTTCTTTAGAATGTCACCATTGTCATATTAATTGCAAAAAAAAGTGCGTACAAGCATAATCTGGGACACTAGAAAAATTATTGCATACTTCTTTTTGTTTTAAACATAGGAAATGTTAGTAAAAAACACAGCCAAAGTTGACCCCTAAAAAAATGACATTGGCAAAGTCACAGGCAAACTTCCAACCTTAATTTTTTTCTAAAAGTTCAGTTATTGACAGTTATTGACATGTGGCGTCGCGGTGTTCATCAAGCATTCATAGCATGCTGAGGAAAATTTGATGCTTTCTTGGGGAAAGCCGTTGGTTCCGAACACCCCGGATGTATTGCCGTTGAGCCCGATGAGGGTTGAACGAATCGACCTGGTCCCTTCAGGAAAGCTGTCCTCCAGACGATTCCGCTCATTTCTGGCCATCCTAGAAGTTTCTACATGTTTTCCCTAGGCCTGTAGAGGCAAATGAACAAAAATTCAAAATTTCCCATAGTAAATCTCACGTAAACTTGAACTCGCTTGAGACAAGCCAGTTTTCATTTGTCCCGGGAATTCTCAAAAATTACCTCATTAAAAATAGGAACAGAACAAAACAATTAATACACCGATTACCTTTATTTCAGTAACAACATTTCAAAAGGGCGAAACCTACGATCCTGCCGTTTCGGGAAAATCAACATTCAATATTTTGCAATTTTGTTCAATTCCTATTTCCACAAAAAAGCATGAAAACCATAAATTTTGTCAAAACGTAATAGAAAATAGCAATAATGTCATCATAGAGAGCAATTTGGAATTAATTAAGGTGTTTTTGCTATTAAAAATTGAGAAAAAGAAATTACGCCTTTTTGAAGAGCGTGACTACATATTCGCCCCACCGTATTCGCCACCCACTCAACCAAAACAAGGGTTTAGCTCGTCAGGTTACGCCACAAAGCAGAAGTTAACAACAGATTCGCCCTTTTGTTTTTTGTTCATTTTTCGGGTTTTTAAGGAAAAAAGTGGTGAAACAACTATTTTATCATTGTGAAACGTTACAGTCAGTGATAATACAGTGATATTTGCAACCTCAGTGTTAAAAAATTGGTCTAGAAAGCCTTCATAAGGAGTCCGATTCAGGCCAATTCTCGTTGAGCCAGGATACACCGTAAGTAGCAAGTTGGTTTGAAGATGTGGTATGTATTGAAGTGACGTTCCTTGGGGTGTCCCCGCCGGAAGTGGGAGACATGGCACCTGACGACTAGGCCACCCCGCGCCACCATCCTGCCTTCTCAATCGAGGCGATGATTTTGTACGGTATTCCTCCTAAACCTCCCTACACTAACTTTTTGTCCTGCAACTGCTCGACACAGAATCCCCGGATGTTCCAAGAACCGGTAATTTATGGACCTTCATATCTAGATTGTGAAACCAGACCAGATCCGATACTAAAATAATTGAAATTAAAAAGTTATGTATTTAGGATCATACAAATCTGTGTTTTTTTTTTTTTTTTGTGGTCAGAGACATCAGAAACATTCATTTTGATCCATTTTGAGGATTGTCAGGTTAAAATTTACAAAATTATAACGAAAATTTTGTGTTTCTAAATATACGTCGGAACTTGCAGAAAATACTACATTCGCCCCTCGTGATTGGGTGAAAACACAAGGGCGGAAACTCAATTTGGTTTGTTTTGATTGATGTTGTTGATTAGCCCTTTTGTTTTTTGCTCGAAAACTACGTAGTTTTGGAATTTTGAGATGTTGGAGGGTGTTTTAGAATCAGTTTTGTTCGCTTTACATGATTCTGACGAAAACTCAGTTTGTTTACATCTGAGGGATTCGCCCTTTTGAAAAGTTGTTACTGATTTTCTATCATCTCCTGTAGCTATTTAGACAGTGGTTCCGATTTTCCCCAGTTGGCGGTATTAACTTTAAGATAATGTGTAAAATATGTTTTGTATAAAACATGTAAGTCACTTTTAACATGTAACACTTTTAAAATTTTCCATTGACTTGTATCATTTTATTTGTTGTCGCTTCTTGTTTTTTAGTCATTTTTAAAAATATTCCATTCCACGTCAAACAGGAAGTCTCCAAATCGAAAGTGCTCCGATTTGGCTCAAATTTGCGTCTTTCAATTACGAAAATATGCATTAGTAACAAAACATGTATAGGTCGGTCATCGCAGATTTTTTCATGTTATCGCAGTTTTAGTGGAAAAGTTGATTTTTACCCGTTTCGGAGACTTCCTGTTTGGCGTGGAATGGCTGTATATAAAGTCTAGACTCGATTATCCGAAGGGCTTGGCAAAAATTCACTTCGGATAATCGAATCACGAAAAAAAAGCCCCAGATGTCCCCTACAAGCTCCAGGTCGAATCGAATAGAAATCTGGATGGAACACTTTTTTATTTGAGTTTGAAATGTGTGCTATTTTTTCACAAAAGTGCCAATAACTCGCTTTAGATTTAAGCAATTGGGATGCTTCACCATGCTGCTGTTAGATTTTAACGTCCTTTCAGATGCATTTAATTTTTTTAAACTTAGTTAAAGTTTGCTCAAGTCACAGCCTTTTTAATATTTTTGACATTTTTGAACCATAAAACTATCTGTCCCGATTTGCCTCACTTCCCGTTGACTTAGAGTGCTCATATATTGGTCAGATGCAAGTTTTATATGTACAAACTAGAGCGTCCAATTTCCCGTCCCGGGAAAAAAAATCCCGGGAATTCCCGGGATTTCCCGAAAAAAAATATTTCCCGTTTCCCGGGAAATTTTTAAATTTCCCGGGAATTCCCGAAATTCAAGCGGAAGTTAACTTTTTCTTAAACTTTTGGAACTACTTTTTGAAAATGCTCTGAAAAAAATAATAAATGAACACACTGAACATGATTTTGGTCAATTAAATGAATTGTTTGGTTTATATACAATTAATCTGATTAACAGAAATTATGATATCAGAATAATTTCTGATAATATTAATTTTTAAAGCAACTGGGAATAGATATTGCTTAATGAGTATTACATTATTACAATTAGGTAATTTTTGAATAGATTGATTTTATTTCATCAAAACAATGTTAACTCCTTACCTCCAAATTAAAATTGAGATTTTTTTACGTTTTTGTTTACCATGATCAAATGAGATGAAAATCGAATTTGTGCAAAAAGAATTAATTCAATTGGTTGAATACCTAGTACTAAAGAAATTACAATTTGAAGTAAAAGAATTATGGAGCACTGGTGCAACTACAGGTGTTAAAAGGGTTAAATGTGAAAAATAGAAGACTTTTTATGGAATGATGTTAATTTATCTTATAATTTAAATCAAGTTGCATAATAATACAAAAAAAACATTGAAAAATTACTTTGTTCTGTTTGTTCTCAAAAAAAGCAAAAATATATTCAAAGCTCGCTTCAAATATTTGAAAACATTGGGTTGTTTGGAGTAAAACCAACACTAAAAAGCTTTACCATTTGTTCTGCTGCTGAAACCAGTATTTGTCATGAAAAACATAATTTCTGTATGTTATGATTGTGGATTATGCAATTTTATGATTGTGGATTATGGATTAATTTTACTCACAGCTTTGATAAAAATTATTTCTCATCAAAAAATACCTAAATACATTTTCTTGTAGTCGAAGGATTTTTTACGTGCAGTCAAGCTGCTAATTGATCTTAACAATTATTAAAACCATTAATGTTGATGTCCTATACTATTTTGTTGCATAATATTAATTAAAACCAAGATCATAAAAATTTTCGATAAATTTAAAATTTCCCGGGAATTCCCGGGATTTCCCGGGAAATTGGCTGAAAATTTCCCGTTTCCCGGGAAATTAGTAACCCCGGGAAATTGGACGCTCTAGTACAAACAATCCCTGAAAATTTTAGGCAGGTTGGTGAGGTCGATGCGAGATGGGTATACTTTGTTCGTGGACTCGCTTTTAATTTCTTTTATCTATCTAAAAACCGTCGTCCTTGTTTAGATTGATGTGATAATCACAAATAAATAGTATTGAGCTAATTCTCTTATTTTAAGCTTGAAAAACATAACTAACACTCAGGCAGTCATTTGGCCCCTATTTTTTTTTAAATAAAATTTTTATAACTTATGGTATAATTTACCAAATTGCATGCTTCCGGTTGCAAAAGGTCCAGATTTGACTATATTTTGAACTGTCAGATGGGGAACAAATATGGTCTATTTTTACCGGAGATATTCCGAATTCCGTTGGGGTACCTCGGCCCTCCTTCATGGAGTTTTTTTTATTCCTGAATCCGCGTTGCAAATGGAGCCCGATACTCTTCATATGTCACAGGAAAGACAAAGTTTATCCAGAATTTGAAGAATTTGATTCTGATCCGATATGTGTACATGAAAGTAGGTCTAGGATGTCAAATTAAGAAGGAAAAGTTCATTTTGAGGTGACTTTCATAAAATGAGAAAAATCTAAACAAATTATTTTGTAACGCGAATAGTAGATTTGGCAGCATAAAAAATTCTTAAAAATACAGCACAAACATTGAAAAGTTATGACCGCTTACCTTTATGATGCAACAGTAGCGAATGAAACTAGAATAATGCGTGTGCTAAACTAGAGCCTGTTGGCGCAGCTTTAAAAACAAAACCAACATCGATTATGTTGTGGGCACCCTTCCGTGTCCGCTAACCATGTAGATGACGATGAAATTGAAAGCAAGAAGAGATGAGGAGATAATCGAGATGAGGAATTATGCAAAGTAAACATATCTCTTATCACTATGGCAAAACAAGTTTAATGCTTTTAACATCGATTCTAATCAACTCCCGGAATGTGTTTACATGTTTCACAAGAGCATAACTTGAGGGTTCTACTAGTCTGGTGGCTGAGCCCCATAAATACTAAGCCGTGTCTACTAAACCAAAGAAACCTAGTAACTAGCAGTAGATAATTACTTCTTTGGGGGGGGAGGACCCACACGGGCGGCACTGGAAGGAAACAAATAGTAGGCCACGAAAACAAGGAGAGGAAACGTCACAAGGACACCACGACGTACAAAGTAGGCCGACTGGCCATCAAAGTTAGAACCACTTACGAAAGGACACACACTGTAGCAACAACAACAACATAGCAACTCACCTGTCTGGATCCGGCGCCGGAACATTTGTCACTCCCGGAGGCGACGTCAAGTTTGACGTTTCTCCTCCCTCCTGCGTTTTGGTTCCGTCGTCACGGGTAGCGTTACGCCCGCCGCCTTCTGCTCCTCACTGTTTTTTTCTCTCTCTCTCTTTTCTTCTTGTTCGGGAAAGTCACCGTCCAACTGGTCCCCACTCACTTGTAACTCTTCGGCACTTCCGTCGCACTTGTCACTGCGGCCACCGCGTTCCAGACTGTTCCCGTGATATGTGGGCCTCCTGCTCTTCGGGTCGGTTCTGCACTTCAACGCAAAATCCGCGCACACACACACTCACACGCGCGCGCACAAACACACACACACACACGACCACTAATGCTGTGTGGCTGCTGCTGGCCAGGGCCAGGAGGAAAATTTTTCGCGACGGCAATTTCTCGGTTCTCCGAGGCTCGCTCCCGAGTGGGTTTTCAAATTCAGACTGCGCGCATTCAACCGGAAGTGTCCGCATTACGCCCGCGGGCGGTCATTTTAAAGTAGGGAGAGGCACGCGAAGCCCAAAAATTCGTCCAAAATCCGCGAAAGCCAATGAAAATGTCTTCCGAAAGATTACGACTGCTTGTGGGGTGCTCGCGCTGTCTGCCAAAGAAGTGGCGAGGCAGCGACCGATGAGTGTGGCTCGCTTTCGCAGTGACGTTTACCCGCGGGTCTGGCCTGCTTTCAGTACAAAATTCAGGTTTGCGTACCCCCTGGCCACACCTTACGACGAATGTCACTGGCGGCCTGCATGAATGAGAGAGATCAATATGGCGCAGGCAGAAGGGCCACGAAAAAAAGGCGAAACTGACAGCGATGACAGTTGGCTTTTTGTGGCGGTGAAGGTCCAAGAGGGCAGGGTGACAACTGAAACATACGAAATATTTTCATGATTCTTGCAATTTTATGGAACAAAACGATTGCTGCCACATTTCAAAGAATGTTGATCATTCGTTGTGCTAATTTCCATACAAATTGAATAGAATTATGCACTTTTTAACGATTTGGCATTCATTTCTTGATATTGCGTTTTCACCTACTTGAAAATGTCATGTGAAATGCGCAGGGTGTTTTTGATGCGGGTTTCAACGAACATCACAAACGTCACCAAGCGGAGGTGCAAATTTCCGACCGGGGGGTATGTCCCGACCGAATATTCCATTTAAAACACGCTCAACAAAAATAAATAATATTTCGGGTATTGTGGTTTTCAAAATAAATCGAATACCAGCGCGAGTGTTTTTCATCTCGCGAAGCAATTTGCTTTGGTTTCTTTTCTGAGTATACCTCAAATGTCACACGCGAAACCAAAACAAAATTTCGCCGCGGCACCAAACTGAAATGTTGCCAGTTGAGTTGCGAAAAGACTCGCGCCGCGCCTTACACGGAGCACGGAATCGATCACGAAGATCTACCGGAAATCGTTCTGTGAGCGTGGATTTGATCAACCAAATAGACCATTTCATGATGTCTAACTTGGAGGGGACAATTACGGCACTTTTGATTTTTAAATTGGTGCCTAGGTCTTCCCATTTTGACTCTAGAGCTTATTCAATCAGCACCCACAACAACCCGCATCAGCAAAACTCTCCCGGTGGTAGGACACAACGGACCGGATTGAGGCCCTCGACAATGATGGCCACTTGTTTTTGTTTTATCAAGACGGAATCCATCCACTATCAGCAACTTAACCAAGACTTTTTTCCATTCTGCGTCTTTTTCTGAAGCTGAAATCCGACTGACCTTCAAAAATTACCCCAATTGAAACAGTTCTAGTGATAGCAGAACTAAAACGTTACTTAATCCACCCTTAGGTGGTTGGCGCCTTCCTCACATTTAAAGGGTGCTACCAAAAATGCAAAAAGTGCGTAAATAACACTTAAGTGCTTATAACTTTTGATAGGGTTGTCAGACCTTCAATGTTTTGGACGCATTGGAAAGCTCTTTTGCATACCTATCCAACAATAGGTCGCATGAGAGATCCAACATATCTGAGATCCGGCCTCCAAAAAGCGTATAAATAACACTTAAGTGCTTATAACTTTTGATAGGGTTGTCAGATCTTCAATGTCTTTGACGCATTGGAAAGGTCTTTAAAATACCTTTCTGAAAATGTATAGCATGACGGGTTTTCTTACAAAAAACACCCTTTTTACAATCTTCCGGACTTTTGTTGAAATCGTTTTTTTAGCATAACTTTTGAAGTACTTAACTAAACTGCATAATTTTTAATAGCGACTTATGGGACCCCAAGACGGATCGAATGACGCCAAAACGGACAAAATCGGTTCAGCCAATGTCGAGATCAGAGCTGAAAATGTCAGGGGTCCTGACGCGAAAATCGGCGACGCATACACGATTTTTTCAGATCCATTCACTGAACCGCAAAACCGTGACATAAACAAACCCGACTCAGTCGTGAGTGCCCTAGCTCACTGAGCAGCTGCAATGCGAGGCAGTAGTCGACCAACGCTCATTCAACGTTGCACGCACACACATAAAGAAACAAGTTTTTACACAAAAAGTTCGTATTTATGCGTGGAAATGTAATTTTGAATATAAGTTATGGTTGTTTTAAGTGTTTTACACAGTCTACAACCATTCGATTGTTTGGAAATAGTCAAAATAGTGTTAAGAGAGGATTTTACGAGTCAGTCATACGACACGAATTGAGTGAGTGTAGCTCATTTTTTCACGTCTCTCGTTCTCCAGCAGCCGACCGGCACGAGTCAGGCGGCAGTGGTTGAACGGACACAGTAGGCTTACAGTCACATGCTAGCAGTGAACTGACATTTTGGTTTGCTTCATGTGTACGCAGGTTTGGAAACATTTTGCAGGCCTGGTCGAGATATTGTCCGTTTCTCTCGAAGGTACACGCCGCGCGGCATTTCAGAATGTACCGCAGACACTGTTGCCAGCGATTTTCTACAATTTTGGTGCAATAAAAAACATACCCGGCAACAATGCCATGCGATTCGAAGAAGAAGATCAACAAAAACAAAACGCGCAGTATGGGATTTGACAGCGCGCATTTGCCGAAAGTGCGGCGCGTCGTTTCGAGGCTAGTATGCCGCGTGTCTTTTTCGGGAATACGCGCAGTAATCGAGTGACAATTTTTTGATCAACATCCCACCACACACACAGACATTTGCTCAGAATTTGATTCTGAGTCGATATGTATACGTGAAGGTGGGTCTAGGAGGTCTAATTGAGAAATTCATTTTTCTTGGTTTTGCCTTTCCTCAGTAAGGTGAGGAAGGCAAAACCAAGATTTTAAACAATAATTTAATCTAAATCGTTCCATTTCCTCGGCAAATCAGAAAAAATCAGCCACGTTTTTTTTTTCAACATCCAAAGCCGTCACAAAAATAAAAGCAAACACACTGATTCAAAATCACCTAAACATGCTTGACAGATATTTCGCGACAAAAAATCGTCGCGAGAGTTAAACCCTAAGATCTTAGGTTAAACCTGCTCAATTCGGTTTACACTGGAAGAAACCAACATAGCAATCTCATGTGTTTTTTCACGTGAGAGTCTCCAAAAACCAACACAATAAATTCAAGTGCTTTTCCTTTGACTCTCACATGCTTTCCATGTTAAGGTGAAGCCGTTGATCATTTTCGAAGAAAATTAATCATCACTATAAAAAATTGTGTATTGAATTCAATTTCACGAATTTCAGCACCAAAAGGAATCAGCATGTGCCGGTTGTTGCCTTCTTGAAGCCACTGAAAGAATTTTTGATCTAAATCAAATGTGCTTCAAAATTTATATAATTTTGTGGCACAGTCATTGACGTCCTAGTTGGCAATCATTGATTAATGACGATTTCCATAACTTTACAAGGAATGGGATAATCGTTACCAAAAGGAATCAGCTTGTGTAGGGCATTATTCTAAACAACTTGTTGAAGGAATTTTGTCAAAATATTGAAAGCGACGCAAAAATTATATCTTTGAACGAAAAATCATGACAATGATGGAAGTCTCCACGTTAAATGGATGTGAAATTCATTTGGTACCAGCTGATCGTTGGCAAAAAGGTCTTCATTATATTTTCGTATGCTGTCCACTTCAAATTCAAATGAATTGCACTTCGATTCGCCCCATTTGTCATTTCTTTTGATTTCGATGTGAAAAACACGTTAGTTTGAAATGGTTTAGTTTTGTATTGCCTGTGGCGAAAATTCTTCATTAGTATGATGGCCACGGACGACGGCAGTGCAAAATTTTCTTATCCGGCTAAAATCTTCTTTTTGCAACCAAATTACTGTTGTTATTTTTTTTTAATGTTCGCGCTGGTGGTAAGTAAAAACAAAAGAAACTATAAAATTTTAAATTCATGCGGATTAACATTACTTTTCCAGGCAGGAGGTCGTTTTCGGAATCTGCTTCGATCTGGAGCTCCGGAAAAAGATTGCAAGCGGTGTTTCTCGAGAATACGGATCAGCCTGCTGCGAGGCCTGCTGCCAGTTGCTGTTCGATTGTCTTGATGTATTTTTGATCGGCCAGCTTGAGTCCGTTCGCGATCCTGACCGTGACGATTTACCGGCCCAGTAGGGCGTAATTGTTGAGCGCCTCGATTACCAGATTGCGCTGCTCGTGATAGCACAGCGCCATCGGAACCTGGTCCGCAGCGTAGCAGTGAAGTGAAATGTGTGATTAAACGTTTTTTACATGATATTTTGACTTTGAAAAATAATAAAAGTTATAATTACAGAAACCATGAAATAAATTAACAAAAATAATTTCGCGACAAACATACAAGAGAGTTTAATTTTTATGAATTAAAAAAAATATTTTGGAACAAAAATCAAGAGATCCATCAAAAGGAACACAACAATCACAAAAGATTAAATAAAATTGTATTCAATAAACGCAATTTTATATCGAGATTAGCCGCAAGAGGCCGAATCTCAGAACGCAGAATCTTGAAACGCCGAAAATTTTATGGACAAAGGAGAATGGGCAAATTTGGTCCAAGGATGTACACGAACGGGACCAACTTTTTTCGAAAGATCTCACCGAGACATGAAAAAAAGTCTTCTGGACCAACTCTCTAAACCCCGGGGTTCAAAAGTTACAAGTTGTTGAAGTTTGAGCATTTTGGGTTAAAATGTACAAAAAATCGTATTTTTGCTATTTCTAAAATCATTTATAAAATCTCTGTTTCATTATGGATTTTGATTTTCTTGACTTCATTCGACGCGTATCAGCAAAAACTATGAGTTCTGATATGTCTTAGCATGATTGAAACATGATTTCTCTTGTTTTTATCCGTTTGAACCGTTTGTGCAAGAGGCATCCCATTGAAACAAGTCGAAACTTCAAGGTTTTGAAACCGGATCCGACCCAGACTGCTTCAGTGAGTATGGAAGGCTTCAGTGCAATGTTGTAACAACTTATTGGGATGGTCTGAGTCATCCGAGAACTCCTTGGAGTTGAGACCGGTGAGTCTACCGCCGTAACAAGCAAGATGTCGGCGGTTTTTGACAATGGATCATACCCGCATGGCTTCAGTGAGTATGGTAGACTAGTTTGCTGATGTGTTGAGATGTTCTGGGTTCTCCTATGACTCCCTGAAGTTAAGATCTGTGGGTCTACTACCGTAATAATCCAAATGTCGACCGGTTTTGACAACGGAACATACCCGCATAGCTTCAGTGAGTGTGGTAGACTACTTTGCTTATCTGTTAGGATGTCTTGGGTCATCCAAGGACTTCCTGGAGTTATGATCTGTAGGTCTACGGCTGTTAAAGGACTCCTGGAATGGTCCAGAACACCCCAACCTAACAGCAATACAGTCTGCCATACTCACTGAATCTTTGCGGTTGTGATGCGCGGTTAAAAATCATCGACCTTTTTCTTGTTACAGTGACCCAAATATCTAAACTCCAGGGAGTCCTAGGATGACCAAAGACATCCCAACACATCAAAAAAGCAGTCTACCATACTGTCTGAAGCTATGCGTGTATGTTCCGGGGTCAAAAATCGTCGACCTCTTGCTTGTTACGGCTGTAGCTCCACAGATCATAACTCCAGGGAGTCCTTGGATGACCCAGGGCATCCTAACACATTAGGAAAGCAGTCCACCACACTCACTGAAGCTATGCGGGTATGTTCCGTTGTCAAAACCGGTCGACATTTTGCTTGTTACGGAAGTAGACCCACAGATCTTAACTCCAGGGAGTCCTAGGAGAACCCAGGACACTCCAACACATCAGCATAGTAGTCTACCATACTCACTGAAGCCATGCGGGTATGATCCGTTGTCAAAAACCGCCGACATCTTGCTTGTTACGGCGGTAGACTCACCGGTCTTAACTCCAAGGAGTTCTCGGATGACTCAGACCATCCCAATAAGTTGTTACAACATTGCACTGAAGCCTTCCATACTCACTGAAGCAGTCTGGGTCGGATCCGGATTCAAAACCTTGAAGTTTCGGCACAAACGGTTCAAACGGATAAAAACAAGAGAAATCATGTTTCAATCATGCTAAGACATATCAGAACTCATAGTTTTTGCTGATACGCGTCGAATGAAGTCAAGAAAATCAAAATCCATAATGAAACAGAGATTTTATAAATGATTTTAGAAATAGCAAAAATACGATTTTTTGTACATTTTAACCCAAAATGCTCAAACTTCAACAACTTGTAACTTTTGAACCCCGGGGTTTAGAGAGTTGGTCCAGAAGACTTTTTTTCATGTCTCGGCGAGATCTTTCGAAAAAAGTTGGTCCCGTTCGTGTACATCCTTGGACCAGCTCCCATACAAATTTGCCCATTCTCCTTTATTTTTGCTAGGATGAAGTAAACCAGAGGGAAAAGCCATATCAATAATTTTGGCAAAAAGAGAAATTCCAAATATGAATTAAAACGTGTTGAAATATAAAAACGAAAAATTAAAAAAAAATCAAAAATTTATGGAATGAAAATGATCATAAAATTTATAAATTAGAAAATCTTAAAAATTCATATATCTAAGGATTTGAAAATTTAAACACAGTTCGTTCTTGATGATTCTCGCCAAAGAGTCACTCATAAAAATCGAACCACCAAATTTGTATTATTTTATTAAGAATTTAAGAATTTAAGAATTTCAGGATTTAAGAATTTAAGAATTTAAGAATTTAAGAATTTAAGAATTTAAGAATTTAAGAATTTAAGAATTTAAGAATTTAAGAATTTAAGAATTTAAGAATTTAAGAATTTAAGAATTTAAGAATTTAAGAATTTAAGAATTTAAGAATTTAAGAATTTAAGAATTTAAGAATTTAAGAATTTAAGAATTTAAAAATTTAAGAATTTAAGAATTTAAGAATTTAAGAATTTAAGAATTTAAGAATTTAAGAATTTAAGAATTTAAGAATTTAAGAATTTAAGAATTTAAGAATTTAAGAATTTAAGAATTTAAGAATTTAAGAATTTAAGAATTTAAGAATTTAAGAATTTAAGAATTTAAAAATTTAAGAATTTAAGAATTTAAGAATTTAAGAAATTTGGAAATTTAAGGATTTAAGGATTTAAGAATTTAAGAATTCAAGAATTTAAGAATTTAAGAATTTGAGCATGTATTATTTTTTGTTCTCTTGGTCGTTTTTAATTTTAAATTTTTAGAATTTATTATTTTTAAATTTTTAAATTAAATTTGAATTAATTTGTTTGAATTTTGAATTCCAAAATTTTTCTAGCTTTAAATTTATTTTTTTTTTATTTTAAATTCAAAAAATTTCGTATATTTGATTATTTGTAATCTAATTTTTAAATTTTCAGTAAAAAAGGCTATAAAAATTAAAAATATTTTTCATTTTTTAATTTTAATTTTTAAGTTTTGAACATTGTAGCTTTCATTTTTGAATGTTTTAATCTTTTATTTTTCCTCAAGAAATCTGGAAAAAAATCTTTCTATGGGGTGGGTTTTACTACAATTCAACGGCAAAGAGCCAGCATCCACATCTGAGCACAGTACGGCAACGAAAACAAGCCCCAATAATCATTTTTCTTACATCCTGGTATATAACTTCGAGAAAAGTTTGAAAAATGATTTACATGATTGAAATCCTTTATAAAATAAACAATAAATAAGGTTTTTTAACCGAACGATACTCAAAACTCAAAAGATATTAAAAAATAAAAAAAAATATAAAAATTGAAATTGTTTCAACATTTGAATGAAAAAAAAAATGTTTAAAAATGCATTATACACCTGTCCAGTGTCCAGCGACATAAACATTGAAAAATATTTGCAACGGCCTAACAGAAATCGAAGAAAATTTAAAAAAAAATCCCTGATTCCCTGATAATACTTTTCTTTATTACTTGAAAGTAATTTTATCGCTCTCAATTATTTTAAATATTAACCAAATTTCACATCCGCGCGAAATCCGCGCCTAAGCAAAATTAGCCAGCAAATCCGCGCCAAATCCGCGCTATCCGCGCGAAACGCGCCATCCGCGCTATCCGCGCGAAACGCGCCATCCGCGCGATCCGCGCCGTCCGTAACAACCCTGAAAGCCGTAAGGGGCAGATTCACGTGTGAAACATGTGATATTGCTGTGAGCCTTTCTTTCAGTGTTGTGCCGCGGCGATAATAATACAGTCAACTCTTTGGCTGTCGATCTTCTCGATATCAATAAGACTTTCTAAGCCCAGTGAAAAACAATATAATTAAACCCAAAAATGTCGCAGTGTCCTGATGCAAACAATGATCGAGCTTGGTCCTCTAGGGGCATGCCTAAATATTTTTGAAAAATTCAAAGTTCGCGGGACCCCAAACATCATGCTCCCCTCGCAGAGATTGCGCAAAAAATAATCGCAGAGAAATAAATAAAGTTAGGCAGACCTTTTTCATGGCAAGTTTTGCTTTGTTAAATTTGTTTTGAATATTTCTGGGTTAAAACTATGGGGTTGAGTTATTTTCCATCAGCGTGTTTTTGTTTGAACATCACAACGACGAATCACCCCTCTCAGTCCGATGTTTGTGACGTTCGTTCGTATTTATGCCGACAACACACTGCACGATGCAATGTCGGCCTAATCCTGCTGCTGCAGCAGCGACGACAAACTCCCCATTCAAAAAGTTGGGAGAGAGCATAAAAATTCCAACGACGCGTTCTGTTTACCAAAATAAGCCGATAAGAGTTTCTTTTTTTTAATATTACAAAATTGCTACATTTTGAAAGAGTAGAATATGATTTATTTCTGATAAGTTGAACTAAGTGCAACGCAGTGTGTGTGTGTGTATTTTTAGTTTTGTTTTTGAAGTTGCGATTTCTTGCGGGTCAAAATGCTCAACAACTTTGGCGAGTGCATCGAGGTGAATGTTCCGGAGTTCTGTCGTTGGTGTTCTGGATTTTAAAATTTGAAATATCTTTTTGTAGGATTTCGAAGTGTTCGAGCTGCTCGGAAAGGGCGGATTCGCCAGCGTTTACCGGGCAAAATGCTGCCGGACGGGGATTTTGGTTGCCATCAAAATGGTAAGTTGCGAGTTGGGTTCGTAGTTTTCCCGCGCACCGTTCCGGTTGGGTGCTCCCAGCGCGCCACGGTGTGGCTGCGTAATTTTTTTTTTTTTTACAAAATAATAAGTAAATTTTTCTTCAGATCGACAAAAAGCTGATGCAGTCCTCGGGGATGGCAAACCGAGTTCGACAGGAGGTCAGCATTCACTCTCGGCTGAAGCACCCGTCTATCCTGGAATTGTACACCTTCTTCGAGGACGCCAACTTCGTGTACCTTGTGCTGGAGCTGGCCGAAAACGGAGAACTTCAGCGCTATCTCCGCGACACCAAGAAGACCTTCAACGAGTACGAAGCAGCCAACGTGTTGAAGCAAGTAGTCGACGGACTGCTGTACCTTCACTCGCACCAGATCCTGCACCGGGACATGTCGCTGGCGAACCTGCTGCTGACCAAGCAGATGACCGTCAAGATCTGCGACTTTGGACTGGCGACGCAGCTGTCGCGACCGGACGAGAAGCACATGACGCTTTGCGGAACGCCGAATTACATATCTCCGGAGGTCGCGTCCAGGGCATCGCACGGTCTTCCGGCGGACGTTTGGGGCTTGGGTTGTATGCTGTACACGTTCCTGGTGGGCAGGCCACCCTTTGACACAGACGGAGTCAAGTCTACGCTCACAAAGGTGGTCATGTCCAACTACACGCTGCCGTCGCACATCTCGCAGGAAGCGCGAGATTTGATCGATCGGCTGTTGAAAAAGAACCCGGCGGAACGCATCAAGCTGGACCAGGTGCCGCTGCATCCGTTCATGCAGAAGGCGTCGTCGTTCGAAAAGTGTCAAGGTGGGACGCTAGCGTCCTCCGACAGTGGCATAATGACCATTTCGAGCGGAAATCGATCGAACATTCCGTCAAACTATAGCCAAGAGCGCTACCAACCTCCAGTTCAAATGCCTCTGCGCTACCAACCAATCAGCGAAGACTTCCAGGAGAGTATACTTCCGACACGGCCGCAATCAGCCGCCTACGGCCGCCCACAGACGTCGGATTTCTACTCCGGGTTCAGTGGAGACCAGCAGCAGCGACCTTCGACCGCGCAGCCACCCTTCGTACATCACATGAACCAGATCTCGCTGCTGCAGCAGTTCAACAGCCTGGAACTGATGGAAAAGTACAACGTCAACAAGGCCGAAGTGGTCAGCGTGGGACGGTCCAACTCGACGGGGAGTTCCGGGTTGATGCCGAGGCAGGACCATCACCACCAGCCGCCACAGATTTCCCTGCTCAACTCGCGACCCAAGTCGGCTTCGGTTTCGGTGCTGAACGGCGAGCATTACGGATACTGCGGCGACAAGGAAAACTACCGCCAGGTAGATAATGGCGCGACGGAGTCAGAACCGCTCAATCCGAGGAGTTATGTAAGTAATAAAAAAAAAGTTTTCCAACCTAGGCTCCGGCGAGATTCGAACTCACGATCTCCTGTTTACTAGACAGGCGCTTTAACCAACTAAGCCACGGCGCCTCACAAAAGTCTGTCTTCTCCCTTCGCAGGACTTTCTTGACCAGTTTCAGCCAAGAGACAATCATCGCAAGAGTCCGCCCCGCCATAGCAAGCGCATTGACATTCCGCCGTTGACGACGGCCCGCCTCCAGCCCAACCGCCACAAAACCAAGAACGCCATCCTGAGCATTCAACCCAACGGCGAGGTCGTGCTAGAGTTCATCAAGTACAAGTCCCGCGCCAAAGCGGATCGCGTAGTGGACGTGTGTCGCATTTCGTCCGACGGGTTGCGCTTCGTGCTGTACCATCCGGACGGGGGGAAGGGCGTGGCGGTAAAGGACGAGCCGCCCGATTTGCCACCGGGCGGGGCGGACGCCATCTTCAGCTACGAGAATCTACCCGAGAAACACTGGAAGAAGTACGCGTACGCGGCCCGGTTCGTGCAGATGGTGAAGGCCAAGACGCCCAAGATTACGTACTACAGCGAGCGGGCCAAGTGCCAGCTGATGGAGACGCTGGAGGATTACGAGGCGAACTTCTACAGTGGTAAGTTTAGTGGTACCTGTTCCGAGGACTTGCTTGTAAACTAAACCTTTTGGGGTTTTCTCTTCCAGGAACGAAGGTGATCAAATCGCTCCACGAAGGCACCAAAATTGTAGATAGCACCGGACGCACCTTCAAAGACACCACCGCCACCCTCAATACCGCCCTAACAATGGAGTTCGAGCACTTCCAGCAAACGTTCGACCACTGCCTCAACATCGAGCAAGCCCTCTCGGCAATCCACACCGGAAACACCTTCCCACTGATCATCGGACGACGACCTGCTACTGCAACGAGCAACCACGAGAACAGCGTATCAACCCCCCAAACTCCCCACCACAATCCCCACCAACTCTCCTCATTCGCCATGTCGGTCAACTCGGCCGCCACGACCAACAGCCGACGACCTCCGTGCCCAAAAGCAGCGCCCTCTTTTTCCTCCAACGTGGCCACCAAAAAGTGCACCATCCCCGGCGTCGGCACCGCCGTCCAACTCTCGCAGGGCGTCGTCCAGGTTCAGTTCGTAGACGGCGCAACCCTGTCGCTAATCCCGATCGAGCAGGGTGGCGGAGTGACGTTTTCACCGTGCTTCGGAACGCCGCTGCAGCACTACTCGGCCCAGCAGCAGCAGGACAATCCGGCGTCGCTGCCGGGCACGTTGCGCGACAAGCTCGGCCAGATGTCGCTGGTGTTGAGGGAGTTGAATGCCGCCCCCGTGCCATCGATTCCGTTCAACTTCCTCGAGGGAACCGCGTCGTCACCGCGGACGCCGTTGTCGCGGTTTTTGCGGTAGAAATTGTTTATTTGAATAGTTTGTAGCAGATTGTTGACGCTATGCACACTCTTTCTTTTAACTAGTTGACCCTCTCCCTGTACTGATGTAATTTATTATGTAGAATCTATATTTAATAAAATAAAGACAATCAATCAAAGCGGGGAGTTGTTTCTTTTGTGCTCTATCGAAGAAAGAAACGGCAATGTTTAATTCTGAACCAAAAAGTTCATTCTCTCTAAAAAGGTTGCTTGCTTTATTCGAAAAGATCGTTCTAACAAAACTTGACCTGACTTCTAGTGCGTGTCTGTGTATGTTTGTGTGTTTTCTAAACGTCGTCTTTTTTTTTTTGCTTTTCATGTCGTCCTCGAACATACTACGTATAATTCCAGGCGTAAAAACTTAGGGTGGGTCACAATTTCGTTCGACAACCGTACAACGAAAATGGGTTTAAATGTTACGATAAGCAGTTTTTTTTAAATGGAACAAGCGAGATTGTACGCAGCGTAACTTCTAGTGTTCAAAAATGGTGTTGGCATTTATGAGAAATGGAAGGGGATGATAAAGCATTTAGTATGCAGCAGTGGGATTAACGGGGAAAACAGCAGCGCAGGGGTAACATCTAACATGAGAACAAACGATTTTACGAAACGCGATAGTATTATTATGATTTAAGCAACACTCACCGGTGGTGTAGTGAAAGTTGTTCGAACTAAACTGTAAATTTATAAAATTCTGAAACTTTAAGTTTTTAAAAACATAAACTTTGAATTAGAATTCTTAAGAAGGCTTCTTTCTGTAGTGGTAATAACACGTATTTATTTCAGTTTACTGTATAAAATCAAGTTATCTAAAAGGATTGATTAGAGAAGAGACAAAGAGACTTCTCACTTTTTTTCATTGAGAAGCCGAAAAAAAAAATAACTTTTAGGTAAATACATATTTCACTTTCTGTGCAACGACATAAAAAAATTAAAACCAAGTTTTGGACGATTTTTTTGTTTTACAAATCTGGACTTTTTTAAAGGTCCTATAAACAAATCTGGAGTTTTTTTAAAGGTCCTATAAGTTATTGTGTTTTATACGTTTATAGGACCTTTTCATAACAACTCTAAAAATATAAACTTTGAGTGTATCCCGCCTACTCCGTTGATATAAAGTGTGAGGGGGATACACTCAATTTTATATTTGTTTATAAGGCCTTACCAAATGAGTCTAGAAATAATCTCTCATCTTGGGATGCAATTAAGTATGTAAAACATCAGATAACTTTAAAAATGTTTTTTTTTACTGAAAACAGTTTCTTTCAATGACAAAATTAAATTCGAAAATATTAATCCAAATCTTCATAAAAAAGTAAGCGATTACAATGTATTACAATGGTTACGGTGTTCGCTTTGTAAGTGAATAGTTCTGGGTTCGATGCCCATCTGCTCCCAACGAGAAAGTTAAGAACACATAAATTTGAAATTGAACGAAAAAAACAAAGTCGCTCGAGGCGGGGTTCGATCCCCCGTCCTTTTTGGATTGGTAAGCAAAAATGCTAACCACTAGGCCATGACGACTTGGTGAGCTTTGATTGGAATTAGGAATACTGTTACAGAGAGCGAGTTGTGGCGCTATAACCACGGCATATAGTGTCCAGGGCATTCGTGGAAATACAATGTCCCATCCCAGAGGGTCTCGGAGTACCAAACCTTCTTAGCATGGTGCTCCCAACGAATACAACCAAAATCTCGGAGCGTATGGTGGTGTGCCCCCATGCCTCTTCCTCCCCTGTCGATTCAGAATTGTGTTGTTGTTCGAACACTCAGTGCTCAAACTCAACCCAATAGGGACGTGGCGTTACATCGTGCTGCCACCTGGTTTTTTTAAGCGCAAGAGTGTAAAAGTGCTGAGTCATTGTCTAAAAATAGACGGCGTCCTATCTCGCCAGCAAAATGAAGTCGATAAAGTAGTTGGTTTCGATGAGCAAAAGTGGAAAATGTGGTCTAAAAATAGCGACGCCATTCCCCTATTACGAATCATCTCTGCGATACGGCTTTACGCAGTAGGCCTGGCTGCTTTAACGCTTGTGATGTTTCAATGCATTCCGATGAAATAGTGCACAAATGTTAATAAATGACAAGAAGAGTGCTAGGCGTCATCTAACCTAAGGCACTCTCCAGGATCCCTTCGAAAGATTGGTTGCGCTAGGGTCTGATTAGATTAGATTAGAATATATATAGAAACCATCGAACTTTTTTTTTAAAAAATCTGGAAAATTGATCATTTCAGTAAAAATTAAACTGAGCAACACATTTCTGGGAAAACACTTTAAAATCAGAGAAAAAACATAAATAATCAGCCTTTATTATGATTAAATTGTATTCTTGATTTTATGAAGTTTTTATGCGCATCCTAGGAATAGATTTTCGCCAACTATTTAAGCGGAATGCAATAGCAATGTTCGGCTGTAACTGCCATTGAAATTTAGAGCATCCGAAATTTAAAAAAATTTAATTTAAAAATTTCACTGAAATGTAGACAAGTGTTGCCAGATCATAAATATTTTTTCTGAGATTGAGAATCTTTTAAAATTTAGATGAGATCAAACAAATGTTTGTTATCAAAAACGAATTCTTTTTTATATTTTCATTGCGTCTAGGGTGGCCTCTTATCTAAAAGTCGTATTTTTTAATTCCCGACCAGGGATGCCAGATGATTTTTAAAAATGTCTGTGAAAAAGTCTGTGTATGTCTGTGTCTTTGTCTAAAATTAAAATAAATCAATTTACAGTCATAGAAATCTATCAAAAATTGTGTTTTTAAGCATTTGAAGACTAACGAAATAAGTTTCGATTGATATTTTAACAAAATAACAATTTAATGAAATTTTTAAAAAGTCTGTGTACCTCAAAAAATGTCTGACACGAGCTCAAATGTCTGTGAAACACAGACAAATCTGTGTATCTGGCATCCCTGTTCCCGACCTTTCCAAAGAATGAGGATCCAAAGAACTACAGAACCGAATTTTCAAATACAAATACTTTACCATTTCTATAAAAATAGAAACTAAACTACACATTACATAATACAAAAATTCAAGGTTCATTGAAAAAAAAAAAAACTTTACTTAATCCACTACAGGCGGATGGTGCTTTCTTCACATTTTGAGTGTAATGCTAGGTAATATCTGAGATCCGGCTTTCACAAAGTTCACAAATAACACTTAAGTGCAAATAACTTTTGATAGGTTTGTCAGATCTTCAATCTACTGGACTCGTTGGAAAGGTCTTTTGATTATCTATCCAACGACAGGTCGCATGATAGATCCGGACAACGTTTTTGTCAAAATATCTGAGATCCGGTCTCTAAAAAGTTCATAAATAACACATAAGTGCTTATAACTTTTGATAGGGTTGTCAGATCTTCAATCTTTCGAACTCGTTGAAAAGGTCTTTCAAATACATTTCTAAAAATGTAAAACATGACGAGGTTTCTTACAAAAACCACTCTTTTGTTAAAATGGTTTTTTTTGCATCACTTTTGGAATACATAGGTACTTAACTAAATTTTATCATTTTCAATAGCGACTTATGGGACCCGAAGACGGATCAAATGAGACCCAAACGGTCCAAATCGGGTCAACCAGTCACTAGTGTGCACAGGGTGGGGCAACTGCCCCACCATTCTCTGAAATTTGTTCTAAATTTGGTCATGGGTTGTCCACAAATGACGTATTTTTCAAAACGTCCTTATTATTGCCCCACCTTCCTCAAAGAGCTGGGCACGCTGGTGCAGCCAGTACCGAGATAACTCTGTGCATATTTTTTTGGTCAACATCCCACCACACACACAGATATTTGCTCAAAGTATGATTCTGAGTCGATAGGTGTACATGAAGGTGGGTCTAGGAGGTCAAATTAAGAATTTCGTTTTTCGAGTGATTTTATAGCCTTTCCTCAGTAAACTGAGGAAGGCAAAAAGCCAAGCTTAAACGTGATGGCTAAGTGTTTAAAAATACTTAATCTTAAATTATCTTTTTAATTTCATTATTTATTAAACATGATGACATTTAGGCATTTGCTTGGAAAATTATTTTCATCAAGTTCCCTTTTAATTTTGTGAATTTAATATATTTTTCTTCTATTGCCAATCTCAAGTCAGAAACGTTTGCATTTTTTAGCAATGTGAAAAAATAAACACAACTTCAAAATTATTTGTTTGACACGAATTATTATTTTTTCAACAAAATATTACAAAAAGTTATTTTGAAACAAGTATGCTTAGGATTCCAGACTTTTTCCGATTTTTTGACAAAAACCTATGATTCCCGACATGAAAATATATCCTTTAACAGATCTAGGAACACTGCCATGAGATATCCTAAACAAAGTGAAATTAAAAAAAAGCAAAAACAAAACCAGATGTAAGAAATAAATTTTCATGAAAATAATTTCTGCGAACTTATGTTTATATAGACTAGACATTTCAGCTTCGATAAAGTTTGACGATCTGGCAACACAGTCATTAGATTCCAATACTTAAGTAAAATGTGTATTTTTTTTTATCAGATAATTGGGTCCTAAAATTAAGCTTTAATTTGTGATATTATTGTTCACAAAGATTCAGCTTATTTTTCTGAGTACAATGACCTGTTGTACGACCGCAAAGGATTTAGAACGGAAATCAATTTAATAAAATTAACTTCGCGACCCTTCTTGACAGAAAATGTCCTACTTGACAGCTTTCTCCAAGAGGACCATAGTTGATCCATCGGAAAATGTTGCCCTGGTATTTTTTTTTGCATTAAAATGAAAAAAAAAAAGGAATCAGAAATAGTTTTTAATCGTGTTTTTTTATTGTACATAAGAATTGACACAGGGCTTGAGGACCATATTGTTTTGGATAACCAAAATATAGGTATTCACCTTTAGAATTGGCAAAGTTGTATGATCTGGCAACCCGGTCATAAGATACTACAGAGCAGCAATTGTAAAAAAATATAGAAAAATAAATAATTCATTTTATGTATTAGAAATGATTAGCAGTTTGACACACGCCAAAATAAGTTTAATAATATTACCCAAAACAAGTGGTAAAAAATGACTTTCCACATTGTTCTGAAATTGTTTGAATTTTTACATTTGAGCATTTTTGATCCTCCAATAAGCTCAAAACAACTTTCACTACCCACGATGTTCGAAAAAGTACTAGCTATTAATTGGAATGGTAATAAGAGACGGTTAGTGACTAACTAATACTGTTTCAATGATTTGGATAAGAATATTTTTTGCACACAATGACGAACAAAGTTTGTTTGTTTTTTTTTTCCTTTTCGTATGATTGATAAATGCGATTATAGACAATGACGATGATTGTTTCTGGGAAGGAGAGAGTATCTACTTCTTTCAGGCTGCTCTAAGTATAAATGTCGGTTATTTTTAGGAATGCTTTTAGTGGAACGTCCGCGTCGAAAGCCGCTGTAAATGTACGGGTTTCGCGTAGGCAGGCCTAGTACGGGGTTCTTTTTTTTTCTACTGAAACCACCGATCTTTTCTCTTTCTCTCTCTCTCTCTCTCTCTCGGGAAAGGGGTTTGCTGGTGCTGACAGAAAAGTGCGACTCTATATAAAAATATGCCATTCTTCAATGTTTCAAAAATATATGTAGAACTTTGCCTTTACTATCTCACGTTGGTTGTGTTTGTTTTTTCTACGATATCACACGGTGTCTCAGAGAGGTTTTCTTTTAAATGGTTTTTGTGTTGTTGGATTTATGATTTCTTACTATTGTGATGTACGGATTTTTTTTGGAAACGGATGTTTGAAGTTAGGATATGTTCGTTATATTTGTAACTTTTGTTGCGTTCTCTGGCTTCTACTCTCAACATCTCTACTGGGTTTGGATCTCATTCAAAACTCTTCTCGGAAAAACTGCATTCTTCAACTAACCAAAAGTGCGGTTAGTGCGACAAATTATTGTTTCATTGTCAGCCTTAGTTACTCTTATTTTTGTGTTTTGTATAATATTTTAAGAGCAGTTATTAATGTGTGTTGTATCTTTGTGCCTTTCTATACGAATTGTTCTGCTCCGTAAACATCTATCTTAGCGCGCTTCCAGGAGGGATTACATTGAGCAGAGTTGGTGGTGGGGGAGAGATTAAATGATATCTTCGTTTTGGGGGAATGATAACGATAAAGGGTTTTGCGGACGGATAAACTCATACCAGCTCGCTCGCCTTGGAGCGAGAGAATCGAAAATACTTAAACGACTAAAACGTGGACTTACCGCGATTGAAAGATTGCTTGAACTGAGTGCGCGTCAACTAAAAATCTAAACGAAAGCTGCTCGTCGTGTAGCGGCCGAGCCACCGCAGCCGCAGCAGGTCGCGCGGGACGAAGACCATCATGTGGCGCCGCTGTTCTCAATATAAATCTCCTGGGCCGTATCCTAGAAGCGATCCTTCGAGGACGTAGTGTACTCCATCTCGGTCAGATTCTGGATCTCCTGCAGCTCCTGGAACTTCTCGTGGTCCCGAATGTGGGCATAGTTCGCCGCCAGACACATCAGATAGTGCACCAGGCTGAGGATGATCAGCAGGCAACTGACCGTGGCCAGGATGAACATGATTTCGCACTTTTCGACGCCGTCCTTGCAGAAGGCCTTCACCTTGGTCTCGCAAATGTTCATGTCCTGCTGGGCGACTCCGGCCGGGAACATAAAGTCTGCAAGATAGAAGCTCAATCAAATTTCGTCCCCTTCAACAAACCCTTCAAAATACTCACAAAACTGCGTCAAATCGATGCAATTCTTGTGCGACTGCACGTTCGGGTTGGCGCACATGTTCCAGAACACGGTAAAGATGAACGTTACCACCGTCAGGAAGCACAGAATCAAGATCCACACAATCTTCAGAATGTACGTGATTCCCATAAACACCGCACACGAGATGCGACCACCAACGCGCGATCCCCACGCCCGGTACACCTTGTAGCGGGTCGCACCGGTCGCCAAAAATCCCACAAACAGGATCATCAACCCGAGCGCCGCCATCGAAGCACCGATCACTACGAAGATCATCTGAACGGCTTCAATCCTACGGAACAAAATAAAAAAATCTTTAAAAAATCGTTCAAATATGTACGACAAAAAACACTTCAAACTCACCACATCAACCGCAGGTGGAACACCTGGTCCAGCATGATGATGGCAAAGGATGTACCCCGGTACATGGTTCCGCAGAAGATACCCACGCCGATAAGGCACATGACCGTGGCGATCAGCGTCGCATATGGTATCCGGGTCATGCATGATTTGCAGCAGTCGCCTGGAAAAACACGGAAAGAGAAGAAACATTTAATTAGATAAAATCTATCAACGCCAGGAAAGTTTTTTGAAGTCACAGATGATTACATTTGAAAGTAATGTAGTGAAGATATGCAACACAAAATGACAAAGAGACAAGTAAATGAAAATTGTGGGCAACTTTGCAAAATTTGCATCAATTCCGGGATAAATAACACCTCTGAAACTGCAACATTCGTTTGAATGTAAAATTTTCTCTTCTTTTGATCTTAAATTGAAAGGCGACAAAAAAATAGTTTAAATAAGTTTTCAATCAATCCCAAATTTAAAAATCTATAAAATTTTGCATTTTTTTAAGCTGAGCATAAATTAAAATATGGAAAACTTTTTGCTGGTAAGGGCATCTCCAGCGCTGGGGTGCAAATCAAATTTGCACCCGGCTCATGAATACCGAGATCAAATTTGCCACCTTGAAAAAACTCCGTCATCCCCACCGCTAGGGTAGCAAATTTGCCACCGAAACAAGCCCACTGCGGGAGGCAAATATGGGTTTTTATCATTTTTTGCTCTCGTTTACCTTCAAAATCAATAGGTCTATTCCCGTACCTGCAGAATTGCAGAATTTCTGCAACTTCTGCAAAATTCTGCAGCCAGCATAAGTCACTTTTTTGCAGTACGTTCCCGTACTTTTCAGTTCGCTCTCTTCATCTCTCTCTTTTGCAGAAGTTCTGCAAGGAGAGAAGCCGCAAAACTTTTGCCTGGGTAGCGCGTTCCAGTACTTTTTCTGCAATATTGTACACAGTTGAGTGGATTTACTCAAATTGGGTATTAAAGTTTTTTTTTATTATTTTAAAAAAAGGGATTGACAAAAATTATAGTTGAAAGAAGTTTACCTCTAGAACGGAGACTTAGGTAGAAATTATTCATTAGAAACATTTCAAAACTTTTACATAAGAGGGCTTTTGTTAATTTGATTCGGTTAACCGCGGTGGATTTTCTTGAAATAATTCGAACTGTCAAAAATCCACCAAAGAATCTACCGGTGGATACTTTTCTACCACAGTTTTTTGTGTGATCAATGTGGTAGATGTTTTGGTGGATTTTTGACAGTTCGAATTATTTCAAGAAAATCCACCGCGGTTAACCAAATCAAATTAACAAAAGCCCTAAGGTAAAAAATAGAAATGAGAATTGCAGGTACGTACCTGCGTTTAACAAATAAAATTCAAAAAAATGACAAACAAAGGTTTAATATAGAAGGGATCATAAATACATGTTTTGAGAGCAGACTATTTGAAGGATTTTTTATTCAGGATAACATAAAAAAAAATATAGATGTCACATGGAAGAACAACGGTGACGCAGCAAAGTTGAAAAATATTAGAAAGTAAATGAATCACACACTCAAAAATATAGAACACATAAATTTAGAAACCCGGAAATTAAGAAAATCATAAATAAAAATATAAAAAAAAAAACATTTTTTTTAATTGAGAAGCTAAAAAAATTAAATCAGCTATTTGAGAAATTTAAAATGCAAATATTTATCATAGAAAAAAAAATCACACATTCAAAGCTTAAAAAAATTAAGTAATTCAAAATGTAAATAATTAAAAAAAGCTTAATTTCAAAAAATCAAAATAAAGAAAAATAAGGTTGAAATATAAAAGTTCAGACTTGAGGTATTTTGAATTGAAATAAAAATCTAAATTTTGAATATTTAATAGAACATCAAAAATCTAATTCTACAGTTAAAAATTTAAAAAAATATAATTTAAAAAAGTAAAATTTAAAAAATTGTAAATAAAAAATCAAAAACTGAATTATAACAAATAGATAGTTTGTACCGTAAACTGGGGTCAATCGGGACACATGGGGCGAATCGGGACAGCAGTTTTAACCATGTTGGAGCGCAATATTTTGATTTTTCTGGTTGGTTTCGGTTAGAACAGACTCAGGCCAACAAAATGTGCACATCCATTTCCAAATTTAAAAGCTTTAAGTGCTCTAAAAACTGCTGTCCCTATTCAGACTGTAGTCCCGATTCACCCCAGATTACGGTACTCTATTACCCGAAGACCGGGAAGACCTCTGCGAAATTTCTAATCTCTAAATCCTCTAAATATGCATTTCAAACCTAAAATATGACTCCAAAATAAGTGTATTTCTATTTAGGAATTTAGGGATGTAGGGATTTAGGAATTTAAGAATTTAAGTATACCGTATAATTTTTAATAAAATTTATAGATATAAATTTTTAATAGTATAAAATATGATGTGTTAACAACGTAACTTATGTTTCAGCAAAAAAAAAATTATGGTCATCAATCATATAATCAATTATATTTATTATTTGTTTGGTACAGTCTAATACCTTTTTTTATGATTCCTTCATTAAAAGTTCAACAAAATACATTTAATATTTTGGTTCATATAAGAATACAAATTGGTAGCACCGCCACAAGTACAATTTATAATTTGTCAATTACATTTACCTATTATTTTAACACACATATTTAGTCTGTTCAAAAGCAATTTAAGATCAAAAATCAATTCTTAAACAAATATTTTTTTTGAAATTTATTCAACTCAAAAGAAATGTGTCTTATAAAAGTTTTTAAAAACAATTTAAAAACAATTGTTCTTATGATACAAATTGTTTGTTGGGTTATTAGCCGTGCTGTAATACTAGATTTACTTATAAACTTTATTAACTCTAAAAATAATAAATTCGCTATATCACAAGCTATATCATTACATTACTGAACTAAGCCTGAAATCGTTAACATAAAATATAGTTCTCAATAAAACCAGATATTAAAAAAATACCCCAAAATCCATCAATTCCAAATATACAAACGTCCTTTCAAAAATACTGCTTGAATTCAGTAATAATAAAACATCAAATTTATTACACCTACATAATAATAAAATGCTTGATTTAACCCAACTTGCAAATTTTATGTAAGCGTGTACTCACACCAACTTGAAGTTACTTTTCAACACGAAAGAGAAGAGAGAGCTTCCCTGACTGAAAAGTCCGTCGGACGTCCGTCGTTTGTCGTCCGTGCAATCGTACGACGTCGCACGACAATGTCGCGCGACTATCGCACGAATGTCAGACGTTTTTGCACCAAAATGTCGTATTTGTCGTGCGATCGATAATCGAAATTGTACGACATTGTCGTACGACATTCGACCGACGTCGCACGGTTTTGTTATTTAGAATGTCGTGCTATTGTCGTGTGCTGTCATTTCGGATTTTTAGGTTATGTTGCTGTTGAAAAAACTGTTGTGTTGTTTTTTATTTTATTTTTTATTCAAACACATCTAATTTCACAATAATATTAACTTTTTCACGAAATTTAACTTCCGGATCGCCGATTCTTCTCCAACTTGGCATTCTTCGGATGCTCTCGGATTTGCATTGACCGCAGCTTCCGGCTTGGATGTTGGTGTTGGACTTTGCTTCTCGACGAGCTGATCAAGGTTTAACCCGCCAATCTTGGATCTCAGGCGGATTGATGGCCACCGGGGTACGAGATAACGTGAATACTTCCGTGGGTTCTACGGAGGCGAACTCATGGTTTCCGGCATGATCGGATTGGAATATTTTAGTTGCCTGAAAAAAGATAACGTTGACGTTTACATTAGGAATGAGCAGGATAACTTCTTAATATACACTGCGACATTTGCCAAATTACTTTAATTGGCATCAATTTATAAATTAAATTCATACTTAAATATTAATAATATAAAAATTTCAAAAAAAGTATTTTAAGCATTAAAATCAATTAAAAATTAAGACATTTAAAAAAAAAAACTTATAAAACTCATTTTTTGCAACTAATTTGAAAATCGAAATTACAAGAATTTTTTTTTTTAATTAAGCATGTATGTTTGCTGATTTTTTGAAATTTTTAAATGTTTGAAATTTAGGATTTTAAAATTTATGAATTTCAAAATTCTTTAAAATTATTTAAGAACTCTAGAACTTAGAAGATTTTTAAGGATTATACAATTAAGTTTAAGGAATTTGGGCTTTTAAATATTAGGATTTTAAAAAATATCATTCTAAAAAAAAATCTAAAATTCTAAAATTCTAAAATTCTAAAATTCTAAAATTCTAAAATTCTAAAATTCTAAAATTCTAAAATTCTAAAATTCTAAAATTCTAAAATTCTAAAATTCTAAAATTCTAAAATTCTAAAATTCTAAAATTCTAAAATTCTAAAATTCTAAAATTCTAAAATTCTAAAATTCTAAAATTCTAAAATTCTAAAATTCTAAAATTCTAAAATTTAAAATTCTAAAATTCTAAAATTCTAAAATTCTAAAATTCTAAAATTCTAAAATTCTAAAATTCTAAAATTCTAAAATTCTAAAATTCTAAAATTCTAAAATTCTAAAATTCTAAAATTCTAAAATTCTAAAATTCTAAAATTCTAAAATTCTAAAATTCTAAAATTCTAAAATTCTAAAATTCTAAAATTCTAATTTTTATATTTTAGAATTCTATAATTTTTAGACTTTTGAAAATTTCTAATTTTATAATTAATAGAATTTTTCGAATTTTCAAAATATATAACTATAAAAATAATTTGATTGTAATTTTATGTTAGAATTTTTAGAATTTTAAACTCATAACTTTTAGAAGTTTTGAATTCTAAACTCTAATTTCAAATATGACGAACGACATTTAGATTTTTTTTATTTCATGAATTTTGGGATTATAAGAATTTTAATAATGTTAGAATTTAACAATTTTAGTATTTTTGAATTAAAGAATTTCAGTATTTGAGGTTTTTAATTTCCAAATTTAAATATTTTAGAATTTCAGATTTTTAGTGAAATGTTTTGAGAACTTTAAGACCTTGAAAATTTTATGATTTATTAAATTCTATAATTTAAGAATATTAACAATTTACAATATTCTATGAATTTAAAGAAATTTTTAGTATTCAAATGCTTGCATTCTATAATTTGAAATACTAGAGTTTGAAAATTAAGAATGAAAAACTTTAGAATTTTACAGTTTTAGTGTTTAAGATTGTTTAAATTCTGGTAATTTAGATTTTTCTTTAGTTTAGAATTATTGGGTAAAAACGTGGATTAGATAACAATTTTTATGTTTTGAGGTTTTGAATTTAATACAATACAAACACACACTTCGTTTCTAAAACATGACTCACCAGTTTCATCAGGTATGTGCCGCAACCTCCCGCGGAAAGTAAAACACCAAACACCAACCGCTACCTCGATCGCAAACCGATTCCTTCCCGTCCCGTCTTCCGGAATGACCCGCCAAATTTCCCGTCCTCCTTCACCGCCTCGAAGACCGAAATCTGGAATAGAAGACACCAAGGAAGACACTTTGATTCGGTCACTCGCGCACCCTGGCCGAATCATTTCGGCAGCAAAAATATCACAATCTAGAACTAAACTTACCTATTATCCGTCGAAAATCGTCCAAAATCTTCTCAGCTCCTAAACCAAATACCAAAAGTAACGACAGCTGGTTAGATTCGGTTGCAATCAAGTCCGAACAAGATCAACTGAAGAGAACTGTCAAACTGTTTGCGTCGACGATAATCGACGTCGAATTGAAGGAAAATCGATCGAAAAAACCATGTCGAGCATGTCAAGTGTTTGTCGTCCGTTTGTCGTCCTTTCGACCAATCGATATCGAAACGGTAAAATCAAAACCGTGCGACAACTCGTACGACGTGCGACATTTTTCAAACAGGGTTGCAGAAAAGTACGGGAACGGTTTTGCTGCAACTTTTGTCTCTCTCATTGCAGAAGTTCTGCCTGAAAGAAAAGTTACTTTTGTTGCAGAAAAGTACGGGAACGCTCTGCTGCCGATTTCGTGCAGAATTGCAGAATTCTGCAGTACGGGAATAGACCTAATAATTATGTGTTGATTCATGCCTTGAAATGCTAAAAGTTTATTAAACTTTTTAATCCTATTGAAAATTTCAAAGAATCTCATTTTTCGAAAATGTCGAAAGTTAAACCATTTGCTAGCCGATTTGATTCCCACCAAATTTGCTCTCGAGTTTGCCCCCGAGTCTCCCTCGGTACCTGTCGGGTACTCATTTTCTGATACCCGACAAGTACCGGCAAACCGGGGGCAAAGTTTTGAATGCGTGTTTCGGAGATTTTTGTATGTCTGCTCTTGTGTATGATTCAAAAATTCAAAAATTCAAAATTTCAAAAACTCAAAAATTTAAAAATTCAAAAATTTAAAAATTCAAAAATTCAAAAATTCAAAAATTCAAAAATTCAAAAATTTAAAAATTTCAAAATTTAAAAATTCAAAAATTCTGAAATTCAAAAATTCAAAAATTCAAAAATTCTAAAATTCTAAAATTTAAAAATTCAAAAATTCAAAAATTCAAAAATTTAATAGTTTAAAAATAACAAAATTCAAATATTCAAAAATTTAAAAATTGTAAAATTCTAAAATTTAAAAATTCAAAAGTTTATTTTTTTTAATATTTTTCAATCTTTATGAAATTTTTCTAAATATTGATTTTTTTTCAATTTCTTAAAATTTTTTAATTTTTTTTCAATTTCTTTAAATTTTTAATTTTTCTTAATTTTAAATTTTTTTGATTTTTTTATTTTTTTTAACTTAGCTTTGATTTTTTTTTAATTTTTAATTTATTTTTGATTTTTTTATTTTTGATTGATTTTTATTATATTTTTTTTTTAATTTTTTTAAATTTTTTAATTTTTTATAAAAAAAATTTAAATTTTTTTTAAATTTTTTTAATTTTTTTAAATTTTTTATTTTTTTTTTATATTTTTTTTATTTTTTAAATTCTTAAATGTTTTAAATTTTTTTTAATATTTTTTTTAATTTTTTTATTTTTTTTTTAATTTGTTTTAATTTTTAATTTATTTTTTATTTTTTTATTTTCTTTAATTTTTTTAAGTTTTTATATTTTTTAAATTGTTTTGAAATCTTTTAAATTTATTTAGTTTTTTTTAATTTTTGTTGATATTTTTTTTTAATTTTAATTTAAAAAAATATATATTTTCTGATTTTTTTACACATAAAAAACAATTTAATTTTTTTTCCGTGCATGATTCAGTTTTCCGTGCATCATTCCATTTGCCGCAGTAGCAAATCAGCAGAATACCGGGTAGCTAAGTGAAATCTCGAAGAACTGAGAGCAAATTTGCTACCGCGACAGGTACCGCGGTGGGGTTGACGTCGGGTAAGCAAGAGAGCAACTCTCTCGCTATCTCCTGTTTCCTCTCTCACCCCTTCAGTCGCTTCTGAACAATATAAACAGCCATCACGATCTCGGACACTCAATTGATTTTTTCACTATAACAAAACGGATTTTCATTGTCTTTTCAGTAATGAGCATTGAAAGGACAAGAAGATGGACAATCTATAGCGTTTTTGAAGTTAAGTATATGTAAATTGAACAAAAACAGATCAAAAAATGGCTGAGAGTAGGTTATAATTGAGACCTTTTAGAAAAATGCGTACATTAAAAGAAATTGATTTTTTTAAGTTTTTTGCAATTTAAAAATACTTCACGAAGAAAAAATGCGCAAAGAATATTTCTAGAGTTTTTTTTATTAAGGTTTTTCATATGTTTTTCATAGGAGGACCTAATAAAAAAAACCCTAGATTTCCGAAGAACTAAGATTTCCAACATATTTTTTAAAACTTTGTACTGCTAGTTGTTATAATGCAGCCTCACTAATAAAAATATTGTAAAAAATTAGTAATATTTTTCAACTAGTAATGTCTTGAAAAGATTTTATTCAAAAAATCATAACTACGGTACCAGATTTTTCACTATTTCAAGTCTCCTATAAAATATAACAAATTTTCAAAAATATGTTTTTTTTTAGAATTCAACTTTAAGTGACCAACAGTCAAATAAAACATCAGGAAATTTAATTTAAATATTTAAGAGCGAGTCCACGAACAGGGCATACCCCTTCGAATGGGACGTTGTTTGGACCTCACCAATCTGCCTGAAATTTTTAGGGGTTGTTTGTACATATAAAACTAGCATCTGGCCAAAATATGAGCACTCTAGATCAACGGGAAGTGGGGCAAATCGGGACACAAATTTTAAAGGTTTAAAAACGTCAAAAATCTTAAAAAGGCTATGACTTAGGCAAAATTCAATTTAATTTCAAAATTCAAAATGCATCTGAAAGGGCTTAAAAAATGCAACAAAATGCAGGATAGAGCATCCCAATTGGTTAAATCTAAAGGGAGTTATTGGCATTTTAGTGAAAAAATAGCATAATTTTCAAACTCAAATAAAAAAGAGTTCCATCCAGATATCAACTCGTTTCGACCTGCAGCTTGTAGGGGACATCTGGGACTACCATCTGAGACTGAGAACGCTTTGGGTAAGGCAGTTTAACGTATTAAATAAACACTTTTTCTTTAAGTGATTTTTTTGGTTGTAAATTTTTGCTCGAGGGACCCCTTAGATCCCATTTTCTGGTGATAATTTTATCATATGGGTCATTCCATCTGAAGCGGAACAGCATTTGAAAATTACCCTCTCCGATCCTGCTCAAATTTGGCAGGGCTGTTGATACTATCAAAACATGCAAGAATCCCGAATTTCATCCAAATCGGACCACCCCCTCCATTTTTGTACCTCCCCAAAAAATCGACTTTTTGACGATTTTTGACCAAACCTCCTAGTTTGAAACGACGATAACTCAGGAACCACAAATCTTAGAGGGTCGGTCTTGAACTCAATTTTGAAGGAAATTGGACGTAGAATCCATTTCCGTGATCAAAATTTAGATTAATTTATTTTTTCTACCTGTATTGTGCAATTGAAAACTTTAAACGGCCGTATCTCAAAACACCCCAACTTATTTTTTTTATTTGACCTCACCATCGTGTTCCCCGGCCAATTTTACATAAGAATCACTTATCGACAGAAAAGAATATGTTTTGTTCCAGAGATATCGAATTTTAAAGTTTTGTGTTTTCGAGATTACCTACATTAGCTTCATTCGCCGCATCTGCTAGAAGCACACAGGCGGGCTGATCAATAACTGCTACCTGGTCATTTATTGAAATAATATTTCATCATAAATAATCTTTATCAAATTGGGCAAAAATTAACTGTATAACACTGTAGGAAACTGGAGTTTAATCGCGAATGTTTATCTGTTAAAAACAATGAATGAAGTGAATTTCTGTGCTAACCCACAGGACAGAGCAATAACGACACACAGTAAAGGGCAGAATTGGATTCCGATGCAAAATGCAATTAATCTTGTTAGTAACACTGAACAATAAGTGCACGATACATTATTGAGTTAAAAATATGAATTAAAATGAATAAAATTTGTTGATTTGTTGTACTCTAGTGAAGGACGATCACAAGGAGTAGGAAAAGGATTTCTGTAAA
The DNA here is from genome assembly GCF_015732765.1 of Culex quinquefasciatus. Lineage (NCBI taxonomy): Eukaryota > Metazoa > Arthropoda > Insecta > Diptera > Culicidae > Culex > Culex quinquefasciatus. Next base: position 52,990,068 of record NC_051862.1, on the reverse strand, counting down.
GTATAAAACTGAAAAATGTAAGAAAATCACAAAGTTTGATCTGCTGCAAAGCGGCTAATTCCCCAAATTTTGTTGCGATGATTTCGACATCGTCCGAACAACAGTGTTTTTTTCTTCTGTCATTCTTGGATTCTTGGAACACAATACGGCTGCTGTCCTCACGTATAAAGGATTTTTTTTTAATAAAATGTACCTTGACCAAAATCATCTTTTAATCAAATGGAGCTGGCTCACAATATAAAAATTGATTTAATATGATCAATCTTTTAACCCATAAATGAGATTTGCCAAATTATGGTAAAGTGTCAATAATAAACTATACTAATAATAAAGCAGGTTTTGGGGTTTTTGCTGAATGGTACTATTTTGCTACCGCCCATGATAAAGGCCCTAGTCATGGCCTCGGAGGTTCTCTAAAACGGTTAGCAACACGTAAATAAACGGTGCATTCAAAATAACCCAATAAATATTTTTTTCACAAAAATAGATTGATCAAGGTAGGGGAACAGCATCTAATTCCAGCGTTCTTCTAATGTTGCCATATCAGCGCTTTGGCATTCAATTACAGCTGATTAAAAGCGTTTTCAACTGAAATCGAGTGATAAATAGCTCAATAAGAAAGAAGTGAACAAGCAAGTTTCTATCAAAAGTTTTGCAAAATTTGTTGTTTAAATAGTGAAAATCTCGGGTGAGTTTTCAAAAAGCCGTAAGAGCCACCGTGACCTCCGACACTAATATTTGTTTTTCTCGCAATTGTAACAAGATTTAATTTTTTTTTCAATTTGGGGCACTTGAGAGACGAGTTGATGAACAATCTTAAGCATTTTTGAAATTTGTTTTTTCGTAAGTAGGTCGGATACCGATGCAAAATAGGCTTTGTTTACCATTGGCAATTACGGCTTTTGACTTAACCTGCCAAACATACGAGAATTTCCCTATTAGCCATTTGAATAAATATTTGCGTAAAATTATAAAAAGATAAATTAAATTAACTATCTCCCAGAACACCAGGTAGCAGTTATTGATCAGCCCGCCTGTGTGCTTTTAGCAGATGCGGCGAATGAAGCTAATGTAGGTAATCTCGAAAACACAAAACTTTAAAATTCGATATCTCTGGAACAAAACATATTCATTTCTGTCGATAAGTGATTCTTATGTAAAATTGGCCGGGGAACACGATGGTGAGGTCAAATAAAAAAAATAAGTTGGGGTGTTTTGAGATACGGTCGTTTCAAGTTTTCAATTGCGCAATACAGGTAGAAAAAAAATAACATTTTGATCACGGAAATGGATTCTACGTCCAATTTCCTTCAAAATTGAGTCTAAGACCGACCCTCTAAGATTTGTGGTTCCTGAGTTATCGTCATTTGAAGGTTTGGTCAAAAATCGCCAAAAAGTCGATTTTTTGGGGAGGTACAAAATTGGAGGGGGTGGTCCGATTTGGATGAAATTCGGGATTCTTACATGTTTTGATAGTATCAACAGCCCTGCCAAATTTGAGCAGGATCGGAGAGGGTAATTTTCAAATTTGCACTTTTTCGTGCACAGTTGAGATGGAATTACCCATATTCGTGTTCCTGAGACAATTTCACAATAGAAACATGCATAAAAATGTTTGTTTGGATCCATTTTAACCCTTTAAAAAATAAAAGTAAAAAAAAAATTATTAGGCTGCTTTTTTCTGGTGTCATCTAGTATCCTTGGAAACGAGCTTGATTTTCAATAAATGTGAATCGAAGATTTTTTTTTACTTTTATTTTTTAAAGGGTTAAAATGGATCAAAAGAAACATTTTTATGCGTGTTTCTATTGTGAAATTGTCTCAGGAACACGAATATGATAAAATTATCACCAGAAAATGGGATCTAAGGGGTCCCCCGAGCAAAAATTTACAACCAAAAAAATCACTTAAAGAAAAAGTGTTTATTTAATACGTTAAACTGCCTTACCCAAAGCGTTCTCAGTCTCAGATGGTAGTCCCAGATGTCCCCTACAAGCTGCAGGTCGAAACGAGTTGATATCTGGATTTCCATCCTTTTCCATCTTTTTTATTTGAGTTTGAAAATTATGCTATTTTTTCACTAAAATGCCAATAACTTCCTTTAGATTTAACCAATCAGGATGCTCTACCCTGCATTTTGTTGCATTTTTTAAGCCCTTTCAGATGCATTTTGAATTTTGAAATTAAATTGAATTTTGCCTAAGTCATAGCCTTTTTAAGATTTTTGACGTTTTTAAACCTTTAAAATTTGTGTCCCGATTTGCCCCACTTCCCGTTGACCTAGAGTGCTCATATTTTGGCCAGATGCTAGTTTTATATGTACAAACAACCCCTAAAAATTTCAGGCAGATTGGTGAGGTCGATGCGAGATGGGTATGCTTTGCTCGTGGACTCGCTCTTAAATAAATTCAAACATATTTTTTTTAACATTACCATACTGCCGTTCTACGCATAATTTGTCCCATGTTCAAAAAAGGACAACTGAGAAAAACGCGATTGAAATTTTTAGATCGATTTCTGTGTTTCTACGCATAATTGTCCCGTGGGTCCCTATTCGCCCTATATTTCCCTAATCACCCCGGTTCACATTTTATCACCCTTATTTGTAATCCTCTTGCATGTAAACAGGTAAACAAGATAAAATGCTTCGTAAAACTCATTATTTCGTGATAGAAAATACTTGGCGGGACAATTATGCTTAGAAGTTCAACGATGGGACAAACAGACTTTGTGTTGTTTTCAATGATTTTCTGAACAAAGCACTTAGTTGTTTTTCTGAAAGTATATGTAAAACTAAACTTAAAAATGATAAAAAGTTAGAATCGTCAAAAAATGACATGGGACAATTATGCGTAGAACGGCAGCATATGCTTTTAAAAAATATTAAATTGAAAATAGTTTTTAGTTAAAAAACCGGACTTACTTTGATAGTCACTGTGTTTGTTACAAATTTCAGATTAAATTGTGCTAAATGAATTCATTAAAGGAGCTATTAGACTATGGTAAAGAAACAAACAAACTCGTACTTTTTGGTGTTTGACAGTTTACCAAACTCGCCAAATGTTTGCAGGGTGATGTTTCTGCAAACAAATGCAGGCAACTGTCAAACTGCCGTCAAAAAGTTTGTTGTTGGCGAGTTTGTTTGTTTATTTGCGATAGTTTAATAGCTCCTTAAGTCAAATAAACTATTTTTGAGATAGCTTTTAATGTTTAAATTGATACTTTGAAGGTAATATTAAGAAAATGCAAGAATGGCGACAAATATGTTGTTAGGCAATATCGCCAGACAGTGATAATTGCCTTTCTGTTTTTTATTCGTTACAATATTCTATTCAAACATTTTAAAGTATATTTGTACTAATGCTATACTGCTATCGGTTTCATCCCAAACAAAGTATTCCCATCGGAAAAAGGCTCACTATCGGTTTCAACAGCTCAAAATTTTCAACAATGTTTATCTTGCGGCTATTACTCATGCACAATCGTCGGCGTCTCGCTGGCACATGAGTTATCGATCCCCAGGGTGAATGTTGTTTTTTTTTGTTGTACCATCCGCAACATTCAAAGCATAGCAAACATAGGTGTGTAGTGTATGATTACATGATTACATACTGCAACAAATGAGTAAGGTGGTCAACACGGTGAAAACAGCGATACAAAACACGCACGTGGTGTATGAAAGGCAAAACACATATGACCGCGAAGATGATGATGACTGAGTTCAATTGCAAATTAAAACCACTTCCGCGTGACTCAGACGTTCTTTCTGGTGAACTCGTGAAGCATGGGGTGTGCAACGACGCGATTGAGGGTGAGATAACACGTGTGATAAGACATCGATATGACATTGGTGCCGTTCATAATTCTTTGTTCAAACCTTTCGACTGCCGACCGTGGATCGTATTGTCCGAGTACCGGTCCACGGACATATTTGACCGGTACGCCAGACTCCTCCGGCTGGGCGCCCGAAACTGCTGCTGGATTGGTCCACCCGACTCCCGGTTTCCATTGATCTGGCCATTTCCACCGTACTGTTGCTGCTGGCTGTTGAGCGTGTTGTAAGCCCGGGTTAGCGTTCCGTCGTCGTCAAAGTTGGTCTCCAGCAGAAAATCGTCCCGAATCTGCTGGGAAGGCACTCGATTTCGCGAACCCGCCATGGTCGCCGCGAGGTGTTGACGCCTCGACAGATATTCACTCACTGTTCGTACTGTTCAAATGTGGGTGTGGTGTTGGTGGTGGTCGTGACGAGAACGAGGTGGTTCGGGTGTGAAACCACCACACAGGTAGACCACGAGCAACAACAACAAGGCACACGACACACGTGAAAGCGTATCAAACAGTTGTTGCTCTCTTCGTCGTTTGGGGTTTTGGGTAGGCCTTACGCTGGGTTTTGGAAAATAAACAAGCCTAGCTTTAACCTAGATTTGGAGCTTCAGATATAATTGGTTGGCGCATCTCCGTTTTGGTGCTTTCTTCGGAACTTGCTTTGGTTGTGGACTGGTCGGTGGTGGTGATGGCGATCGAAAATATTTTGCTATTTTTATGGAACTTTTCTTTTACTCACAGCAGGAAAATAAAACTCTAGATCACGCTTCATGCATTTTCAGTTCAAAAAGGTGTACAGTAACTATAAGCGGTTTTTTTCTTCCTCACCTATAAAATCACTCAAAACATGAACTTCTCAATAAAAAAAATCATAAAGATTGAAATAACAAGCCATAGTCTCAACATTTGAAAAAAAAAGTTTTTTAAAATGCCAAAAATTTAAAAAAATGTAATAGACCCCAACATGCTAAAAAATATTTATAACGCAGGAAAATTCATTCTAAATTTTGAAGAGCCTTATTTGCTTAGAGGGTCAGGGTTACCAGGTCTGAACCAAAAAAAACCTGACAAAAACGTCTGGAAAAATCACAAGTCACTTTCCTTAAAGCCATAAGCAAAATTATGGTTTATTTTTATAAATTTAAAAATGGTGTATTTTCACATTTTATATTTATTTATAGCAGCTTGAAAAAATAAACAATATAGATTTTTTTTATCCAAACCTGAATGTAATTTATTTTTTCAAATTGTCGCTTAAAAAATCTGGTATTAGCAGATTTATCAGGCAACCTGGCAACCCTAGGGAGGGGTGACAAAAACTTTAATAAATATTTGTAAAAGTCTTGCGCCTTTATCAAATGTCATTATCGAGTACAACTGGCTCCATATTCACAAACATGGCCTATGGAAGCCTACGATAACATGCCTACAAAGTTTTAAAAAATACAGTAGTTGTTCTGTAACTGGACTGAGAACGTAGCCCATGTCACCGAATGCTGTTCTCTAACTGGGCTGAACGAAAACTAACGAGGGGACTACCGATGCATTATATTTTTTTGATGAAATATAATAGTTACTGAAATTCAATGATTTCTTTTCATATTTCTCTAATTGTGACTTGAAATTACATAAAAGTTTAAAAAAAGTTTTTTTTTATTTGTTGAACATGATTTTTGCATCCATTAATCCCTCGGTGATTTCGGTTTGTTTTGGTTTTTTGACGTTTGTCTGCTTTTAACTGGGCTACGGCCCAGTTATCGAGCGCCCAGTTAAGCAACGCCCAGTTACCGAACAACTACTGTACCTGAAAAAATCCTGTTTTGAGATGGAATTGCTCAGGAGATATTGTTATCGAAATACGCCAATTCTACCGAAAATAACCGTCGATAATTCTTTTAAAGTACAATGTTTTTTAGGCTAACGTTAATATCATCATACTTTTCGAACGCATAAATTTGGTTCAAAGTTTGAATTCCTCAAGAAAGCTTTCAAATCTTGAGTAAAAAGTAAGTAAGTTGTAAACGAAGCCGTTTTTATCTGTTATCAATCAAACCTCTAATTTTCAAATTATTGGGTTTTTTCATCAAAAGTCGTTTTTATTTTTTTAAATAAGATAAATTATAAAAAGAATTCATGAATTTTGTAAAATAGATTTACAAAAATACGTTGCTATCAACATTGATGTAAATGCTCGTTAATTTTCTTTGAAAAAAGGTTTTGTGAATTCAAAAAGAACAATTCTTCCAAGAATTATCAATTTCTGTGATTTTTTTTTGCTAAAATTATGTGAGTACTTTCTTTTAACCAAAAAGTCTTTTTGCATCATTAGTCTAAACAAAAATGTATACACTTTGGCAGCAGCGCAGGAAAAGTGCCATACAAATGTAAAAAAATCGATACCTTGAAACTTTCTTTTTAGAATAATTTTAATAAAAAATACTTTCTAAAAAACGCAAAACACATAATGGTAAAGACAATTAAAAAAATATCGTGCTGTGAGTTTTTCAACAACACATAAGACGGGTACACATTTTATTTAAAGTTTTTGTTGCCCCGAAAAATCAGGGGACAACAAATTATTTTTTTTTTCATAAAGCATCAAAATTTTAATGAAAATTTAAGTGCAATCAGCTGAAATCAATTTAAAATGCATTCCCTTGCGTCTAGAATAATTTTTAGGCATGTTTGGGTTGATTTAATAATCTTTTGAATTTTTGAAAATTTTCGATCTTTATTTTTTATTCGTTCTTTTTTTTGTTTTCGTCAAATCTTGCATTTTTTAAAGACTTCTGATTGCAAAACAACTGAACTAGCGTAAAATGCATTTTTAACACTTTTTGCATTCAAATGTTGAGACTATGGCTTGTTCTTTGAATTTTTATTTTTTTTCAGATTTAAACATACTACACATACTTTTTTGAAGTTGTAGCTATTTTCAATTAAAAAATAATTCTATTTTATCTCTAAAAAATCAAATGGTTGAGAAAATTCTTTACAGCATTCTTTTTTGAACATTTTTGATCCATTCTTTTGTTGCTGAGATACAGGCCAAGAAAAATATTTTAAAAGAGTGTATTTTGTGTGACAATTTGAAGGAAAAGTCTTGATCTTTAAATTTAGAGAGATATTTACTGTAATGTTGTTTTCGAACCATGATATCCATATTTTCCACTTACAAAAAAATCCTAATTTTAATTTTATGCAAAACTAATATTTTAGCAAAGATGGGGTAAATATCCGCCATTACGGGGTTTGTCTTCCGGACCCCCTGAGACCGCTCGTGGTACCCCCAGGGGTACATGTACCCCAGGTTGAGAACCGCTGGTAGAGCAAACATTTTCTTTATTTAAAAAAAAAAACAAATTCGTCTGGTAAAAGTATCATAGGATACAACAGAAAAAGAAATCCATAGCCAAGAAGCATGAGTCTATCACATAAATTCAAACATAGATTTCGCGAATTCTTCATTAAGAATAACAGGAATAATATTCTTATTGAGAAAAGAACATATTGAATACATTAAAGAGTCTTTTGTCAAATTTTAACGAAACTTAAAATATTTTCCCGGTTTGTCGGTCGAATTCCCGAGTTTTTCCCGGTTTTCTCCCGGTGGATAAAAATCTCGGTTTTTTCCCGGTTTTCCCGGTTTTTTCCCGAGGTGGCCACCCTGCATTAGGGCACAAAACCAAAACGTGAACATTCGGGTTTATTCCACTATTCCATTCATTAGTACACTCCCTACATGCCCTCCAAGAATCAGATTGATAACAAACAATTTCCTATTGAAAAAATCAAAAACACAAAAGGGCACATAACCATGTTCACTCCAAACCAGAAAAAAAAGTTCAATTAAGCCCTTTTCTTTTTCGTTAGTTTTTCGTGGTTAAGGAACTTTCTATGTTATTAAGTGAACTTTTCATACATTCTTAACACTAATTCACTTCAAAAAAAAAGTTTGGTTTACTTTTCACCAAGGATTTCTGCAGAGAAAAACTTCGTCAAAAAACTATATTTTTGCAATTCCGTCGTGAAACTACTTACTTGTCCTGTCATTCTTGAACGACGAAATAGCCTACTTTTCTGTACCAAAAATAATAGAATCGAATAGCAACACTTTTCAAAATAAATGCTGAAAAGTTCTACTTTTCAGCACTGAAATGGGTGCTGAAAAGTTGAACTTTTCAGCACTTGTTTCGAAAAGTAACACTTTTCAAAAAAAATTGATTTAAACGATGTATTGACAAAATACATGAAAATTTGACATAAAATTTCACTCAGTGTGTTTTTTGGAATTGCAAAAAATGTTTTATGGAACTCGTTGCAAAACTTGATTTTTTCAGCACTCTTCATATTTATACAACTCGGTGAACCTCGTTGGATAAATGTACGACTCGTGCTGAAAAAATCCTTTTTTTGCAACTTGTTGCATAAACTACTATTAATACGGTCCCGCGGCTGCTGTTCGGTACAGTTGAAGATTTTTTATGTTTCACATACCTTATCTACACTATTTAATCACAAAACTTCACCAATTATCAAAATTTCTACTGAATTCCTCTTTATTTCTAACTAAACAAAAGGGCCCTAAACATCATTCAAAACAACAATCCGGTGACAGCGCTTTAGTGCCCTTTCAGCTCTCTTCGAAATTGCATTTAGAAAGGGCCCATTATGAATAACAGTTGGAAAGTTAAATGGGCCCAATAACGAAATTTTTTAAATTATGAGTTTTATTGCGAAAATCAACAAAAATTAAGAAGAATTTAAGCAGAGTTGAGGATAATTATGTGTTTTATCGTATCATCAGTAAAAATACCATCAGTCAAGCTTCTTTTTTTAAATAGGAATTGAAACAAGTTGTCCACTTTTTGAAAGCGATTTTCTCGAATCGCGATTTTTGGTTTTGTGCTCTAATGAAATGTTTGGCTCGATTTACTCTCAGTTCTTCGGGATTTCACTTTGCTACCCGGTATTCAGCCTGTTTGCTACCCTAAAATATTTAGGCCGTTGCAAATATTTTTCAGAGTTTATGTCGCCCCCCCTTCAAAATCTGCTCAAAAATCAGGGGGCAAAAAATCTTTTTTTCAAAAATCTTCAACATTTTAAAGAAAATATAAGAGCAATTCTCTACGAAATCGGTCTTTTTTCTTCAATTTTAATTTTTGTATTTTTTAATCCGACTGAAACTTTGTTGGTGCCTTCGGTATGCCCAAAGAAGCCATTTTGCATCATTAGTTTGTCCATATAATTTTCCATACAAATTTGGCAGCTGTCCATACAAAAATGATGTATGAAAATTCAAAAATCTGTATCTTTTGAAGGAATTTTTTGATCGATTTGGTGTCTTCGGCAAAGTTGTAGGTATGGATACGGACTACACTGGAAAAAAATGATACACGGTAAAAAAAAATTTGGTGATTTTTTATTTAACTTTTCATCACTAAAATTTGATTTGCAAAAAAACACTATTTTTATTTTTTTTTATTTTTCGATATGTTTTAGAGGACATAAAATGCCAACTTTTCAGAAATTTCCAGGTTGTGCAAAAAATCATTGACCGAGTTATGAATTTTTTAATCAATCCTGATTATTTAAAAAAATCGAAATATTGGTCGCAAAATTTTTTCAACTTCATTTTTCTATAAAATCAAATTTCCAATCAAAAAGTACTTTAGTAAAATTTTGATAAAGTGCACCGTTTTCAAGTTAAATCCATATTTAGGTGACTTTTTTGAAAATTGTGGCAGTTTTTCATTTTTTTAAATTAGTGCACATGTTTGCACACTTTTGGAAAAAATATTTTTGAAAAGCTGAGAAAATTCTCTATATTTTGCTTCTTCGGACTTTGTTGATACGACCTTTAGTTGCTGAGATATTGCAATGCAAAGGTTTAAAAACAGGAAAATTGATGTTTTCTAAGTCTCACTCAAACAGCCCACCATTTTCTAATGTCGATATCTCAGCAACTAATGGTCCGATTTTCAATGTTAATATATGAAACATTTGTGAAATTTTCCGATCTTTTCGAAAACATTATTTTCAAAATTTTCAAATCAAGACTAACATTTTAAAAGGGCGTAATATTGAATGTTTGGCCCTTTTGAAATGTTAGTCTTGATTTGAAAATTTTGAAAATAATGTTTTCGAAAAGATCGGAAAATTTCACAAATGTTTCATATATTAACATTGAAAATCGGACCATTAGTTGCTGAGATATCGACACTAAAAAATGGTGGGCTGTTTGGGTGAGACTTAGAAAACATCAATTTTCCTGTTTTTAAACCTTTGCATTGCAATATCTCAGCAACTAAAGGTCGTATCAACAAAGTCCGAAGAAGCAAAATATAGAGAATTTTCTCAGCTTTTCAAAAATATGTTTTTCAAAAGTGTGCAAACATGTGCACTAATTTAAAAAAATGAAAAACTGCCACAATTTTCAAAAAAGTCACCTAAATATGGATTTAACTTGAAAACGGTGCACTTTATCAAAATTTGACTGAAGTACTTTTTGATTGCAAATTTGATTTTACATCGAAAAATGAAGTTGAAAAAATTTTGCGACCAATATTTCGATTTTTGAAAAATTAGTATTGATTAAAAATTCATAACTCGGACAATGATTTTTGCACAACCTGAAATTTCTGAAAAGTTGGCATTTTATGTCCTCTAAAACATATCAAAAAATAAAAAAAATTTAAAATAGTGTTTTTTTGCAAATCAAATTTTAGTGATAAAAAGTTAAATAAAAAAATCACCAATTTTTTTTTACCGTGTATCATTTTTTTCCAGTGTAGTCCGTATCCATACCTACAACTTTGCCAAAGACACCAAATCGATCAAAAGATTCCTTCAAAAGATACAGATTTTTGAATTTTCATACATCATTTTTGTATGGACAGCTGCCAAATTTGTATGGAAAATTATATGGACAAACTAATGATGCAAAATGGCTTCTTTGGGCATACCGAAGGCACCAACAAAGTTTCAGTCGGATTAAAAAATACAAAAAAAATCGAATGACCGAAATCCTAGAGAACTGCTCATAAGTCTAACCAACTAAAAACAATTAGAAATTCATTTTCCTGATTTTAAAATCATATTTGGCATGTCTGGATTCGATAAAAAATAAAGCACCGGTTTTTTTGTGTGAAAAAAATCTCTTCAATTCTTGGATATTTTGAAAACTAATGATTGCCAAACAACTGGGCAGGAGTAAAATGTACTTTAAAACACTTTTTTCATTCAAAAGTGGAGACCATGGCTTGTTATTTAATTTTTATCGGGGGACATAAACTTCAAAAAAAAATTGCAACGGCCTTAAAAAAATACAAATTTAAATTAATGTAAAAAGGTAAATTTTAAAGAAAATTCAGAATTTTAAATTAAAAAATTTAAAGCTGAAAAAAAATAATTTTCAATTTTTTTTTAATTTTTGGTTTTTAATGAATTTTTGACATTTTAAAATTTGGATTTTTTATATTTTTGAATTTCAAATTTTAAAATATTTGAATTTTGGAATCAACTAAATGGAATTATGCACGGAAAAATCGAATCAAACACGGACAACAAAACTAAAAAAATCTAAAACATTTATAAAAATTACAAGCTTTAAAAAAATTAAAAAGGAAAATAAAAAAAAATATTTTTTTAATTTACAAATATAAAAAATAATAAAATTAAAATTTGTTTATATTTTTTTTTTATTTTTGACGTTTTGAATTTTTTTTTTAATTTTTGAATTTTTGATTTTAGAATTTTAAAATTTTGGAATTTTTAAATTTAAGAATTTTGAAATTTGGAAATATTTAAATTTGTAAGTATTTTTTCGTATTTTAGATTTTTTTTTCAAATTTTGGAATTGAATGATTTTTTTTTTAATTTCTGATTTTTTTTTTTGAATTTTTGAATTTTGTTCATGTTTGCTCTCACCAACCAGAGCAGGCATCCAAAAATCTTCGAAACACGCATTCTAAACTTTGCTCCCGCCTTGCCGGTACTAGTCGAGTAGGTATCAGAAAATGGTAGCAATTTGTTGAACTTTTGAAATTTTCGAAAAATGGAATTCTTTGAAATTTTAAATTCGCAATTCGCAATTTTCAGTGTAAGAACGGGCCTTGACCGATCTTATGCACTAGGTTCCCGACGAACACGCACTGCCCTTACACCTACATCTCACCCTTGCTCTGAGTCAGTACGAGCAGCACGCTAGAACACGCTTTGAGTGTTCGTGCCGGGCATGCACACCTTCTTTTCCGGTTACGCATTTTAACTCGGCCGGGGGTGGTACATTACGTAGGGTTTGATGTAAGTATAAGCGCCTAACCATTCATTGTGTGCCTATCAACTTTCATTAAAGCAAAAACTGTTTTATTTTTAGTTTGAAATCAAAAACTAATTGTTATTTTACTGTGTATTGTTTTCTCCTGAAATCTTTCCTAGTGTTGAGTCGTGTTTATCTGTTGCTATTTCTTTTGTCGCGGTGTTTTGTTACAATATTTTGGTCCTAAGCATTTTAGAAAAGTTTATCAAAAATACAATAGTAATATTTGTGTTAATCCTTTAATCATTCCATAAATTGAGTAAGGGCTCGAACCTCACTTGCTTAAGAAAAAGGTGAAGTTTCAAAACAATGGACAGTGAAGGAAATATACTATGTAAAGAATCAATAGTAAAAGAAAGATAGTAGAAATTAGAAATTATTCAAATAGATATATAAAGAAAATGCACATGATAAACAAAATTGACATCGCTGCCAAATTAAGGGAAAGTAGACAGTTTGTTACAGCAGCATTAATTGGTAAAATAGAGTGGAAAAGTGTTGAGAAATAAGAGAATCAAATGAGTAAAATCGAAATCAAATGGAGGATAGTAAACAGAAGCCGCGCTAGAAAATCAGTGAAACAAAATAAACAGAAGATAGGTGGTAGCTGAGAATGAAGAGAAGAGAAACCCCGTTGTGCGATGTTTCAGGTACATCCACAGCAGTTGACTCAACATACTGCGAATCAAAACAATACCGTCTACAATCACAAATTACTTCCCTTTCCCACATTGACGCGCCCCTTTCTTCTAGCCGTCTCTACTCTGACCCTCGCTGGTCAAAGGTTTACGAGTCGTTTCCACAGGCCACCAGCTAGGTTACACCTTGTCATCATGATGACTAAACCAAGCCAACGTGGAGGTAAGAAAATAGGACACTTGCAAGGAACCAGAGCCATGCTGTTTTGTCCAGCACTACGGATGTAGTTGGGCTCCTTCCAGGATGTTCCTCGCCTGGATGTGTCAACCGACGAGTATCATCAGTATCATGCACCCTTGGCCTGCAATTCTTTGAAATTTTAAATAGGATTAAAAAGTTTTATAAATTTTTGGCATTTCTAGGCTTGCATCAACACATAATTCATAATTTTGAAGGTAAACGAGAGCAAAAACAAAAAAAAAAAACATATTGGATGACTTGTTGATATCTGATAATTTGCCGAATAAGTTTTGTAAATCCTACTAACTAATCTAAAAATAAATATTCTGATGTCCTCGGCGTGCAAAATAAATTAGCCAAAAACGGAGACATCTTACGTTGAAGATTTCCAATCTCAACTCTGTATCTACCACCGCACCGCGTCGTCGTCCACAACACATTAGCGTAAGCTCCGGGAAAGTCCCTTTCATTTCAATATTAATTATCTCCACAACGATAACTATCTGATCCACACCACGTCACACATGGGAAGGTCCCGCGATCTTCATGCCAACCACTCACTCGTTTCTCGGGCGGATAATGCAACGCAACACTCGGGTTAATCTACGATTTTGTCGCACTAGCCCCCCATGCACTTATTAAACAAATTATTCGCGCGACGACACAATTACCACGCACGCCGCCACCGCACTGTGTATGTGTTCAAACTTTAATTAACCACGGATTCTACGGTGTGTACTGTCTTTCGCCGCGACCACCACCGACCGAACTGACTCTGCTCCGTTGGAGTTGTAGTTCCATGTGTGGTGGAATCTACCTCGAACTCCGCCGCACAACTTTAATGTTTTTACAACTCCATTCACCAACACAGCCGCAGCTCGTGAGTTTAAAATTTCCCTTGTTGTCTCGTCGCGTTCCATTCAGGGTTTCTGGACACTAGTGTGTGAATGCTGCATTACCAGCTCAGAGAGCAATTACTTTAACATGTAGAAGTTGTGTGTTGGGGTGACATTGCTCTAGGTAACTATTATTTTTGTTGGATAAACTAGTTGAATTACAAGAAGCGACAAGACTTGTTATACTTAAAAATTTAAGTCAAAATTCGTAACATCAAAATGTATATATAGTTAACCAAAGTCACCCCAATTCACGGTCGTACTCTGCACACACAATTCCGCGAGTGGTGGCACAGTCCAACCCCACCTTGATCGATCGACTGGCTTCGTACGGAATGTTCCGACGACTTTTTAGCAGACCAAAACCTTATCTTATCTGTACTTCTTTCAATACTGATAACACTGAAATGTTTATACACTTACCCATATCGAGGTTTTGTTATTCGTTGCACAACTATCACACGGTTCAGTGGCTCTTTAAACGCCTTTCGGAAGCTGGTGCCAGTCGCTGGAGGAGGAGAAGTAGCAGGAAACCTTTCTCTCCTGATGAAGGGGTTCACTTGAAACGATCAAATTTCACCAACGAAATCAACACAAATCCATTCAAATTCTTTTGCTCGACAAAGAAACTAATCTAATCCGCACTTTAACTAAACTTTTTCACAAAACTACACGAGAAAACTGAAGAAAAATTAACAATTTTCAACCGTAAACAAACGCCAACGTCGAATGGCCATCACTTTGTGGGTGGGTGTGAAAACTCTTGCTTCGATGACGTTTTGCGTCCGTGCACGGGTCGGTTGAGTTTGTCGGGATGCTTCGGACGAGGCGATTGCAGCGACCTGGGCCGACATCATTGCCGACAAAGCTGACGGGGGTTTGTTTGGGCAGTTTTAGTACAGTGGAGTGGGATTTTGATGCGTTGAGGCTGGACCAAAAACACGCTCATTCAGAATGATAGATAGACTGATAATTTTGAAATAGGAGTGAAATATAAATTAAATTTTCAGTTAGCACCCTATAGAGCATTCTACGTGCGTATGTATTGCGTGTACGTACACGAAAATATAGTGAGGTTAAATTTTGTCAGCCAGCAAAACCAAATGGTGCATACGATTTTTTCAGTTCGACTGCGATTACACAAACAAGTGTTATCGTAGTTGAACTGAAAAAATCGTATGAAAAAGTGCGAAAACGAACTCAGCAAAGTGCGATTTTCAGTTACAGTGTATATATATATACACTGTAACTGTATGTACAAGGTTTACTCTTTTTACGAAATCTAAAATTAATCTTAAAAAAATATTAGTAATTTTGGATGAGCGTGTAAGGTTCTGTTTTGACAGAAGCGCTGTACTAAAATCCTTCGTCATTCGCTCGCGAGATCAAAACAAGATTCAATATTTTGAAATTGCGTTGAAAAGTGATTTTGCAGAATGTCGCAAATATCTTCAAATTTATTGAAAACTACGCTTCAAAATGGCAAATTTAGCCCGGTTAAGGTAAGCTGATATTTTGTATTGTGTAATATCAATATTTTCAAGCAAAAATCCCTAAAATCTAAAAGATTTGCTGCGGAAAACCATTCTCAAAGGCTGTTATGAAATACTTTTTCTCCCTCCCCTTTCCCAAGGTCCACACGACATGTAAACACACGGCGGCAGCGACGGCCAGCCAGCCCCTGCAGAAGATTCGCGAGCGGCTCGAAAGTGGCCCCGGTTTCCAGGAGTTCGTGCAGAACCCGTCGTACAACCGGGAAGACTGGAGCGCCTACGAGGGCAAGTTGAAGCGGGAAAAGGGCGAGCAGGACCGGCTGCGGTTGCCGCCGTGGCTTAAAACGAAGATCCCAATGGGAAAGAACTTTAGCCGAATCAAGGACCAGCTGCGCGAGCTTAAGCTGGCCACCGTCTGCGAGGAGGCCAAGTGTCCGAACATTGGCGAGTGTTGGGGCGGCGGAGAGCATGGCACTCAGACGGCGACGATTATGGTGAGTGTGGTTGCTGTTGAAAATTTCATTTCACATTAATATGCTGTTGCTGATGGAGGGCTGACTAGTGATAAGAGGGAATTCACTTTTATTTTCGTTCAGAGGTTATCAGTGGGGATGATGCGTTGTTCTGTTATCAAGGACGCATTCTTGTTGTAATTTTTAATTTTTTAATTTAAAGTTATTTTTCTTTCCTTTTTTCAAAACATCTTGCATCTGTAGTGTGTGCAAGCATTTTCTGCATAAAGTCTTGCATTGAATTATTCGTCTCTGGATTTGAAGGATTGTTTTTTTCTCAATTCTGGACCAATATTTGTAAAAAGCGAATACCTAAACATTTTGGCAGCTAAATGTTTTTACGAATTCCGGGACAACTGGTTAGTAAAATACCTTTTTTAAATGCTATTTTTTAATTTTAACAAAACTCACGGTGTTGAAAGGTAGTTGAGAATGCCAACTATTGTTTAATATTTTAAGTTTTGTGAAAATGTCAAGAAAAAAAAAAATACACTTTTTATATCGGAATTTGCATGTAAAATAGTTCCAGCTGACATTATGAATCCACCCTTTTATCGGAAACATTGTTTAAAAAGGCAAAAAGTAGAAAAATTAAATATTTTCAAAAAATACAAAAATACAAAAAAATCAAAAAATATAAACATTAAAAAAACACATTTCCGGCAAAAAATTTAAAAAAATATACTGCGGAAATTGCTGAAAAATGAGTGACAAGTAAATGGTATATTCTTGATAACAAAAGTTTACAGACATATGGCTGAGTTTTTACAAAAAAAAAATTGCTGTTAAACTGCCAAATCGAAACACTTTATAAACGACATCTTCACCAAAAGTACAATCAGTAAGATATGTGGAATAAAATTGTGTACTTTGGCATAGTTTTCAGCAAAAAAGAAAATTAAGTATTTCAAAAAAGGCTAGGCAATATTCCATTATAGTGACGTTGAAACCTTTTCAAATATTAGAGATTTAGGAGTCATACTTGATTCTAAAATGATTTTCACTGAACACGACGAAATTAAAAGCAAAACAGTTCTTTAACTACAGATATGTGCCCTTGTTATTAGATATTAAGCAACGATCTATGTAGTCTACGTATGACGAATGAACAGATAAATAAAAAAGTAAGCATTTGATATTGATGATTAAATTTAAGAGTACAGCAAAATGCTTAATAAATTTACTTTTAATATGTTACTTTTACACGTTTTTCTTCAAGTTATAGCAATAATGTGCAATTTGTTGTGGTTTATTTCAATAAATTTATCAGAGATTTAATAATAAAAAAGCTCAAATTGAAGTTTTGAATAACGTTCTTTTTCATTCTTTTTGGAACGTTGTAAAATATCTGTAGTTTTTTTGAAAAGGTCCAATAAACCAAATTTTCAGTTTTTGCTTTTTGGGTGTTTTTTAATACCCCTGACTCAAGGCGGTTTCAAAAACACCCAAAAAGCAAAAACTGGAAATTTGGTTTATTGGACCTTTAAAAAAAAAAAAAAAAAACTCCAGATATAGAAAAAATGTGTATGTTATATAATATTTCAAAATCCACATTGTATAATCTATGCTTGTTATATTTATTACCTTAATCATAGAGGTTTTTTTTAATAAGGTGTGTTAAATTTCATATTTCCTTAGTTAAAATTACATCTAGGATTGGGTACATCTCTTCTGCCACAATAGGATGTAATTTTGTCTCAGAAAATATGTAAAAATATGTGTATCAAGTAATTGTATGGAGACTTGTATGGGAAAACTTATGATGCAAAATAAGATGTATCTCGGGTTGAGATTTTTGCCTTTCTCACTGAAGAAAGGCTAATCACTCGAAAGTTGGACTTAATCAATTGGTTTATTTAATTTTTTTATCTGTTTGGTTTTTCAGCAAAGTTGCATGCAATAATTAGGGTAATTCAGGAAAAACACGTTACATTAATGAAGAAAAAATTGGAAAATCTTGTTTTACCTAGAGTATTCTATTTGTTTTTGTTTTTTGGAATGATCGTAAAATTGTCTTAATTTTAAACTGTTTATCGTTATAGCTAATGGGCGACACGTGCACCCGCGGATGTCGCTTTTGCAGCGTCAAAACCGCCCGCGCTCCTCCCCCGCTGGATCCGGACGAGCCAAAGAAAACCGCCAGCGCCATCGCATCCTGGGGGCTGGACTACATCGTACTAACATCCGTAGACCGGGACGACTTGCCCGACGGAGGCTCAAATCACATCGCCGAGACCATTCGCGAAATCAAGCGCCAGAATCCGCGCATTTTCGTCGAATGTCTGGCGCCGGACTTCCGGGGCAATCTGGACTGCATCCGGACGGTGGCCACGTCCGGGCTGGACGTTTACGCGCACAACATCGAAACGGTGGAATCGCTCACGCCGTTTGTGAGGGATCGCCGCGCCGAGTACCGACAGAGCTTGAAGTGTTTGGCCAGCGTGAAGGAAATCAACCCGAACATGGTTACGAAGACGTCGATTATGCTGGGGTTGGGCGAAACGGACGAACAAGTTGAGCAGACGATGAAGGGTAAGCTTTGACTGTTGATTGAATGCGATGGAGTTGCATGGTCACTTACAAGTCTTTCCGATTTACAGATCTGCGCGCCGTCGGAGTCGACTGCCTAACCCTGGGTCAGTACATGCAACCGACGAAGCGCCACCTGAAGGTCATCGAGTACGTGACGCCGGAAAAGTTTAAACACTGGGAGACCCGGGGCAACGAACTGGGCTTCCTATACACGGCCAGTGGTCCCCTCGTGCGCAGTTCCTACAAAGCGGGCGAATTTTTCATCACGAGCATTCTCAAGAATCGTGCTGCCGCCGCCGCTGAAGAGGCTACGGCCACCAAGCCGAGCGAGTGAAAAGCGAGCACCGTCTAGAAAGGAGGTGTTGGTGTCGTTTTAAGGAAACGACAAAGCAAGAGAAAAAAATGATATTCATATTTTTAGCCACCCATGGGGGCGGAGAGCTTTTTTGTTGTTGATGTGCACTTTTGCTTTCTTTGGGGGCGCGCAGCGCTGTTTTCGCAAGGAAGCAAACGTGTAATTGTATGTAAATAAACGTTGAAAGTAAATGTGAATAAAGAAAATGCGATAAAAAGGCACAGCGCAAACCTGTAGGTATGTGTGTTTATTTTCTTACATGGCTCGTCAACATGTGCGTCACCGACAGCTTTGTATGCGTTCCTTAATGTTTGTTTTCTGGGTTTTAAGCAGAAGCAACAGTTTTTTGTTGGATCCTTGATTGATTTGATTACGTTTTTCTTTTTCACCGTGGATGAGCTTCAGTAAACTTGAGCAAATCGAGGCTAGAGTCTGCTTATGGTGGACACTTTATTTTAAATTTCAAACCCGCCCTTCTCCCACCTTGTGGTTTTTACAAAAAAAGTATGGACTGTGGACAATCTAAAAAATAATAGCTAAAATTACAGATAAATGCTGAGTCATCTTAAGAAACCACGCGGCTTCATTCAATCTCCATTTCTCGACTTTTTTATAGGGTCCTATAAATAAATGTAAACCTTGAGTGTATCCCTTTCACACCGTATGTCAATGTCCATCGGAGTAAGCGGGATACACTCAATGTTTACATTTCTGGAGTTTTTTTTGAAAAGGTCCAATAATGGTTAATTTCCAGTTTTTGCTTTTTGGGTGTTTTTGAAACCGCCTTGAGTCAGGGGTATTGAAAAACACCCAAAAAGCAAATTTGGTTTATTGAACCTTTTCAAAAAAAAAAAAAAACTCCAGATTTGTTTATAGGACCTTATAAAAAAATCTAGATTTCTTCTACTGCCCACCATTGAAAAAATGGCTAATATCCACTTTTGGCAAAAACGAGATATTAGCACCAGGTGGTAGAGGATGTTCCAACGCATCTTCTGGAACTTGAATTTAACTGAAATAGTGTTTAGATTTGGCTGCCGATGCGAAAAACCAAACGGCTAATATGCCACTCTTATGGGAAATTCCCTTGACGGAGATTTTGTGACAAACACTAAAACGCGTTTTTTTCGGAATACTTGATTTGGCATAATAGCCGAATTTTCAATTATGGGCAGTCTAGGAAGCGCTTGTTTTCTTAACAATTTAGAGGTGGGCAAAACCGCTCATTTTCGTTCGCTCTTTGAAAAGAGCCGCTCTTTTGAACGGCTCATTCGCTCTTTTGAAAAAATTGCATGAAAAGGGTTTTTTCAAGAATCGTGTAAGTTATTTCACATTAGACTTTTATAAATTAGGCCGCACCAAATATTTTTTGATGTTTATGTCCCTCAACTCTGACCAACGTAGTAAAAAAAAATAGCAAGCCATGGTATACATATTTTAATGAAAAAGAGTTTTAAAATGCATTTTTGGCAATTCCGTCGTGAAACTATTTACTTTTCCAGTTATTCTTGAACGACGAAATAGCCTACTTTTCTGTACCAAAAATAACAGAATCGAATAGCAACACTTTTCAAAATAAATGCTGAAAAGTTCTACTTTTCAGCACTCAAATGGGTGCTGAAAAGTTGAACTTTTCAGCACTTGTTTCGAAAAGTAACACTTTTCAACATTTTTTAGATTTAAACGATTTATTGTCAAAATACATGAAAATTTGACATAAAATTTCACTCAGTGTTTGTTTTTTGGAATTGCAAAAAATGTTGTATGGAACTCGTTGCAAAACTTGATTTTTTCAGCACTCTTCGTATTTATCCAACTCGGTGAACCTCGTTGGATAAATGTACGACTCGTGCTGAAAAAATCCTCTTTTTGCATCTTGTTGCATAAACTACTATTAAACTTCCTCGGTTGTATTGAAATCATTAGTTTTCAAAGTATCGTGTTACTTTTGCATTACTGTGTAACGGAATTTCACAAAATGCTTTTTAATTTGTTTTCAGTTGATCAGACTTCTATTTCCATAAAAAATTGGAAGTTTTCTGAAAAAATATTGTTTTGCCCCCTGATTTTTCGGACCGATTTTGAAGGGGTGGGGTGACATAAACTTTGAAAAATATTTGTAGCGGTCATATATGCAAAAAAAATAAAACTGAAAACGAGAAGATGCTCTTGAGACCCAAAAGGTCTTGGTGGTCTCTATGTCAAGATTTCTACTCAAAACTAAATATTCAAGTTATTGAATGGCATCCAAACTTAAATTGCTATTAATTTTTAAATTGCGTTTATTTCTGCAAGAATTGAACTAATGCTGATATTTTATTTGGAGAAAATATTCGGTGAACTTTTCTCAACATTCTGATTTAATCGATAAAGTCTATAAACGCTAAAGTTTAATCGCATAAAATGATTATTTTTTATCCAAAATCTCTCAAATAATCAGTAGTTTTGGTAATATTAGACAGGTTATACTATTTAAAATGCTCAAATTTGTATTCCGGTATTAGTTGAATGTACACTCAGATGTACTATGAAAAGTTTATTTCATTTCGTTTAGAAAATCATTTACTTTTGGGATTAATTTTTATAAGCATTGGCATTTTTGAAATTGTAGCAAATTAATTTTATAACAAAAATCATGCCATATTGAAACGGTTCTTTCAAAAGTTTAAAAAAGAACCGCGGTTCTTTTTTTGTGAGCCACGGTTCGTTCACTCTTTTCAGTGAACCGGCTCTTTGAGCGGTTCGCTCTTTTTCTGCCCATCTCTACTTAACTTGATTTCATGGCATTTAATCCGGAATTGAGCTATTATTTTTAGGGATAAAAATTAAAAAATAATTCTGTCAACAGTTTCCCAAAAAAGTGTCTACGTAGTTGATGGATGGTCCTCTAAAAATCTCTAAAAAACCAACAACTTTGCCCAAGGCACATTCCCGGGCTGGTATTAGATTGAAACTTTCAGCGTTTGTTTGTCTATACATTACACGGAGAATCGGCATTACACTTTTTGCAGTTCGATTTTACACCACCGACTAGTTTCAACCCTCGAACTGAAAAAAGTGTAAAGTGCGAACTGCAAAAAGTGTAAAAGTTACACCTTTGCCAGTTCAGGGGTCCGAACTGAAAAAGGTGTAACTTTTGGACTTAGAATAATTTCGAGATTTTTGTCCGCTGTCAAATCGGGACTTAGTGCAATTTTGGAATTTGTGGCAAGAGTAGGTGCTGAGGTAAGTTTGGCTTTGAATTGCGCACAGTTGCCGAAAAAGGCAATATTCCGCTTTCGTAAATCGGATAACGTTCTTCGTTGCGTGCCGGTGGACACTGTTGTGGCCGATTCCGGTTGAATCCTTGGTTCCCCGGTCTGGGGGTAGCGGATTTGTACCGCCCGGAAACGATTTTTCGAAATCGTTGGCGAAGATCGGAAAAGGCAAGATTCCGGTTCCCCCAAACCGGATAACGAAGAATTGTGGGCCGGCGGACACTGTTGTGGCCGATTCCGGTTGAATCCTTGGTTCCCCGGTCTGGGGGAAGCGGAATTGTACCGTCCGGAAACGATTTTTCGAAATCGTTGGCGAAGATCGGAAAAGGCAAAATTCCGGTTCCCCCAAACCGGATAACGAAGAATAGCGAGCCGGCGGACACTGTTGTGGCCGATTCCGGTTGAATCCTTGGTTCCCCGGTCTGGGGGAAGCTGAATTGTACCGTCCGGAAACGATTTTTCGAAATCGTTGGCGAAGATCGGAAAAGGCAAGATTCCGGTTCCCCCAAACCGGATAACGAAGAATTGTGGGCCGGCGGACACTTTTGTGGCCGATTCCGGTTGAATCTTTTGTTCCCCGGTCTGGGGGAAGCGGAATTGTACCGTCCGGAAACGATTTTTCGAAATCGTTGGCGAAGATCGGAAAAGGCAAGATTCCGGAAGCGAAATTGAACCTTCTGGCAATGATTTTCCGAAATCGTTGGCTAAGATCGGAAAAGGAAAGATACCGATTCTCCCAAACCGGATAACGAAGAATTGTGGGCCGGCGGACACTGTTGTGGCTGATTCCGGTTGAATTCTTGATTCCCCGGTCTGGGGGAAGCGGAATCGTATCTTCCGGCAATGATTTTTTTTTCGAAATCGTTGGCTAAGATTTGGAAAGGAAAGATTCCGACTCCCCCAAACCGGATAATGAAGAATAGCGAGCCGGTGGACGCTTTTGTGGCCGATTCCAGTTAAATTCTAGGTCCCTCGGTCTGTTGGAAGCGGAATTCTAACTTCCGGCAATAATTTTTTGAAGTCATACAACTAATACAATTCATTATTTTTTTTCTCCAGACAACCCGATCCAGATCTACGCCAGTGCTCAAGCAAGATCTACAGCGACGAGGAGGACATCGACGGGATGCCGCTAGTCACCACGGAGGACATTGACTGCGTTCCGATGCAGAGCTCGGAGAAGAAGCTAAGAACATCCCATCCAAGTAAGAAAGTGGGAAACGGTCACGACCGGTAAGTGAGGCACGCTGGGTCCGGTTGCAGCTCCACCGCACATTTCACTACGCGAAGATGACAATTCCGACGACGGTGGAGGCAGCAAGGCCAACCAAGCTCGCCTGCTGAAGATGCACTAGTTTGAGGTGCAGATCGTCCAGCATAAGGACCAGTTTGAGTCCGGCACGAGTCAGGTGCGCGTCGGCTGGACCCTCGGGGAAGAAATCGCTCACTACCCGCAAGCACAAAACGTCTCGCCGATTTTCGTCGTCGGAGTACGTCCGCGAAATCACAAGCAAGTCGTCCCGTGCCCCCTCTACTCCAGCAAAAGCCGGAGCAAGCACGAAGCGTATATTTCACCGGTCTGAACCAGCAGCAAGTCCACTCGTCGAGCAGCGTTTCTTGATTCCCAACGCGATCGTCCCTCTCGCCGGTCGGTCGCAGCAAGTACGCTGTGAGGTGGCGTCCTCACACTGGCTGACCAGAACCATAAACTAAACTTACGATCCAAACCGGTGAGGACTTCCGGGACGAACAGATTTGGGCGAAGGCCGCCGCTCCAAGAGCAGTTACCAAAACCGAGAACCAGAGAGAGGAGACAAACTTGAAAGCGACGAATACGACGAAGAAGCATTACGGAACTTGCTCGTCCCGTTCGCGCTTCAGACTTGGCTCCGAAAGCCGCAGCTGATCTGGAAGTCGTGCAGCTTGGTAAGTACCCATCAAACATTCTCAACCATCAACCTCTCATCTTCATTTTATTCATAGCGCAACCTTCCCGGAACCATGTATCGTGTACCGAGCGAATAATCAACAAGTGATGTTAACAGAAGTGCCCTGTCATAGGAGGTGGCCTTGAGTCTGGAGAGCACTCTGGTGGAATTCATCCACCGATCCATCTCCCGAAGGCCCAGGAACAGGCCCCGGTAACCGGTGGTGGTCGCGGTCACTCCAGCTCAACAAATATCCAGTAGCGTCTCTCCTCTTTATGAATGGTGCTAAAGTGCTGCCACAATCTCCTGCGCACCCGCAACCCTCACACCACCTGGTCGACTCCTGGACGATCATGCTCAACTCCGGTTCCGGAGAATGATGCTTCCAAACGCGCCCCGGATCGAACGTAACAGGATGCACAACTTCAATGAAACGAAGCCAAGGAATAGTCAGCAGCAGCAAAAGCAACAGATCACAAACGCAATGAATCACTCTTGAAATTCGTTCGCTTGCAGGTGAGTTCGTATTTATCATCTTAGGTCTTTATCCAATATTTAGCGAATCAATTAATTGTATTTCTTTGCAGAATTATAACACAAAACACGATTCTGGAGCAGGAGTCGGAGTAACCGAGCTTCAATGCAACTAGCCGTGGCCAGGATTTCAGAAGGGCAACTGGACGTCGCTCGGTCGATTGTGGAGATCGCCAGTGGCACAGCGGGCGCATTCAGTGACTGTTCGCAACCATTACGTGAAGAGCGTGACCGAAATCCGCCTGCGGTCCGTGACCAAAGTCACAAAAATGTACAACCTTGACTATTCTGCCGATGCCTACGGACTGAAGAAAAATCGCGCGTTCCACAAGTTTCACGAACCGCGGCGGGAACCTGGACGAGCTGCTGGACATGAAGTGAAGACTGACATTCGCGACGTTCCGAAGGTCGTCGGTTTCACCGTGGGTATCTACAACGACAACTATACCATAAAACAGTCCGCTGCCGAAGAGCATGTACAACGACAGCAGGTTGAACAGACTTTATTATAGTCTTTTTTCATTAATTTATTGTAAATTTTGAAATAAATAAACGCATTGTTCAATCTAATAATTCAATTGAAATTAAATTGCTCTTCATAATAATCCAAAGAAAATCTGAAAACGCCCAAATATAGGCAACAGGCAATATCCACCCGGTGAAACATTTCAATTTCGATTTTACACGAAATCCAGTTCGACCCCTGTTACACGAAAGTATGTAATCGTACCTGAACTGAATTTCGTGTAATCGAACTCGATTTCGTGTAATGCCGATCCTCCGTGTAGATGAACTTATGCCAAATATGAGCACTCTATGACAAAGGGAAGTGGGGTAAAACGGGCTTTGAGGTCGAAAAAACATTAAAAATCTTAAAATTGCTCGCATTTCCGTAAAACTTCTTCAATTCCAACTCTCTTAGATGCACTCGAAAGGTCTTTTGAAGCACTTCAAAATGTGCCATAGACATCCAGGATTGGTTTGATTTTTTCTTATAGCTTTTGCAAATTATTGTTAAAAATGGATTTTTTTAAAACCTTGATATCTTTTTTCCAACAGCCTCCAACACCCATACTCCCTTAGGTCAAAAGATAGGTAATTTCATGGACTATAAGCCTTCGGAAATAACTTTTTGGCCAATCGCAGTTTTTCTCGTAGTTTTTCGATTTTTCTATAACAAACATTTTACAACGTTAGTTTTTGCCCTGTAGGCCGTCATAGCGGCACATATTGGTCTCAATTTTGTCATATTCGGAATCCTCGGACAATTTCACGTAAGTTAGAAGTATTAGAGTTGTAAATTTGATTGGAAAAAATGCCATTTAAAATGAATTCAAATATTTTTTAACATTTTGTCGGATTAAGGGTAAAACAGATTCGCCTACTTAATACGGCATTTGAAATCCATGAAATTACCTATCTTTTGACCTATGGGAGTATGGGTGTTGGAGGCTGTTGGAAAAGATGTTAAGGTTTAAAAAAAATCAATTTTTAACAATAATTTGCAAAAGCTATGAGAAAAAAACAAACTTCAAAAGACCTTTCGAATGCATCTGAGAGAGTTGGAATTGAAGAAGTTTTACGGAAATGCGAGCAATTTAAAGATTTTTAATGTTTTTTTGAACTTAAACTTCAAAGCCCGTTTTACCCCACTTCCCTTTGTCGTTGGGGGCTCATATTTGGCATGAGTTCATCTCATGCATAGACAAACAAACGCTGAAAGTTTCATCCAAATCGGAGCACCTCGATACGACCTCTAGAACAAACCGAGCAATATTTACAAATACTGCCTCTTAAGAAAAGCCAATAAACGCTATTTTATTATTTTTTTACTGGTTTACGAGGTTACCTATTTTGAAAAAAAAAGTCCAAATTTATTGAAAATATTCGATTTCCAAGTAAATTGTTAATTAACAACAGTGATTTAAAACGTTTCAAAAGTGATATTGTTGAAACCATTTCTCATTACGACCTTCAACATTATGCTTCCTTTACCGGTCGTACTAATCCTGACAAGTTTCGGGTATCAACTCTAAAAAACCAGGCGTCGCCATGAATATAAAAGAATATGATTCAACGGAGGCGCATGGTTTTTTAGAATTTTATTATTCCCAATTTTGTTAGGAATAGAATTTGCCGGAAATCAATTTTGATATTATTGTGTTGATGACATTAGAAATTTAGAGATGTATATAGTAGGTATGTACACAATTTAAAAATCAGTTCTCTAATAAAATCTCTCCTTCCATTATTTTTATATGAGACATCTCTTCAATCCTAATTGAACTTTAATGATGTTGTTACTAATTTCTTGCTGTTTTATTCTGGTTATACATCTCACGACGACCACACGTAGCGTGCGTGGGACCGGATTGCCGGAAGCTTATGCGCATGCGACCCCTACACACACATTCTCGCTCATACAAAGCATTCCGTCGGATGTACTTCGTGTGAAGCATAACATTAGGAGGTGTGCGGTATTGTCGGTTGCGCCTCAAAGTTCGCTTTCCACTGAACAGCGCCATATGAAACTTTGAGGAAAACTTTCGGACAAAACGTGCAATATCAACCTGCCGAGCGAATCCCTCGACGGCGGCGGCCACCGCAAAATCGAACAAGTTGTTCCCGATAACGGACGGTGTGTGCTTTTTGGGGGACGGCTCAGACGGCTTCGGGAGAGGCGAAAGCTCGCACACCGTTATCAGCTGCTCGTCGTCGCCGTCTTCTGAACCCACGTCGTCACAGAGGAAAATCCGAGTGAAAAGTTGGATTTTCCTTTTTGCGGAGAAAGGTTTTTCCGGATTTACGCAGTGAAGTCACGTTTGGTTTTTCGAGGGGTTTTCGCGAACGGGTTCGGAACTGCCGGATCGTCCGGGTAAGTACGGTGAGGCGTTGACCATCTGGAACCAACGCGCGGCGAGTCCAAATGGAGAAAAGTGCTTAATATTTTATCACCTGTCCTGGTGGGGGTCAAATTTCGACCACGACCTTTGCTTCCATATGGTGTTCCCCTCAGCAGGGAGCAGAAATGCCCAGCGTCAGAAGGATGATCCTGGGCCACGTAATGTCCGGGCTGTGCAGCAAGATGAACCGGACTAAGCAGCTTCCGGCGGACCTGATGGAGACCCCGCTGAACCGATGTCTGAACACATTCGATATCACGCTGCTGGGTAAGTGCACCTTGAACTATTTTTCATCATTCCTTAGTGGGGCATCAAAGAAAAAGGAAAACTTTGTTTTCCACGAATTCAGAGTGATTTATGTCGCCTTGTGAAGGAGGAAGTCCTTGAAAAGAAGAAAAAGAGGGCCACTTGGGAGGTGTTTTGACTGCAAACAGCATAGATTCATGCTCCAGTCTACAGTATGTAGTAACGTCAGACCTCTCTCCCACCCCTTCTCTATTACGGTCATTGATTGAAACAGATTGGGGCGCAGATTTGGCATCACTATTCGTTTTTTTTTTCGAAGGCGATGTCATGCATAATTCAGCACAGCACTAAATGTGTTGTCCTGCTGATTTTGGTGAATAACTTGAGAAATGGAGATTATTTCACGGTCAGTCTCTCCCTGCCAGGATGAACGACACAGCGTGGTGTGTTTTTTCCCCTGCTGTCTTTTCATGTGAAATTTAGATCTCATTCGTTCGCAGGAAAGCTACATGAATGATATCGAGAATTGAATTATGAAGATTTATTCATCTTATTACGCTTCAATTTGGGGATGTTTTTCTTCGCAATACTCATCTGCAGTAAAATATAGGGTTATAGAAGATACTTTGTATACGTAGCTTCTAGGATCAAATCAATTTCTTTCGACTTTATTAAAGCATTGGAACAGTAGAAAAAATCTAAACTTGAGTCCAAAATTGATCATTCACCCTACTTTCGTTGTAATGTGAGAATGAGGCATAATTTATGCACTAGGTAGGAAACATGCAATGTTGTCAAAAACGTAATTTTCTCAGCTCATTCTGCATTATCATTCCAACTCCCAAGCCCTCAAAAAAGTTGGAACGGTAACATTAACTCGTTGGTTCTCGAGCATAACTGAACCAATCGGGTCGATTCTTTTTTCTAGTAATTTGTAAGGATGTCTAAATAATCCTAGAACTTTGCAGGACTCAAACATCGTTCCAACCTTTTTTTTCGCGTGTAAAAAAAATTGCCACAAAATCTGCGAAAAAAAAGTTGGAACGATGTCGCAAAATCACAGATTTGGCCAAATTGAGTTCTGCAATATTTTAGGATCATCTAGACATCCTTACAACTCACTGGAATAAAAAGAATCCTTCCGATTGATTCTGTTATGCCCGAGAACCAGCGAGTTGAAGTTACCGTTCCAACTTTTTTAAGAGGCTTGGGCGTCCGTGTAAGTTGGACATGCGTTGGGCGATCCAGTGTTAATTTACTTTTATGCAAATAATTGTTCGGCTAGAAGCTCGATTTTTTGTTCTTCTTTAAAACCACCATGGGCTTCCATAAACATAATTTTTTCATTCATCAAATCACCATGCGTCTCCATTGAAATTCCGAAATCAGGGGGGACCAAAACCAAAATAAATCTCGTGATGTCTAGCCATGAATTGTTCAAAAAAAATAATACAAAAACGCATTGCAGGAATCGGCCACATGGTGGGCGCCGGCATCTACGTCCTAACCGGAACCGTTGCCCGCGAGATGGCCGGCCCCGGAATCGTGCTGTCGTTCATCCTGGCCGGCATGGTTTCGATGCTGGCAGCGCTGTGCTACGCCGAGTTCGGAACGCGGGGTAAGGATTTGTTGTGAGTTTGATGGTTTAAAAATAAACAAAATTCTAATCCATTTCAGTTCCCAAGGCCGGCTCGGCCTACGTCTACACGTACGTATCGATTGGTGAGTTCTGGGCGTTCGTCATCGGTTGGAACATCCTGCTGGAGCACATGCTGGGGGCGGCATCGGTGGCACGTGCCTGGAGTGGTTACGTCGATTCGATGCTGGGCAACATTGTGGCAAACACAACGATGGAGATTACCGGCGAGATGCACGAGCAGCTGCTGGCCAAATATCCGGACTTTCTGGCGTTTGGCGTTTGCATGAGCTATGCGATTGCGTTGGCGACTGGAGTTAAGGCTACGGCCATGATTAATAGTATTTTGACCACGGTAAACGTAATCGTGATGGCCCTGGTGGTTGGGCTGGGCTTTTGGTACGCTGATGCTGGAAATTGGTCACTGCCCGAGCAGGGATTTTTGCCGTATGGATTTGGAGGAGTTTTGGCGGGAGCGGCCACGTGTTTTTACGCGTTCGTTGGCTTTGATAGCATTGCTACTTCCGGTGAAGAGGCAAAAAATCCGAGCGTTTCCATTCCGCTGGCCACGATTCTTTCGTTGTGTGCCGTAACCATTGGGTACGTCCTGGTGAGCGCAGCTTTGACGTTGATGATACCGTACAACGAAATCAATCCGGCAGCTGCTCTTCCGGATGCCTTTGGGACACGTGGTATTGCGTGGGCCAAGTACGCGATTTCAACGGGAGCTATTTGTGGAATGACCACAACTCTGCTTGGATCTCTGTTTGCTCTGCCGCGATGTCTGTACGCCATGGCCAGTGATGGATTGTTGTTTTCCTGCTTTGGAAAGGTCAATACCAAGACACAGGTTCCCTTGTTGAACCTGGCGGTTTCAGGGCTATGTTCGGCTTTGTTGGCACTCCTGTTTGATCTGGAGAAGCTCGTGGAGTTCATGTCCATTGGAACCCTTATGGCGTACACCATCGTCAGTGCCAGCGTAATTGTCCTTCGCTACAGACCGATAGCCGTGGAGGAGACTGTCCACCTCGCTCCGGATACCCCAGGAACGGACGAAGAAGAAGGCGCTTCCTCTTCTTCCCAATCGAGTGCCATTGATCCGTCTTCACCGACCAGTGAAATGATTGAAATAGCCCTAGCAGGACGTCTGCGTCCTCAGTTCCGCTGGTTAGAGCCGGTTCTAGGACGTTGCGAGCCTGGAGTGGCCTGTTCCGGGGCAGTACTCCTTTTCTGTGTGCTTAGCGTAGCGATTTGCTTTCAACTACAGGCTTCCTGGGATGACCTTTACAACGGCGTTTGGTGGGCTCTTGGCCTCTATGGATTCCTGCTGTTCTGCCTAGTCGCATGTATCGTAGTAATTTCGGCCCACCACCAAAACACTCGTGGACTCCAGTTCAAGGTCCCACTGGTTCCGTACATCCCGGCGCTGAGCATCTTCTGCAACATCGAACTCATGGTCCATCTGAGCTTCCTGACGTGGCTGCGGTTCTTCATTTGGCTTTCGATCGGAATGCTGGTGTACTTCCTGTACGGAATCCACAACAGCAAGGAAGGTGAACTAGGCGTAACCTCCTATTCAATGTTAATGTCCACCCAGGAGGCGATCCGGGGCTGGGGCGCAACGCACTCGGCCGGACTGACCGGTGGAACGCGGGTCACGGTGACCAAGATCGTAAAGGGCCGCGTTAGCCGGAAAAGTGTCGACAAGCAAGCCATCATCGACGACGACGATGATGACTCCTAAACTGCAACTAACAAGCAATTTCTGGATAGTATTCATGAGGAATTTTACGTTCTATACGCTTCAGGTGGCACAATTAGCCGAACGTTTTCGGTTTACAGATATTCAAGGCAACTAACTTTATAAAGCTTCCACTTTGGAAAACGAGAACATCCTTGCACAATATTTTTTTCTCTCGAATCAATGCACAACAAATAATCTACCATGAAAACCATGAAGATAATCTGAAAACCAATCACTTGCATCAAATTCGATTAAACTGTTTAATCCAGTTTAAGCTCAGTTAGATTTAGTTTATATATTACCGTTAGACCTGTTAGTACCTGTTCTCGAAGACCTTTCCGTCTCCATTAAACAAAATGTATTAACATTATTTTTATAGAGAGAATTCGATTCTTTATTGTGCTCTTAATAAGTTGGGATACAAATAGAAGTTTATTTTAGAAATATTTACCTTCTACATATGATAGACTAAAAGTGTAGAAACCAACAACATTAACAATAATCTAGCAACAAATACACTTCTGCGGAAAATATGCTAACAATAACACTTAATCTGTATTGAGCAGCTTTTCGTGGGTCATTTTCTGTCGACTATTGGTCTACACACTCGATAGCTAAATGATAAAGAGTACATTATTCATATTACAAATATTATATACACAATCACACACAAGTCACACAAATATACATATATTTATAACACGTAAGAACTAGTATAACTAACATCACACATACCACATAAAATATTACAAACAATACGTATTGTAACCTAAAGAACACAAACAAATAACCCAGCGACACAAAAATTTGGTGGAAATTGGAATGTTGAACATGAGAAAAAAGCGACAGATCAATTAGTAGTGAATATACAATATTCTTTTAACAAATTCGTATTTTCAATATAACAGCTGATGGTGTGAACCTCTACTCACGACGATCAACTTGAAGTTTGTTAGGTACACCATTCACGAAACACAAGAATGAAAATAAAAAGATACAGATCATTAATGTACTACCGCTACATATTGTATATCAACAGATGTAACTGAAGTAACACAATAAAAACGCTATCCTTTCTGTATAAAAGAAGTTTTCTTTTAAGCTATTCTTTAACGTTTTGCTCAAATTAGGTCATTGGGTGTAGTATTTATAGCTCAGAAACGCTTTTGAGCTATACATTGAGGGGAGACTTCAACGTCATAACGGCAGCTAGCGACGAACTCATATGTGAAATTAATACTACATTCAAACCCCGTTGGTTTGACACCAACTGTTGTCAAACGAACGGGGTTACTTTTTGGGTCTAGTTATTTCGGCAATTTTGAGTCCGATCGGACAACTTTTTTTCGAATCATGCTGTTTTCGTGGGGAATTGCTGTATAAGTGCAATCCAGTTTAAATTTCATAAACTCATGTGCTCAAATGTTGAGATTTTGATAAAATACTTAATTATTTTTTGTCCTGAAGCAAAACGATCGCAGCAGAATGATAATTATTTCTGCAACTCGTTGAAAAACTATTTTTTTACCATTTAGGAGACCGAAACAAGACGTTGGATAAATTATTTTGCAACCTGCAAAAAAAAAAAAACATTAAAATTAAGATTGAACAAGTAAAAATTGTATGTTCTGTGAGTTTCATCTCTTTGTTATGCATACCATGGAATTCTAAACACACACAATGCACACGCCAAAGTTACGACGTATACGACATGAACGCACATAGTATTAGTGAATTCTCGTTCAAAATAATAATAAACTCCAACAACAAATTCCCCTTAAAATTCAACCTGTAGTCACAATCATAACAAAGAAACGTCATTTTTCGCAACATTATATGTATCATTCGTGCGCGTAGTTTGTACCATTCTGGAATAATCTTTTCAAATTAAACAGCAACATCCGAAATGATTGCCGGTGGTCATGGAGATCCTAATCCGAACAGCTCGTGGCTAGACTCTCGGGGCTTGTGGCTGGCGTACATACTTGGTATTCTAATCTTCCACATCGTACTGCTGGCGTTGCCATTCATTAATATTCCTTACGCTTGGACTATCACGAATATCACACATAATTTGGTATGTTTAGACCTGAGATGGTTGTTTGTGTTGTCCTGTAATTATTATTAAGGTTTCTATGATTACAATTAATTGCAGGCACATCTCTACTTCTTACACTCGATAAAGGGCGCCCCTTGGATGAGTATTGATACTGGAGATTCACGGAAGTATACTCACTGGGAACAGATTAACCATGGAGTTCAATTCACCGCCACCAGAAAGTTCTTGACGGCGGCTCCGATTATTTTGTAAGTCTTCTAGTTTGTTTTATGAAGTAATGAGAAAATGGTAAATCTTTGAAAAAATTTCAGATTTCTTCTGACTTGTCTCTACACCAGAAACGACATTGATCACTTTATCGCAAACTTCAT
Source organism: Culex quinquefasciatus (assembly GCF_015732765.1). Taxonomy (NCBI): domain Eukaryota; kingdom Metazoa; phylum Arthropoda; class Insecta; order Diptera; family Culicidae; genus Culex; species Culex quinquefasciatus. The sequence goes on along the minus strand of NC_051862.1, from coordinate 52,956,578 downwards.
CTCGCTGGTGGTTGTACTTGTCCCAAAGTTACCTCAGTTTCATGGAGTTCGACTGTTTGGCATTAACAAATATTAGAGCAAGGTTTTGGAAGAAAAAAATATCAACCGAAATATTCTGAACAACAGCTCATAATGTATGTAACCCCACGCTGTAGCTGAAAGCATTTGGTGGGACACTCTACTGATTATTGTATACAAGGAAGAAGAATAGCGTGCTGATTTGAAAATAGCGATCAGGAATGTTAACTTTAGATAAAAACAGAGAACTTTGATCAGGATTTTGTAGTTGTGTTTTGAACGAAGACTGGTTTGGGATTTAATCCTGGGCTTAAAAGGCATATAAGAATAGTGTTAGACATGGAATGAATTATACAATTGTTAGATTAATGTATGAATGTTAGCTGAAATTGTACTATTGAGAACAAATAAATATGTGGATGTTCAAACCTATTTCTAGATTATTTAATAACATTTAAAATAAACGAAAAGTGCCTGCCAATTCTCAATTTATAAACTACGAGAACTGCACTTATTATCCATAAAGACTTTGGGGGGATATTGAAAAATACCCAAAAAACAGAATAGAAAAAAAAATATTGGAACTTTAAAAACTCAAAAAAAAATTTCGTTATCTTATGTTGGATCGTTTAATATTTATTTGGAAATGTAAAAAGGCATAAACCACTCGGGTTTGATCAAATGTCAGGTTACCGGGTTCAAACATAAGAAAGTTTAAAACAAACTGATGACATTTCGGCTAATCGAATTTCGAATAATCAAACCTCCGTATAGAATTAAAAACAATCTTATTTCAAGCCCAATTTACTTTTTTTTTAAATAACACAGAATGCAAAATACATTGTACACAGCAAATAATGTAGCAATCCAGCATTGCTTGCCTTATGAAATTTGATGTAATATTACACTCTTAAATATGTAGCTCATAGACTAATAAGTCTATGATGTAGCCCATCAGTATATGGTAAACCTACTTAGTCGAAATGTCAAGCTCATATTCTTTCCATTCTTCATTGGTCTATTAGCCGAACGGGCTAAGGCGTCAATTCTCAATGTTGGTGCTGGGATTACGTCTTGTGTCTTTTTTACAAAGGTGATTTGCATGCGACTTTGCCATGCTGTGATAACAGTCATGCTACCGTATTTTTTTAAATATCAATACAAGCTTGTCCCAACACTTAAAACTTGTAAAAAAGCTTAAAAACGCTATACGTGTATTTATTTAAAAATCAATAATTGATCAATTTAAAAAAATATCTAAAATCAAATTATTCGCTCTACAGCATTGCCTTGGCGTTCTCGATTGCGAGATTCCTACTTGAAACTAGGTGTCCGAAGGCTTGATTGTTGAGGCAATTGCAAACCTCTTTTTACACCTTAGCTTCCATCCACCCCGGGATTCAAACTGACTGCCTTTGGATTGTTAGTCCAGCTGTCTACAAGCGACTCCACCGAGACAGGACCCAGGGAGACGACTCCTACACCTGGCCTGAGCTAACGACCTAACCTTTTGTTTAGGTTAGTCCGGGGCCAACATTTACTTCCCTGTCAGACGGAAGGCGTGATCAGACAAATCTCGTCTCGAAAAATGCCGTACACTTAGGAGCCCAGGGCGACGAAGTCCTTGAAGTTAAAAGGAAGACACTAGTGGTTGGTACTAGCAATGGTGGCCGACAGCTATACCTTCAATAAACATCGTTAACCCTTCACAATGGCAATAAATCACGTAATGAACGAAATATGTAGATGATAATAACCAATAATCAAATAACTTCATAATTTATGATAAAAGATGTTAAAATAATGAAAAAAAAAAAAAAACATATTTCGAGTAATAACAAAAATAGAAATGAGAACTTATCACGAGACTAAAACTATCAAATTAATTTGGGTGTTGCCAAAATCTGATGGATCTTTGGTTTAATAAAACCAATAATATTTTATTTTTATTTTGTTTGATAATAGCATTACTCTGGAGTTTGATTTTAATAGGTCCTATAAATATAGGAATTCATTCCCATAGCCAAACAATAATTTTTTATTTTTGTACTGTACCCCCATAAATACTCGACATTTTTTTCTGTTGCGTGAAATCTGAGTGTGTGCATTTCGTTATACTTTTTGTTTCAAACATTCCTAAATAATACCAGAAATATTAAATTTTTATGATTGCCTCTCCCACGCCATTGATCGGGGGACAAAAACTTTAAATAAAATTATTACAATCGTAATTGTAATTTAGAAATAAACAAATTGCTCAACGTTTGGTTATATTCCGCTTCCAACATATCCTGTCAATATAAAGTCTCCCTCACTCACACCAGCTTGCGGACATTTCTTTGTTTTCATTTTCGCCCCATCATTGCGTGGTGGTTATGTTGCCTGTGCATAGCTATGCTGCTGCTGTCGCCAACCAACCCTTACTCTCTCTATCTCGATCTCTCTCTCGAGAGAAATCATTTTTGTTTGTGTGCGAGCGTGAGTTCTCTCAAGGGTAGATGCGTGAGTTACCACCCGCCTCCACGCGAGAGTCCTTTTATGCTTTGTTCGATGAGTTTTGATGACAATGTGTGTGTGCGCGTGTGCGTGTCGGGGGAGCATGTCGACTGACGATGGGTGGCCGTCTCTCTGCCCTCCCCAAAAATAGAGCATAATACAACAAAGTAACAATAATTTTCCTTCCACGCATACACCATAATGGCATTGAGACGGCGGCGGGCGCGAGGTCGTCGACCTGCCACTTTCTTAGTACGCACAATCGACCACGGCGACGATTTATAAGCTGTTTCCAGTCGCACTTTTCATGCACACTAAGATTTAATTGGAGGATTTTCGATTTTGGAAAATGTTGCTTGTCAATAAAAATATGTTCACATTTTCAAAAAAAAAAAAAATAATAGTTAAAATTTCCTACAAAACTTTAAATTTAAAAATTTCTTTTTAGTGTGTACTTTTGATTGTCGAAGCGTAGCAGACAAAAATGACACAATTAATATTAAACAGTTTTAGTTAGTCTGTCATCGGGCGATTTTTCCATCATCCTGTGTAGCGTGTCGCGACTTTTTGACAATACCAAACAGTTTGTTAAAGCATGTAGGAGGGGAACATTTTTAGGTTATGTCCACGTGTCGTGCCACCCGCGCCTCACTTTGCGGTACGGAAACGTAGTGTGTTGGGGACACGTGCGCTCTCTTTCGCGTGCTTGGTTTTCTATGGGTGATAAATGGTCCGCTGGTGTTTGATGTAGACTGTTGATGATCTGAATTGATTGCTTCACTAATAGTTTTTTTTCGAACATGCTGATAACTTGTTGATTGTGCGACGTATTTGAATTATGGAATTACTGTAGATTAATGGTTCAACCGATTTGGACCGTTCTGGCCTCATTCGATCCGTCTTAGAGTTCCACAAGACCCTAGTTAATATTATGAAGTTTAGAAAAGTACTTCAAAAGTTATGCAAAAAAACGTTACTTAATCCACCCTTAGGTGGTTGGCGCCTTCCTCACATTTAAAGGGTGCTATCCAAAATGCAAAAAGTGCGTAAATAACACTTAAGTGCTTATAACTTTTGATAGATTTGTCAGATCTTCAATGTCTTGGACGCGTTGGAAAGGTCTTTTAAATACCTTTCTGAAAATGTATAGCATGACGGATTTTCTTACAAAAACCACCCTTTTTACAATCTTCCGGACTTTTTTTAAAATCGTTTTTTTAGCATAACTTTTGAAGTATTTAACTAAACTGCATAATTTTAAATAGCGACTTATGGGACCTCAAGACGGATCGAATGACGCCAAAACGGACATAATCGGTTCAGCCAATGTCGAGATATTCGAGTGACAATTTTTTGATCAACATCCCACCACACACACAGACATTTGATCAGAATTTGATTCTGAGTCGATAGGTATACATGAAGGTGGTCTAGGAGGTCTAATTAAAAAGTTCATTTTTCGAGTGATTTTAAAGCCTTTCCTCAGTAACGTGAGGAAGGCAAAACGATTTTAGCTAAACTTCGGAAGATTGTAAAAAGGGTGGTTTTTGTAAGAAAACTCGTCATGATATATATTGTTAGAAAGGTATTTGAAAGACCTTTCCAGCGCGTTCCAAAGATTGAACATATGTCAACCCCATCAAAAGTTATGAACACTTAAGTGTTATTTATACACTTTTTTGAGGCCGGATCTCAAATATTTTGATGAAAATTTGTCCGGATCTGTAATGCAACCCATCGTGAGGTAGGTAATTAAAAGATCTTTCCAACGAGCTCAAAAGATTGAAGATCTGGCAACCCTATAAACAGTTATAAGTACTTTAGTGTTTTTAATACACTTTTTTGAGATATTTTGATAAAAATAAGTGTGTGTATTCACTTTATGAATGCAAGGAAGGCACCAACCTCCTAAAGGTGGATTAAATAACGTCTTTAGTTTGTACCCCGTTGGTTGGTCAAACGAAAAAGTGACGAACTGTCACTTTTACACGCACGCATCAATACAAACGTTTGGTCATAGACTAAAAAAAGACTAACCACTTCGAACATTTTTTTCAAAAAAATATGACTCATGTGCTGTGAACCGCGTGAACCACTTTGGACCGCATCGGCTCGCCCCCCGTATGACAGATTTGCTTGGCAGCCCTTTCTTTTTTTCGATTTTGTTTTGCGCTGCTTTGCGCGCGCATCTATTTTTCTTTATTTTGGTAATCACAACAAAGTCAGCTGTTCGTTTTGATTTCCACTAACTTTGGAGTGTGTTGTGTGAAAATTTGCCACGTCCGTGTGGAGCACTAGCAGGGCCGGAATCGAAACCGTTCTGGCAACAACCTTGGCGCGGCAGCCTTCAGCAACGCGGAAACCTTCACCATAACCCACCTGCCAAAGCCACCAGCTCCTGTTCAAGAATAGAAACCACAAGGTCACGGTGATGACAAGATCCGTGATAATTCCCCGCCGAGACACGTTTTGCTGCAAAACGTTGGAACCGGTCTACAGTCGACGATCAGTGCAACTTTCTCAACTACATGTCCTGGCGGAAGTTGTAGCTGTGCCGGAATTAGCTGAACGGATCAGAGCTGCTGTCCGGATTGCCCATGGTCACCTGGTTGGACAAAGAGATGAGCTTTTTACCGGCAATGCTGGCACGTGAGCAAAACGAAGACGAAGATGTAAATCAAATCGGCTGAATACTTCCTACGCGATCGATGAAACTCGATTCGATTCCACCGAAAAGTCACGAGTTGGTCACGAGTGCCATCCCGGTACATGGAACCCCAGAACCAGTCCCGGAGTTGTTACTCTAACGTCATCGCGGGCTTTCCGGAATGCTCAGAATGCCTTACGTAAAGGTTAAAGGTTCCTTGTGTGTCAGATAGTCGACGTTACATGACCGGATGCGACAGCTGCCGACCAACCCGGAACCGATGGACATACGTTCCATCGGTGACTTGGGGTGAAACCAAACGTTCATGGCCCTTCCCCTGTGCGAATGTGTGTGTTTGTTTAGAATAACAAATCAAAACAAAAACAAACAAAAAAAGAAACGTCAGAAAATCGACAGTGGAGCCAGTTCTTGACATTTTGATCTGTCATATTTGACAGTGAACCGGACGTGCCGAGGGGTCATAAAAAGGTTGAGTCATGGTTCAGAGCCCAGTGAGTAGTCTTTTATTAGTCTATGGTTTGGTAGTGTGTGTTAACTCCGCGTAAAAGGGGTGTCAAATTAAAAAAAAACTGATCCCGTTCGTTTGACAACAGTTGGTGTCAAACCATCGGGGTTTGAGTGTACCAGGGGAAAGGTAAAACAATACAGTAGTTGTTCGGTAACTGGGCGTTGTTTAACTGGGCTGCTTTTTAACTGGGCGCTCGATAACTGGGCCGCAGCCCAGTTAAAAAGCAGACAAACGTCAAAAAACCAAAACAAACCGAAATCACCGAGGGGTTAATGGATGCAAAAATCATGGTCAACAAATAAAAAAACTTTTTTCAAACTTTTATGTAATTTCAAGACACAATTAAAGAAATATGAAAAGTTATCATTGTAAACAAATTTGAGTAACTTTTATTTTTATATTTCATCAAATAAATATTATGCATCGGTAGTCCCCTCGTTATTTTTCGTTCAGCCCAGTTAGCGAACAGCATTCGATGACTGGGCTACGTTCTCAGCCCAGTTACCGAACAACTACTGTACCTTCTATGGTTTCCAGTCCAGACTCGCAAAGTCTCCAAGCCGAAATTAAAACTCTAAAACCATATTTAAGTCAAATTTAAATGGTTGATTGTCCTTGATAACTACTCAATGCTTTTTCTCTCTATTCCATATTAGCCGGCATCCTGCATTTAAAAATTCTAAATCACTTTAGAGTAGTTTAGTGGTTATACTAAAGCTCGACAATCAAAAATAAGACAAATCCTTTTTGGAGACATTCAACAAGAATGCAAAATTAAACAAAATCACAATTTTAAAAATTTAGAAACCAAACTTTACATTGAAATAATCGAAGCCAATCATTTGTGCATACATCCAACATAAATAAATATGTATTTGACACATTCTGCCATGACGTAACAACGGTTTAACGATTCCTTTTTTGAAGGTATTTTGGTAGAACTCGGAAATTTCATAGGTTTTATCGCTTGCTTAGGACGACTCCCAGACCTTTACCTTTCACAACTATCAACTTAACGCGACGCTTACGCAGCCCGGTAGCCCTGTTGTTTAAAGTCAATGTAATTTGGTCAAACGGTCAATTTGATTCGAGTTTTTTCTAAGTAAGTCAAGCATTAGCATTTCCCGTGCTCCGCATCCTTTTTCCTCCCCTGGTGAATGGTGGAGATGGGAGCGGCCGGCAATTAGGTTTTACAGCGTGACGTCACGAGCGCACACGCACACACATTTTTGCTGAGACACACGTGCAAAAAATGTAAACAGTGCAGCCAAGCTGTTAAATTTCTAACCTAAAAATTGAGTCGGCGTAAAACCTAATGGATGGCTTTCATGGTACTGTCTGTCCTGTTCTGATAAAATTGGTTTTATTTCCTTTTAACACTGAAACGCCCAACGCATGTCCACGGACGCCCAAGCCTCCCAAAAAAGTTGGAACGGTAACTTCAACACGCCCGTTCTCGAGCATAACTCAACCAATCGGGACGATTCTTGTTCCCAGTGATTTGTAAGAATGTCTAGATGATCCTAAAATTTTGCAGAACTAGATTTGAAAAAATCTGTAATTTCTGCGACCGAAAAACTCGTTCCAACATTTTTTAAACGACTGCCTCCGCGGAATTTTCGGCGATTTTTTTTACACGCAAAAAAAAAGTTGGTACGATGTTTTTGATCGCAAAAATTACAGATTTGATCAAATTAAGTTCTGCAAAGATCTAGAATCATCTAGACATCCTAACAAATCACTGGAAAGAAGAATCATCTTGATTGAGTTATGTCCGAGAACCATTGAGTTGAAGTTACCGTTCCAACTTTTTTGGAGCCTTGGGGTTGGAATGTTAATCAATTTCTAAGCAACCTGGGCTGAACAATCATCACACATCCCTGGGTTTTGAAAAGCAAACTACAGTCGACTCTCTGGTTGTCAATATCCAAGGGACCGTCGAGGAAGAGAATCCCAAGTAACATTTTAGGCTTTATCTAAGCTGTCACAACCGCTATAAAACCTATCAGCCAAAACCAGCATTAAAACCCCTTAGTCGTAACAAACTCCCCAGAACCTTGATAAACCCCACTTAAAACCCAAAAGGACCTCCGCAAAAGGTTGTTACGGCCTATTTATAAAACCTACATAGGAGTTCAAGGCTTTACAACTGAATCCTAACAACATCCTCAAAGCCTTGATAAAACCTTTGTTAAAACCTAGTCAGGAGTTATGGAAAAATGACATTTCATACGTCTTCAAACGTCTTATGCCAAATAGGTTTTATTTTGGCAAAAATAAGTCTTCGTCTTGCCAAATGAAATTATGGAGATGGTTGTCAAAAATGGCGATGATAAATAATAGATATTAGAGGTCATCCAAATAATTTGAAAGCTTAATTCTCGCAATTGATGGCTCAAATTCAGCTGCGGTTGAAATTTTTTTGATAAATGTAGGGGAGATAGAGCCAAAAAATTCAACTCGCTTCACCAAAAATCAATATTTTGTAATCATAGTGTTTAAAGTTAAAAATTTTTAATTGCAATTCTTTGAAAAAAATGTTCAAAATATTTTTAAACATCTATCGCTATATTAATCATACCAGAAATTCAGCATAAATGTGTGTTTTCATCAAATTTAAATTAAATTTTTCAGTTTTTCATTTTTTCAATTAAGATGGCGGTTAATCATATTCAATCAGAGCACGCGTTTAGCGCCATATTTATGCACTGCTATTTGGCCGCGATAAATGCTCTTTTAGGAGCTTATGTTTTTAAGTGAGCTTTTTACATGCCTAATGGCACTTGACAGCTACAACACCCTAGGTTTTAACAAAGCATGCGATAAAACCGTTTGGCATGGCATTGCCATCTGGTTTTCAAGCCTCTATTAAAACTTTCATAAAACCTTATTGAAAGCCAGTCGGCTTTTATTTCCACCCGGTTTTATGTCCGAGGCATAAAACCCTGTTAGAACCTATTAATTAGCTCTTGCTTGTTGGTTGCGGTGAATGCCCAAATAAAACTATTAAGCAATCAAGATGCTACAATAAAACCTCAATAAAACTTGGTGGTGGCTAGTTGGTTTAAAAATGTTACTTGGGATCATCAGTTTACAGAACGATGCAAAATGAAGACTCGATTGAAATAGTAGTTTATGCAACAAGTTGCAAAAAGAGGATTTTTTCAGCACGAGTGGTACATTTATCCAACGAGGTTCACCGAGTTGGATAAATACGACGAGTGCTGAAAAAATCAAGTTTTGCAACGAGTTCCATACAACATTTTTTGCAATTCCAAAAAGCACACACTGAGTGAAATTTTAAGTCAAATTTTCATGTATTTTGTCAATAAATCGTTTAAATCAAAAAAATGTTGAAAAGTGTTACTTTTCGAAATAAATGCTGAAAAGTTCAACTTTTCAGCACCCATTTGAGTGCTGAAAAGTAGAACTTTTCAGCATTTATTTTGAAAAGTGTTGCTATTCGATTCTGTTATTTTTGGTACAGAAAAGTAGGCTGTTTCGTCGTTCAAGAATTACAGGAAAAGTGAGTAGTTTCACGACGGAATTGCAAAATTATGTTTTTCTTAATACCCAGCTATGGGAGAGAATCATGGCAACGTCCAGCAAACAAAAACAAACTAATGTCAAACACCCCTCAAAGCTTCGTTTCGCCCGGAAAAATGTCTATGCAAGCCATGAGATAGTGACAATATTGACAACCGGAAGAGATTTTTAAAGCAAACAGAATCCAAGGGACCGTCGAGGAAGAGATCCTTCAAGCAAGAGAAAATATCGAGGAATAAAGTCAATCGAAGTATGCAGTTTGAAGGGACTGAAGAATTCATCGATAGATGGAGCAATATTGATATCGAGAAGATCGACAGCCAAAGAGTCGACTGTATCACAAAAATGGTGTATTGCTTGCGTTGTAACGTCACGGAAATTCTAAATGCTGTATATTTGCGAAAAAAAATACCAATTTCGATCCACGCAGTTGCATCAGGCGGGAAATTAATCCTATTTTCAGGATATGATCAGCTTCGGAATGATGGTTCCTGATATTTCGTGGTTTTGATGTGTTTTTTGCTTATTGAGGTTCTTGAAAACATGTTATTTCGCAAGTCTCTTATCGAGACTTGCGACATGGAATTAAATGTTCTGTCTAGATTCTGTGAAGTTTACCATGGCAGCTGAGAAAGTTATACTCCATGTTGTCGTCTCTTTTTTTTTGCTCAGAAACTAGCTGATTATCTGGTCACCCTGAACGTACCTGACGCGTGTGTAGACTTTTTGACGTCTCCAAGCAACCCACTTTTCTGGCATCGCTGGGCCCCGCTGAGTGCTCCCCGCTTGACTGCGAGTTCGCACCACTGCCTGCTTCAAAGCTGTTTCTTCTCTCACGCGAGTCAAGTTCGGAAGAAGGTTGCTGCTGGCTAGCTTGGTGATTTTTAAAATCGTGTGAAAAAAGCAATCCAGCTCCCGGAACGGGCCAGCAGTATGTGGATTACGGCCTACGGTGTCACGGATTAGCGGAAGTTGTGGAAAGGGGTTTCGGCCAAAGCGCTGGTAAGTGGAATCTGCTGGGAAAGTTATGAAATTGAAAGGAAAAAAGAGGTTTTTTTTTCTTCTCTGCCTCTTGGTTGATTGGTGGAAGCGCGCGTGGGGTGGATGGGAGGATGATGGAGTGAGAAAGGGAGGTCGGTGGGTTGAGTGCAGAGAGCGAGAGAGAGTCGGAGAAGATCGGACAGTTTGAGTGTAGTGGTGAGAGGGGTGAGAGATACTTTGGGTGGGTCAGTGATGCCAGGTGGAGCATCTTTTGGGGTGGTGATTTCAAAACATTACAAATTTTGAGCAGTTGAGTTAGGGTACACTGCCTGCCTTAAATTCGGCTGATATGAAAATTAAAAGGAACCATTCGTCTTTCATGCAATAATAAATTTATATGTTGGTATGGGAATGGTACCGTCAACTGGGGCGAATCGGGACACATGGAGCGAATTGGGACAGCAGTTTTAACAATGTTGCTGCACAATATTGTGATTGTTCTGATTGGTTTTGATTAGAACAGACTCAGACCAACAAAATGACATTGTGTACATTTGTTTCCAAATTTAAAGGCTTTAAGTGCTCTGTAAACTGCTGTCCCTATTCAGATTGTAGTCCCGATTCGCCCCAGATGACGGTAATTTTATCATGTTTCAGGAAGGTATTTGAAAGCTCTTAATTTTGAAGATCTAAAATCCGTATTGAAAGTTATGAGCACTTGTGTGTTACTTCTAAGCATTTTTGGATCTCAAATATTTGGATAAATTTTATGACCGAATCGAACATTTTCTACGGAAAATTTTCTACAATATTCAAGCATTATCAAATTGTTGAAGTGAGGGAAGCGGAGAATGTTGGATTGAGGTTGAATGTAGCGAAGACGAAGTATCTGCTGGCAGGAGGAACCAAGTCGCTGAGGGCTCGCATAGATAGGACCGAGCGTGACGATAGACGAAGACGAGTTCGAGGTTGTGAAGAAGTTTGTGTACCTCGGATTGTTGGTAACGTCGGACAACAACTGCTGTAGAGAAATTCGGAGGCGCATCATCTCCGGTAGTCGTACCTAGTTAGATTCCACAAGACCTTAAGACCTGGTCACCTGCACGTTATTTGAACCAAGTAGAGGATGATTTGGAAAGTGTGGAAGTTTTAACGCGGAGTTGGAGAGAAAGAGAAAATCTAAATTATTGGCAGAAACACTAAATTATTATAATTTGGCAACACTATATGAGATATCTAGACATAATTAGAATATTTATTTTAACCTCCCTCAGGCTCTCTTTTTTATTAGCAAAAATTTGCGTTTTGGGCGCCCTGGAGCCTCCTGAGGGCGCTATATCATTTTCATGAAGGCGTAGCACAAATCGGCAACTTGGCAAATTTGCAAAATGCAAAGTTTCTCTTGGGCCCTACTGACGGCGCCAAATTGTTTAAGGAATGCGACATTTTTGTTAAAGAACTTGTTAGTCGACGACTCCCTGGGCTTTGTCATAATGAGTGTCATAGGTTTGATGCTTGTTTGGCAAAGAGTATGATTTGATTCGATGTGGAATTAAAATCGAAGTGTTCAGTATATTGCTGAAGCTTCCATTTTTACACATGGACACCACTTCATGCTGCGAGAACCCACTTTGGCGTAGTCTCAGGGCTTAATCGATGGCCGGTAAGCTGTCATCGAGACAAGGAGGTTCTCTGATAGTGGAAATATCACATTTGTACAATGAACCGCTACATATGTGATTTTTCCCTATCTTAATGTGGGTGTCAGGTTAGGATGCGGGTTTAAAAAAATAGTGTTTGTAGAATTTAGGATTTTAACTATAAATATCAACTTTTTATACTTTGCCTTTAGTTATTTAGGGACAAAATTAGTAACAGTGAATTTCTATCAGAATCGGTGATTTTCATTCAAGTAGCATAAAAACCATTCTAATTTGTCAAAATTTTCATAGAGTCTCGATCAATCAATAGTGAAATGATATCGGACTAAATTCGTTGATCTGTTGAACTAACGGTTGTTGGATTATGATTGTATCGACCATTGTTGCGAATCGAGGATCTACTGGAATTCTGACGAACAAATGGTCGTCTCTTTTTCAATTCACGACTTGTAAAATATCAACTTTTATTTTTTTTTGTTTTTTAAAAGAGGCCAGACAGGTTTTAAAAGAAACGTTTTTTTTTTGGTTAATAATTAAAATGTCGGGGATTTGAGATAAGAGTAGCTTTCGGATAGGTTGCTTTAAATCTTGTATTCAATTCAAGTTAGGTAGTTATCCGCAAATGAATATTTGGACTTATATGAATAATTGAACGTTTTGGACTTATGAATAACACACAACTGTGCATTTATTCTAGAGTCAGATCCATACAGCGTCAGTGTTTATTTGGTCGAAGTGTACTAATTCATTGGCAGATCTGGTTCTAGTTGTAATGTACGACAAGACTACTGACGGACGTGACAGGACGAGGGCCCAATTTAGAGGTTTCGACATCAACGATGTGCGGCTGGATCACCCTCCCAAAAAAAAAAAAAAAAAAGAACTTGTTAGTCGACGACTAGCCTACAACTCAGTCCTTATTTTAAGCTTGTCAAGGTTAGACGCTGTAAATTTTGAGGAAAATTATTTCTGGACCCTATTTTTTTGTAGATTCATATAACTTTGACGGGTCATTACAAACATGAGTAAGCTTTTTCTTATTTTGTCCATTTCTACGTCCCATTTTTCCAACCATTCCGTCGACATCCAAAATATTCAGCATGTGAGTTGTGCGACAGTGTGCGTATGGGGATGATGATGCCACAGTCAGTCGTCGCGCTGGTGTTCTTTGCTGGCGAGCAGTTTTTTTCCTCCTCCCCGTGAGCTTCACCATACAATGTGTGGTGTCTCTCAATGCCAAACCAGCCAGCCAGTATACCAGAAATTCGTCTGCTGATTTAAAACTGGACACATACAACGGAATGGCATTACCTACACTAACTGTCGGTGTGAGCATGTGTGATCCATGTCATTACAGCTAAGCCGTGGTGCCATGGATTTGATATCACTACTGCAAAAATGAATTTTGGATAAGAATTCAACTAAGCGAAAAACATTTGATTTCAAAATAAAAGGAGACACTATAAAAATATAAAAATTCATAACTTTGACATCAGCTGTGATCAAAGATTGTTTTAAGAACTTCAAATTGAGTAATCTAGTTGAACTCGCTGCTTCGAAATGCTTTTGTTAAATGTTTTAGAATAGTTAGTAAACCAATTATCGCTATGTTTTATCGAACTGGTTGTAATCTTCTCTAATACGGTTTTGTAATCTTTGTTCCGATTTGTTCTGCCAAACACACAGTTCAGATTGTGTAGCATTTTGGCGTGAGCTCCTTCGCGACTTTCGCATGTGTATGGTCAAGAGAGTACAGAGTACATCAAGAGTGTGAGAGAGAATATTAAATATAAGAGCTGAAGGCCTCCGCCGTAGCCTTCTGCTGCTGAACTGAGTGTATCGACGGACGACATACAACGACAATCCAAAGGAAGAAGGTAACACACAGAGCAGCAGCAGCAGAAGCAAAAAGAAAGAAAAAAAAAAGATGTTGGAAAAATGATTGAACTTTGCCAATTTCAGAAAAGATTTTTCCTCTCACTTCCAGACGTTTCAACAAAGGCGCCCGGACATCGTCGTCGGAGGCAGGCCCTATAGCTGGAAGGTAAAGTGATTCGCAATAAAAAGTGCTTGGAATATTACTGCCTGGAAAACGCGACGTGACAGAACCCCAACCAAGTGCCAGAACGTCCCGAAGTGTGTGCAAATCGCTGGGACAGGTCGATTTCACCTGTGCGTTTTGTTCGTCGGTCGTCGTCGGGGGCGCCTAGTTTCATGGAACATCCGACACGGGAATCGATCTGGACGACGTGCAGCAGCTGCTGGTGGTGCCAGCCGGATTGTACTTTGGCCACTTGAGAGGCTACCGAGGAGAGAGGGAGGAGAAGTGGTGCAGCCGCCAGTACACAAGTGCCAAAGTGAGCAATCTGATTCCATTTTATATATATTGTTACTTGAATTGTGTGTGCTGTGTGGCCGTGTCTCGGTCGCGAAAAATCAAAATGTAAGCTGGTTAGCAAAATTTGCTGCTTCTCGTAGGCATGTAGAAGCAAAGAAAACCCAGTTGTATCGAAGAGAAAAAAAGACACGGCAAAGATTGAGCCAAGAAAAAAAGAAGTGATTTTGTGGGAAACAGAGAGACAGATGTGAAGTGGCGAAAAACGTAATGAATGACGTATGGACGAGCAGCACTCTGCGAAAAAAAAAAATAATAATCGCGAAGATGGTGAAGCGAAACGCAAACTTCGCGAAGAGCTAAGAGTTCATACGTGTGAGTGTGTGCGCTGTGTGCTGTGTGGGGATCATCCAGCATGGTGTGGAATTGGGGGAAGATTTGAAATGTGATTTTTAAAATTATGCCTTTTTGTGATGTTAAAAAATGCCAAATCTTCAATGTTAGTTCTTTGTTTTCAAAGGAATGTTTCCAAAAATGTGTAACCTAATGGGTTCCCATGAAAAAAGTCGTAGATTCCTTCCAATCTACGATTAGCAAATTTTTAGCATAGGTTTGGTTCCACTTTTCTTCGCGATATGATAAACTCACGCACACTTACACATCAATTGTTACTCTATTTTTGAAGGAAATTTACGTTCAACTTTCAGATGAAAAACTCTTGAGATCTCTTGAGCGTTGGGCAATTCCAGCAAGAGTAGCTGTAGAAACTATTTAACAATCGGATTTTACAATTATTTCAAAACTGCTGGTTAGAAAGAACTCAAAAAAAAAAATCTCGTGTTGTTTTGATCTTAAAATTACAAGGAATCTAAAATAGTCATTCATCTTTTCCTCCTTAATAAAGGGCTGTAATTTTTGTCCAATCAAATTATTTTTTTTTGTCGAGAATGCGTTGTTCAGAACTCTAAAAGTGTTCCGAAGTTTTTTTAACGTAATTATGAATTGCTACGTAAAAAACTATGTTTTAGGGTTTGCTCTAATGCTTTTGATTGGATATAAAATGATAGTTTCTTCAACAAAGTTGCTTAGATTGCCACTCCAAACTTCTTTCTAACAAGAAAAAAAAATATCCAAAAATATGATACAAAAGTTACATTTCTGAAACACCCTAACCGTGAACTAACCAAATCTTAAACCAATTAGTAATTTTTCTATCAAGACCAGTTCTTACGAAATTTCGACTTTGTTTGTGAGAGGCGACAGAACACTCGAATCGCCTTCATCAAGACAACCTGATTTTGACATTCTGCTTTCGATCTATTTACACACAAACGAATGAGAGCTACGCAAAGTCACTCACACAGTCATTGACCTCCCTCTAGAGCAGTTCTCTCAGATTTCGGTCATTCGATATTTTTTTTGTATTTTTTAATCAGACTGAAACTTTTTTGGTGCCTTCGGTATGCCCAAAGAAGCCATTTTGCATCATTATTTTGTCCATACAAAAATGATGTATGAAAATTAAAAAATCTGTATCTTTTGAAGGAATTTTTTGATCGATTTGGTGTCTTCAGCAAAGTTGTAGGTATGGAAAAAATGATACACGGTAAAAAAATTAGTGATTTTTTATTTAACATGTCTGCATAGGAAACGCATGACGGATAGGCTGTTTTGAAAATTTTATCTAGAATTTTCCTTTTTTCAAACACTTGCATGGCAATATCTCAGCAACTAGAGGTCGTATCGACAAAGTTCAAAAAAAACAAAATATAGAGAATTTTCTAAGCTTTTCAAAAATATTTTTTTCAAAAGTGGGCAAACATGTGCACTAGTTTAAAAAATTGAAAAACTTCGACTATTTAAATTTAACTTGAAAACGGTGCACTTTATCAAAATTTAACTAAAGTACTTTTTGATTGCAAATTTGATTTTACATCGAAAAATGAGATGAAAAATGTTTGCGACCAATATTTCGATTTTTTGAAAAAAAAACAGTATTGATTCAAAAATTCATAACTCGGTCAAAGATTTTGTGCACAACCTGGAAATTTCTGAAAAGTTGGCATGTTAGGTCCTCTAAAACATATATAAAAAAAAAGTGTTTTTTTGCAAATCAAGTGCAAATTAGTGACAAAAAGTTAAATAAAAAATCACCATTTTTTTTACCGTGTATTATTTTTTTTCAGTGTAGTCCATATCCATACCTACAACTTTGCTGAAGACACCAAATCGATCAAAAAAATCCTTCAAAAGATACAGATATTTGAATTTTCATACATCAATTTTGTATGGACAGCTGCCAAATTTGTATGGAAAATTATATGGACAAACTAATGATGCAAAATGGCTTCTTTGGGCATACCGAAGGCACCAAAAAAGTTTCAGCCGGATTAAAAAATATAAAAATTAAAATTGAAGAAAATAGACCGAATTCGTAGAGAATTGCTCTCTAGCAATACATTCGCTCAGAGAACGGTCGTTTGACATTCTACCGAGATTCCGATTATCTCTCCCACGATCGCATTCAAATGATCACGCAGAAACCACAAGGACGAAAGAGACGAAAAACGAGAGAGATCATGTTGTCTCGTTCAGGCGGCTGCTTGAGTGGTGCTTATTTTTCGTTCGTTCCGTCTTTCGTGTTTACACTCACCGACCGTCGCCAAGCAATGACGATCGTGATAGGCGTTGTATGTGAGCGATCAAATTTCGTTACCGGAAATGATTGCTGACAGAAAGTTCTTTCAAATAAAGAGCAGTCCCATTTAGTGACAGATTTCAAGCCTTGATCAAGACCACCCATTTTTTCAGGCTGTAGTTGATTGCCAAATTTACTTTCAGGGGACTTTAGATAAAGTGTAATGAACCAAATATACCTAATTATACCTAAATACTTGAAAAGAATTCTAGAGTTTGGTTAAATTGTGGTTTGGTTGTGGTTAGGTTGAGCGTTTTAGCAGAATGCATTACTGTGAATTGGTTGAATGGTTTAAGGATCGATTTATTTTTTGGCTTTTTGGGTGTTTTGGAAATCACTTAGGGGTATTCAAATACACCCAAAAGACAAAAAAAAATGAAACTTTATTTGTAACATTGATTGTGAATTAAGCGTTTTTTTGTATGCCATGATATCTCAGGACTGACTGGATAAAACAGGCTAAATTTACGAGCCACTCACACAGTCCTGTGACTCCCTCATTCCCGCTAAGCTGTTTCATTTGAATTGTACCGAAATTCCGATCATCCTTCCCATGACTGCATTCAAATGATTAATGTCAGCACGAAGCATCGCACAAGTAAGAGAGAGAGAGAGAGAGATAGATAGAGAGAGAGAGAGAGAGAGAGAGAGAGAGAGAGAGAGAGAGAGAAGAGAGAAGAGAGATTGAGCACGGTTTCAAGTTTCCAGTATATAATGAAGGAATTTAAAACAACAAAAAAAATAAAGATATCTCACAAATCTCCTGAAAAGTTTGTTCTAGAAAACAGGCCGTGTGAGCATGTGCTTCGTATCACACGGCTGCGTGAGTGTAGAGCTCGGCATTCATTTGTTTCAACTTCGTGTGAATGAGGGATTAGCTGTCTAAATTGCTGGATGCAACAGCAAAGCTATTATTAGGTGCCGACTCAATTTTTAGGTTAGAAATTTGACAGCTTGGCTGCACTGTTTTCATTTTTCCACGTGTGTCTCATTGAAAATGTCTGTGCGTGTTCGCTCGTGACGTCACGCTGTAAAACCTATTAGTTAAAAATTTGTTGTATATTATTTAGAAGAAAGTACTTCAAGGGATGAATTAAAAAATATATCGATTGTTCCTGTATTTTTAAAGATACCAAAATGAGAGTATAAACCTTTAATTTTTCCAAACCATTTTTATTGAAAAGACCGAAAAATTTTCTACAAGTTTAATTAAGATCGAAAATGGACCGGATTTTAAGTGGTGGTTTTGGTATGGAAACCGTATTTTTCTGTAATTTTGCTAAATTTAGCGTTTAGCCAACACCATGCAATCTTTGTCTGTCATTCCCAATAGCTACCTATTTGGTTTCAATTGATTCATTTTTACTAAAGTCATATTTTCCTCTTTCTCTTCACTTCCTCCGGTGGTGCTGGATCCGGCTGTTCCTGTCCTGATGTCGCGATATTCTGCTTTTTGGGACTGCCAAAAATCGTCGACGAAACCTCGAATCAATCTACTGCTGGATGACTGTGGAAAATTGTGTATCTTAACGACTGTGTGTGTGTGTGCTGTGCGCGTGTGTGATGTGGCCCACGTACGGCGACCAACAACAACGTCAAATTCGCGCACACATTGTGTATCGCATCATCATCATCGTTGATTGGCGTGTGTAATAATAACATCGACATCTCAATCGGACGTCGCGGCCCCGCGTCGTCGTCGTCGTCGTCGTCGTGGACGTCGTCATCAACGTTATTAGAGGAGTGTGTACAGTGGGACAGCAATTTGAAGTGGTGGAGTCGAGGTGAAGAATCTGCTGTAGAAGTGAATATCCTCCTGGTGAAGATGATTGTCGAATAAGCGAAACGAAAGGAAAGGGAGTTGATAAAGAAGCGAGTTGAGTGTGTGGAGCAGTAGAGAAGCAGGCGCAAAAGGTGTAGAAAAGAGGAAAAGTCAAGCAGCTGAAGAGTACCAGCAGTGGGCTATCGATTTTCGTACAGTGATCCAGTGTCAGAAGCACGGGAGGGAAAACACAGCGCGAAAGAGAGAACGAAGTCGTCGTCGTCGTCGCCAGAAACAGCTGAGACGTGGTGGATCCTTGGAAGGAGGTTGTTGGGTTGGTTGGATATCCCAAGCGAGTGTGCGAGTGTGAGTGAGTCCCCTGTTGTCTGGACCGCGAAGAGTGTCCACGAATGTGGGAGATTGGCATTCCGTAAGCGAAAAAAAAGAAGAAAGTGCTGGCCAAATGCTATGCACTGTGAAAACTGTCGCGATTGATTGATTGGGCAAACACGGTGAAGACGGAAAAAGGATAACCCGATTGTGGGTGGCAGCTGTGTAGTGTGTGTCAGTGTGGCGCGCACACAAGCAACGATCGAAACAAAAGCAGGAGCTGTGTGTTTGTGTGGCGCGCGCGTGCATGTTCTTCACGCACTCACGCACGCACGCGAGTAAAACATCTGTTCGAATAAAGTGAGGGATTGCTCGCGAGAACGAGAGAGAGAGAACGGAACGCATACCAGCGATTTCGCGCGGCGTGACTCCACAAATACCAGCCCGAGCGGTCGGAGAGAGCGAGATCCGCCGAGGAGAAGAGTGCTCAGGTTAACGACAGCAGCGTTGCCAGGTAATTGTACGGACAAGAGTGTAGTGCGCTACATACGAATCTTAAAAGGGCAGCAGCAGCAGCATTAGTTGCTGTAAAGAAGGTTGAACGGCATAAGTTGGACTGGACTATATTTGATTAGTCGAGTGCGGTTGCAAAGCTTTGCCGAACCTTACGCAAATTGTGTACGCAGTGGAAAGGGGATTGATTTCTGTGTGTGGCGCGTTGCAACTCGGCTGTGGGACGCCGCGGGTCGTGTCATGCACCTTTTACCTCTCAGCGGTCGGTGGTGTGGCATACCCTAATGGTGTAAAATCGATGCTGCACAAGCAAAGGTTCAATGGTTTCGTTATGGTGGCAAATTTTGGCCGAGGTTAACTACGGTCACAACGGTGAGGATGTTTGTTGATAAAAGTAACACGGGGAGGCGAGGTTATTGGTCCGTTTAACTGGGGGGTGTGTGACATGCAAGTGATTACTCCGGATGGATTTTGTTGATGTTTGTTATTGAATTTTGTAGAATTTGTTCTTGAAAAACGGGTTTGGTGACAATTCAAGCTGATAAGATGTCTGATTCTGTCTGAAATGTTCAGAGGTTGTTTTTTTGGGGAGAGTATTTATCTCCATCGGGCACCTAATGTTGAATAACATCATGCAATAAAATGAGAAAAATGATTGCATTCCATAAGGATTTATGTGGAAGCTTTGGGTTAATGGTCCCCAGAATCACCTTCATTAGAGTCACCTTGAACACTTACCAACATTTTTTTTCAAAACAACACTAATTATCGTTAGTTGTGTGCAATACGGCGTAACAGCTATAAAGACCTCCGATAGCATAGCCTAAGGTGGCGGATCGTTCAATTCAATATTCTTAGACAATTTGACTGTTGCCCAGTACATTCAAAAATATCTGAAAATTGGACACTTTTTTGGAAAACTGTTATGTCTGCTAAGGATTGAAACATGACTTCTCTTGTTTCTATACGTTTGAACCAGCGATGGAATAATCATCATCAAAAATCAAAAAGAAAATCTTTGGACGTTCATCAAGAGAAAAAATCCGAAGAGAGCATGCTCTCCTCTCTTGCGCATGAAAGATCGGTAAAAGAAATCGAAAAAAACTAACTTAATCCACCTATGTGGTTGGTGCCTTCCTCACTCTTTTCCAACAATGGGTGATATTTGATATGATGGGTTTGGGCACACATTTCGTCTAATTTCGTTAAGTTTCGGAATACAAAAAAAAACACACATATCACTCAAGGGCTCATAAGTGGCATCATAAGTGGTCAGAACTTGAGACAGGGGTGCCAGATCTTCAATGTTTTAGACTCGTTGAAAAGGTCTTTCGATTACCTAACCAACGATGGGTCGGATGATGGATCTGGACATTGTTTACATACATTTAAGTGAGATCCGGCTACAAAAAAGTACATAAATAACACTTAAGTGGTTATAACTCGAGACAGGGTTGCCAGATTATCAATGTTTTGGATTCGTTAGAAAGGTCCAACCAACGATGCATAACATGATGATGTTTGGTTCAGTTTACTGCCATTTATTCAACTTCCGAAAATATACGAAAACACATTTTTATACATAACTTTTGAACTACTTATCGAAACTTCAAACAATTCAATAGCACCGTATGGGACCCTGAACCAAGTCGAATGCGACTGGTTTGGTCAAAATCGGATCAGCCAGTGCTGAGAAAACTGAGTGACATTATTGGTCACATACACACACACACATACACACACACACATACACACACATATACACAGACATTTGTTCAATTTTCGATTCTGAGTCGATATGTATACATCAAAGTGGGTTTTCGAGCTTTAAATAAAAAGTTCAATTTTATAGCAGGATTATAGTCTTACCTCAGTGAGGAAGGCAAAACAACTTACGTTCCACCCATCAGTCGGAAATCCATATTTGAAGGCAAAACATCATCTTAATTATTCGGCGGAACATCTTTTTCACTACTAGACATGCAAGTGTAACGTCACACGTCGAAAAATGACCTGTCACTATTTGTAGATGGGCAATGTGTGTAAACACAATTAAAATTCACAAAAAATCATTCATTTTCTTTTGCGTGATTTGCCTCCTCTCTCTTTCGCGGGTGAAGAAAGTTCGCAAGCGAAATTGATTTTTTTTGCGATTATTCCATCCCTGCTCGAAGCTAACCACCTGTTTTTTAGGTTTGGACGATTTTCAATAACAAGCAAAATCAAATTTTGATAATTGAAATACCAGCAACGATTGCTGAATTTTCAGCAAATGATCTGTCAAACTGCCACAAGAAAATTACTGAATTTCAGCAAAATAATTTGACGTTTCTTTTGCTGAAATTTCAGTTGTTTTGGCAATCATTTTACTGAAATTTTAGTAAATCATCTGTCGAAGTGACAAATATCAGTTAACTGAGAATTCAGTAAAATCTAAATAACTGAATCGAAAATGTTATTTAATCCACCTTTAGGTGGTTGTTGCCTTCCTTATATCCATAAAGTCAATACATTCAGTAAAAATAGCATCATTCCCTCTTAAGAGCGAGTTTTTCACCGATGTGAAACAGGTCGTATCGAGGTGCTCCGATTTGGACTTTCAGCGTTTGTTTGTCTATACATGAGATGAACTCATGCCAAATATGAGTCCTCTACGACAAAGGGAAGTGGGGTAAAACGGGCATTGAAGTTTGAGGTCCAAAAAACATGAAAAATCTTAAAATTGCTCGCATTTCCGTAAATTTTCATCAATCCCAACTCTCTTAGATGCATTCGAATTGTCTTTCGAAGCCCTTCAAAATGTGCTATAGACATCCAGGATTGGTTTGACTTTTTCTCATAGCTTTTGCAAATTACTGTTAAAAATGGATTTTTTTAAAACCTTAATAACTTTTCCCAACAGCCTCCAACACCCATACTCCCATAGGTCAAAAGTTAGGGAATTTCATGGACTATAAGCCTACGGTACTAACTTTTTGGCCAATCGCAGTTTTTCTCATAGTTTGACGATTTTTCTAGGACAATCATTTTACAACGTTAGTTTTTGCCCTGTATGCCGCCATAGCGGCATTTTTTGGTCTCAATTTTGTCATATTCGGAATCCTCGGACAATTTCACGTAAGTTATAAGTATTGGAGTTGTAAATTTGATTGGAAAAATTGCCGCTTAGAATGAATTAAAATATTTTTTAACAATTTGTTGGATTGGGGGTAAAACAGGTTTTCGCCTACTTGATACAGCATTTGACGTATTGGTCATAGGGTTAATAAGATCTTTTTCTTTTTTCAAAAATGTTTTATTTAATTATTTTTTAAAGAAATATTACAACACCAATACTTCT
Organism: Culex quinquefasciatus; assembly: GCF_015732765.1. Taxonomy (NCBI): domain Eukaryota; kingdom Metazoa; phylum Arthropoda; class Insecta; order Diptera; family Culicidae; genus Culex; species Culex quinquefasciatus. The sequence goes on along the minus strand of NC_051862.1, from coordinate 52,933,722 downwards.
AACTAACGTGAAATTGTCCGAGGATTCCGAATATGCCAAAATTGAGACCAAAAAGTGCCGTCTTCTCGGTCTACAGGGCAAAAACTAACGTTGTAAAATGTTTGTTCTAGAAAAACCGTAAAACTATGAGAAAAACTGCGATTGGCCAAAAAGTTAGTACCGTAGGCTTATAGTCCATGAAATTCCCTAACTTTTGACCTATGGGAGTATGGGTGTTGGAGGCTGTTGGGAAAAGTTATTAAGGTTTTAAAAAAATCCATTTTTAACAGTAATTTGCAAAAGCTATGAGAAAAAGTCAAACCAATCCTGGATGTCTATAGCACATTTTGAAGGGCTTCAAAAGACCATTCGAATGCATCTAAGAGAGTTGGAATTGATGAAGTTTTACGGAAATGCGAGCAATTTTAAGATTTTTCATATTTTTTGGACCTCAAACTTCAATGTCCGTTTTACCCCACTTCCCTTTGTCGTAGAGGGCTCATATTTGGCAAGAGTTCATCTCATGTATAGACAAACAAACCCTGAAAGTTTCATCCAAATCGGAGCACCTCGATACGACCTCTAGAACAAACCGAGCAGAATCTACAAATACTGCCTCTTAACATGTCTAACAAATCAACTTTATCACTCATTTCTTTTGATAGGGTTGGCAGACCTTCAATATTTCTGGCTCATCAGCAAGGTCTGATTAAAAACCTTCCAACGATAGTTCACATGGAAGATTCAGACAATATTTCTATCACAATATCTGCAATCCGGCCTCCAAAAAGTGTAGAAATATCACTTAAGTGCTGATAACTTTTGATAGGGTTGTCAGATCCTCGATTTTTTAGGCTCATTTGAAAGGTCTTTCGGTTATCTGACTAACGGCTCATTTGTAAGGTCTTTTGATTATCTAACTAACGATAGTTCGCATGATGGACCCGGACATCATTTTTATTGAAATATCTGAGATCCGGCCTCCAAAAAGTGTATAAATAACAATTAAGTGCTAATAATTCATTGGAAAGGTCTTTTCAATACCTTTCTGAAAATGTATAACATGATAGGTTTTTGCCTTCCTCATTTTACTGAGGAAAGGCTATAAAATCACTCGAAAAATGAACTTCTCAATTAGACCTCCTAGACCCACCTTCATGTATACCTATCGACTCAGAATCAAATTATGAGCAAATGTCTGTGTGTGTGGTGGGATGTTGACCAAAAATTTGTCACTCGATTATCTCGACATTGGCTGAACCGATTTTGTCCGTTTTGACGTCATTCGATCCGTCTTGGGGTCCCATAAGTCGCTATTAAAAATTATGCAGTTTAGTTAAGTACTTCAAAAGTTATGCTAAAAAAACAATTTTAACAAAAGTCCGGAAGATTGTAAAAAGGGTGGTTTTTGTAAGAAAACTCGTCATGCAATACATTTTCAGAATGGTATTTAAAAGACCTTTCCAACGCGTCTAAGACATTGAAGATCTGACAAATCTATCAAAAGTTATAAGGACCTTAGTGTTATTTATACGCTTTTTGGAGGCCGGATCTCAGATATGTTGATGAAAACGTTGTCCAGTTCTCTCATGCGACCTATCGGTGGATAGGTATTCAAAAGACCTTTCTAACGCGTCCAAAACTTGAAGATCTGACAACCCTATCAAAAGTTACAAGCACTTAAGTGTTATTTACGCACTTTTTGCATTTTGGACAGCACCCTTTAAATGTGAGGAAGGCGCCAACCACCTAAGGGTGAATCCACCCAGTAACGTTTTGCCTTCCTCACCTTACTGAGGAAAGGCTATAAAATCACTTTGAAATTAAACTTCTTAATTTGACGTCCTAGACCCACCTTCATGTATACCTATCGACTCAGAATCAAATTATGAGCAAATGTCTGTGTGTGTGGTGGGATGTTGATCAAAAAATTGTCACTCGATTATCTCGACATTGACTGAACGGATTTTGTCCGTTTTGGCGTCATTCGATCCGTCTTGGGGTCCCATAAGTCGCTATTAAAAATCATGCAGTTTAGTTAAGTACTTCAAAAGTTATGCTTAAAAAACGATTTTAACAAAAGTCCGGAAGATTGTAAAAAGGGTGGTTTTTGTAAGAAACCCCGTCATGCTATACATTTTCAGAAAGGTATTTAAAAGACCTTTCCAACGCGTCCAAGACATTGAAGATCTGACAAATCTATCAAAAGTTATAAGCACTTAAGTGTTATTTACACGCTTTTAGGAGGCCGGATCTCAGATATGTTGATGAAAACGTTGTCCGGATCTCTCATGCAACCTATCGTTGGATAGGTATTCAAAAGACCTTTCTAACGCGTCCAAAACATTGAAGATCTGACAACCCTATCAAAAGTTATAAGCACTTAAGTGTTATTAAAGCACTTTTTGCATTTTGGATAGCGCCCTTTACATGTGAGGAAGGCGCCAACCACCTAAGGGTGGATTAAGTAACGTTTTTTTGCTAAAACCACCCTTTTTACAATCTTCCGGACATACGCCAAAATCGTTTTTTTATCATAACTTTTGAAGTACTTTGCTAAACGTGCTTATTTTAAATAGAGACCTATGGGACCCCAAGACGGATCGAATGAGACTAATACGGTCAAAATCCGTTCATCCAGTCCGGAGATAATCGAGTGACATTTTTTTGTCCGCCCACCTACACACATCCACACAGACATTTGCTAAGAACATGATTCTGAGTCGATATGTATACGTGAAGGTGGGTCTAGGTTGTCAAATTAAGAAGTTCATTTTTCGAGTAAATCATTTGTGAATTTCAGCAAAAAAAAGTGGTGTGTATGCGGTTATGAAACGACGAAAAAAACGAAGTTGACTTTATAGCTGTCGGCCACCATTGCTAGTACCAACCACTAGTGTCTTCCTTTTATCTACAAGGACTTCGCCGCCCTGGGCTCCTAAGTGTATGAAAGTATGGCACGGAGCGACGGCGCCGAATACCCATATTTACACAAAGAATTTTAGAGCGCCCGCCGCGGGATTCGAACCGGCGACCTCTGGATTGTGAGTCCAGTGCGCGGTCCGATTGATCCACACGGGCGGGGTTATGATGTGCGGTTGAAAACCGTCGATCCCCTTTTTGTTTCAGTGACCTAAACTGCCCCTGATCGCATAAATGTCCCATATGCATTTTCATCGATTTCGAGTTATTGATGCAGTTTGATTCATAATTGTGTGCTCTTTCGAAAGAGCCTATAACATCCAGTACTTTGTTCTAGAAATCAGGAGGAAATCCAGTTTTTTCGCTAAAACTTAACACGTAGCTTTACGTATGGGACAAAATTCAAATGCGTTTTTCTCAGCTTGCTGTTTTTGCATATGGGACATTTATGCGAACATGAGCAGTAAATACCTTAACTCCTTAATACCTAAAACTCCCTAGGATGATCCAGGACATGCCAACACATCAGCAAAGTAGTCTTCCACACTCACTGAAGCTATGCGGGTAGGATCCGTTGTCAAAACCAGTCGACATCTTGCTTGTTACGGTAATAGACCCACAGATTTTAACTCCAGAGAGTCTTATCGCAAAAAATGTGATCTTTAAAAAGCGTTGGAAAGAAGAACTACGCATTTTTTTACAATTTAAATGAGATGGTGCCATTCTATAGCAGAAAATATGAACAACAAGCAAAAAATCGAAAAAGTGGCTGTAAAAACGTCAAAAATTAGATAGACAAAATGCAACTATATTAGGGTGGTAGAATAAGCCAAAATCTACCAAAAATAAACATAAACTCAGCAAGATAAACGCAAATTAAAATACTAAAAATAAAACAAGAAAAACATAAAACAAGAGAAGTGAAGTCATTCGTAGAACAAAAGTTGCTCAAAAAAATTTGGGCGGTAGAGGGGTAAGGTCAAGGCCGTCGTTTAATCGAGTCTGGACTGTATCTTTGTTTTTATCACTGATATCATTGTTTATTGCGTTAAGAGCGTTTGAAGCTGTAGAGATAAAGTTTTCTTAAAGAGCTAATACAACCCAGTTCAACAAATAGTTATATCAAAACAATTGGACCCGTATTTTTTTTTTGTTTGGCAAATTTTGGTGGATTTTAGCGCGATTCATAGGAGTTATCGCGATTTTACGAAAACAAGTTTTCAGGTTGCAAATTATAGAAAAACACGTTCTGTTACGAATTTTCAAACATGAAGGAGCCATACGAAACATCGAAAAAAGGAATTCGGACGCAAGGACAAGTTTCACGCAAATCAAAGGCTAAGGTGGATTGAACACATGCTTTAAAATATAATGTTTAACAAAGAAATTTTTTCATAATTAAAAAATAATATAATTCAATATACCCTTCAACGGGAATGCATTGAATAAAAGCAGAATTTAGATCAGTAGTATCACTAAACTCTTCTTTGCGTTTGGTTTCATCTTTCTTTTAGATCAGCTGACTGGCTGTTGAACGACGTTCTCGCAACCCACCCTCTTTCCGCTCGGCTGAGCGCGTACATTTTTCCTGTTGGACCCGGTTACAAAGCGGCTTAGAAAATAAATTTTAATCTGACGCTCGGTTGGTTCGGTGGTGCTTCTGAGATGTCCGACACCGGCAGTGGACACGACGGAGCCCAGAAGGACTACTCGCAAAAAATGGATGGCGGCGGCGGCGACTTTGACTCTGGGCAGCAGAGTCAACAGACGGAACAGGAACTGGCCACCAAGATGCTGCAGATTCAGTCAAAGCGGTTCTATCTGGACGTGAAGCAGAACCGACGCGGCCGGTTCATCAAGGTGGCCGAAATTGGCGCCGACGGAAGGCGCAGCCAGATCTTTCTGGCGTTGTCGACAGCGGCCGAGTTCCGGGATCACCTGTCGACGTTCAGCGATTATTACGCCTCGCTGGGACCACCGAATCCGGACAACGTGCCCGAGGATGGCAAGCTAAAGTCCGAAATGATGATCAAGGACAACCGGCGGTACTACCTTGACCTGAAAGAGAACGTGCGGGGCCGGTTTCTGCGCGTGTCTCAGACGATCACCCGCGGCGGTCCGCGGTCTCAGATTGCCATCCCGGCGCAAGGGATGATCGAGTTTCGTGATGCGCTCACCGACCTGCTCGAGGAGTTCGGCACGAACGACGGCGGCTTTAAGGGCGAGCTGCCCGAGGGGCGCCACATGCGTGTGGACAACAAAAACTTTTACTTTGACATCGGTCAGAACAGCCGGGGCATCTACATGCGGGTGTCGGAGGTGAAAAGCAACTTCCGGACCGCGATCACCGTGCCGGAAAAGTGCTGGTCGCGGTTCCGTGACATCCTCAGCGATTACTGCGACAAGATGAAGAAAACGTCCGAGTCAACCACATCGTCGATCACTGCCGATAACCCATTGCAGAAGCAAACATCAAATAATATGTAAATTAGTGACGCGAGAGAGACAGAATTCAAACAGCAACAACAACCCCCGTCGTTTTGGCTTCGTTTCCGCTTCCTTACGTTTTTTTTTCTCCTCCTTACTGGAGTCCGTGGCCGGTTCCGTTTGGGTCCTGCTCTCAATTGTAAAATTATTAATACCATTTAGTTATGTTTCATTAATTTTTGTTTTTCGTTACGTTTCCTTAATTTCGTTCTAAAAGAAAGAATTATATATTAAATTATAAATGAAAAGGAGTATAAAATATATTATACAAATAGTTATAAACGAAAAAAACGAGAGAGAACATCAGATCTAATCTGAATATAAACCGCAGTTATAAGAATTAAATAAAGAGGAAAATTTAACAAATTAAATTTAACACAACAAAAAAATACAAGAAGAAAAAATCAATCCTTGCGCGTGCCGTTCGAAGCTGTGTGAAATTTGCAATCTTTTTGTGTTGTAATGGAAAACGAATTATTTTTGTAAAAAAAAGAATATTAACTAAAATATAGTGTTTACGCTTTGGACAAACATCAATAGAGATGATTAGTGTAAAATATTAACTATTTTGAAGTGGTTGATCAAAAGAAATATTAAATAAAAATATAAATCAGAGCAGTCTAAACAAAATCTAATTAGTTTCGAAAACTAGTGCTAAAAGGTTGATCTTTCATACACACAGAGAGATGGCGCAGCAAAGTGTGCAGGCTCGCGTGATGATTGAACCTGCAAAATTACCAATTACAAAAGGCAAAACACACAAGCAAAATGGAACAAACAAGCAAAAAACAACAACCGGGAAATATTACAAACAAGCAAAAAACAAAAGGAAGCGCAGTTGAACGTAGCCGAATTCTTAGCTGGAGCTGGCAAAAAAAAATCCGAAACAAAAACAAAGCAAAAACATTTTCCAGAAAAGCAGAGCGCAAACAAAAAAAAAAATGGACTAGCAATGATGAAAATGCAAGCGGGGAGAGACGATCGCGTGGTTTTTCTTTTGATTTTTTCAATAATCTAGTAGATTGCAATTATTCAACAAAGTATAGTATAACTAGAGTTCGGAGGAACCCGCTAGTCTCTCTCTGCGAGCAGTGCTGGAAACATTTGGGGCAAACACACACATACACGAACACACATACAAACATTCACACTCTCACCCTTTCACTCACAAACAGACTTGAAGAACATGCGACCGAGTGTAAAAAGGAGATGAAAGTATAATGACAAAGTCAATATATATTACTGTTAAATGTTACACTAAAAACAAAGGGGAAAAGCAAAGCTCTGCGCGGATGAATTTGTGTGATTTTTTTTATTTGTTTCTAGCGGAAAGCGAAATTGAAAAACGGGGCACGAAAAGCGACACGATCATTGCCACAATCCACTAAAAAGAAGTAACATTTGTTTGCGTGCATCAGTTTCTCCATCTCCCTCTCACCAAACACAGAAGCTCTGAAGAAGTCAGAATAAAAAGTCAGAATTTACAAGCAAGTAGGAAAACGAAAAAAAAAAAACGTTTCGAGAATCATGCGTGGCATTGATCGAAAACAAGGCAAGATAAAACATGATTGTAAATCAGTGTGAAGAAAAAACAAAAGTATAAGAAAGAAAAAAACAAACAAACTGGTCGTCCGAGCAAAACGTCTCCTAGAGGCAGCATAAAAGCGTGGAACGGGACCAACAGCTGTGATCTACTGTGAAATGAGAACAATTCTCCTAATTTACACACACCCACGTAAATGCGAGATGAAATTCCCACGTGTTAAACGAGTTTTTAATTATAGATTATTTTTTTCGCTTTTTCTTTGTTGATGTCGCAATACGGACAGTGGACGAAATTAGACATTTCTTTAAAAATGGTCCATTGACATCGACTAAAAGTCGATCGTTTATTGCTTTGTTGTTTGTTGATTTTAAATCTGTTTGAAAATACAAGATTGTTGAAAGTTTGGACCGTCTGAAATTGTTTTGAAGGTGGTGCGGATTAGTTACTTAAATTGTATCGATTTCTTCGTTCGACAAATTTGGTAATAAAATTACCACTAAGCAGAAAGCTTTTAAAACCTTGGACTGCACGGACTAACACTGAAAGTGTTTTGAAATCATGTTTCTACTATTATAATTTTGAGAATTTTTCACGCAAACTTCCCTTAAATTTTCTCAGTTCTTTGGTGTGCTCCCTGGTTATCGCATTCATCTATCAAAATTTGGCAAACGCTCATCGAAATATGTCGATACTCGATCAAAAATGACGATCCCCAATCGAAATGTTGCTGTCGTTTATTGAAATAATTTCTCGAACGGCAGTCGAAATTTGGCAACCGTTAATCGAACGAAGTCGATCAACGATCGAAAAATGTCGGTCCCCAGTCGCAATTACTCGATCGTCGATCGAAATTTGACATTTGTTAATCGAGATATTATCGTCGATCGTAATTTCTCGATCATCGATCGAAATTTGACGGTCGGTAATCGAAATATGTCGATCAAAATATGTCGGTGACAATCGCTGTTTCTCGAGCTACAATCGAAATTTTTCGGTTGTCAAGCGTAATAAGTCGATCGTCGATCGAAGTATGTTTGTAAATCGCAATTTCTTGATCCTCAATCGAAATTATCTCGAATATATCGAATCGAATCGATGTTCGACAATCGTGACTTGTTGATAGCCGGTAAAACATACCGATCAGAATCTAGATCGAAATTTTTGTTTCGATCGGCGATCATTGAAATAACGAGCTACCGTGGCCGTAAGGTTACGGATTTCGCCTTGTAAGCGGAAGGTGAAGGGTTCGATTCCTGTCTGGCTCGGTAAAGTCAGATCCCTTCAAAGAGTAAATCTGCTCACTGGGAATCCTAATCGACTGAGTTCGATTCTCGTACCGGGGAGATGAAGTTTAAATGAGACCGACGATCAAATAGTTGCGATCGAAAGATTTCGACGGACGACCGACATTTTACGGATCATGATTTTTGATCGAATGCATCAATCAGGGACATAGATTCAAAAATATGTATTGTTAGAAAAATGTGGTTTAAAGCTGTTTCAAAACAAATAATTTTCAAAATATTACATGGTCAATATTTTGATCCGGCGTTCGGTAGTCTCTATCGAACTTTCTTTAATGAATGTGATACCAACGGAAAATTCTAGAAATTCAAACTCTTTCATAGTGTGTATATTTACTATTTAAAAAAAATATAACATATTAAGTTTCCATAAAAATTACTCGCTTAGGCATCGGAAATTGTTTGTCGGATTAAATCCGCATCGGTTTCCGGATCGGAAGGAAAGCAAAATTTACGAAAATTCAGAATTCAACAATTGGACTTGTTTAATAAATTCCTGTCGTTATTTTAAATTCCTTGAATATTGTAATCTATCCAATTCTTCTGTTTCGATTGGAAGTTGTCGATTTTGCACTAGGCTTGCTGGGATTCCTATCTGGTGAGTACACTAGAGCTCGAAGGCCTCCATATGCCTACTGCGATCGAAATATTCCAATCGAAAAGTATCGATAGAATGCAATAATTAGGATGAAAATTCTTTATTTCTAGCGAACCTGTAAGTTCTGAGCACTGGAAGGAAAAGGAAAAGAACGACGTGTCTATAGGATACGGAAACACACTCACTCATACACACAGAACCACTCACACACACACATACAAACAAAAAGCTTAGAAGCTGATGAATCGTTTACTGCACACACACAGTTAAGAAAAAACGGAGGATACAAATGAAGTAAGAAAACAATAGCGATCATGTTAATTGAGGTAAAAAGAGAGTTAAAATCACACAAAAGAAGCAACACAAACAAACAAAAAAGGGCGGAAATTTGTTTTTGTTTTGGGGCACTCGGTGTGGAGTATTTTATGAATTTGGAACCTGAAGAAAACAATAACAAAACAAGTTGAGCAGAACAAAAAGTTGCAAGCAAACGATGGTTCTTTTTTAAAAAACAAAAATGAACAAAAGCGCGAAACCAGATTATTATCAATTATTGAATGAATTATTATCTACTGCTACCATTACAACAAACAACAACAACAACAAAAACTATATTATGAATATTGTGAAGAATTTTAACTTATGTTGTCTTTTTCTCAAGTCTATTATAGCGATAAAGAAAATAATAAATATAGTAATGAACAACAAAAAACGACAGATAGGAGGACAAATAATAAAGAGAAAAGAAAAAAATGAAGAAAAACACAAAAAATATAAAAGAGAAAATATAATAGGTATATAATAATGATAAAAATGTTCCCGAATCGAGATGATGTTCAGTTAAGTCTCAAATAAAAGAAGAAGAAAAACAGCAAACTGTGAAACATTTGTGTTACAAAGTACATACAAGCAAAAGCTGCGATTGTATCGCCTGGCGATAAGTTGTTTTTTTTTTTCACTGTTTCCACCACCCCTCCCCCGCGCGTTCAAAACGCCTAAAGTTAGTTTGTTTTTAAATTTTCACGACAAATTGCACACGCTAGCGCAGTTCCAATTTGTTCCAACTTTGCCACAATCATTTGCGTGTCTCTCCCGCTCCTCCCCCCATACTCAAAGTTGATTTTATGTCATTCCTTGCGGAACACCCTGTGTGCGTTTGCAAACAAAAAGAGAAAACAAGATGAAACAGAAATAAGAGGAAAAAATACAAAGTTTATATATATATTTCTATTAGCCGGTAGTCGCGCCAACCGATAGTGTGTAACTCGAAATAAAAATAAAGTGGTAAATATATTAAAAAAATAAACACATATTTTTGCATAAGTGCGCAGCCATAACGATTAAGCAGACGAATGCAAACGAACGCAAATTAAGTTCTTAAAACTCACACTCACACAGACTCAAACACACACACACACACATAAATTGCAAACATAGGGTGTTTCCCGCGCAAGTTTTTTTTTGTTCTCTTGAGTTCCTTTCTCTCACTCTCTCACGGTCTGCTACAGGGTGATCGGTTTCCACTCTGTTTCAGTTTTGAGTAGTAGCGCGCGCTATACGTAAATTTAACAAAAACATAGTAAAACAAAACAAACAGAAACAAACACGAAGCTGTTCGCGCCATTCAAGAGAATAATAAGAGGTAAAACAAAACAAAAAAAAACGACAAATATATAGATGAGAAATTTATTGAACAAAAAAAAAAGGATACAGAAAAAGTAATAATCTAGTTTTCCCTAACACACAATAGCAGCGAACCGACCCAGAAGAGGACACCTGATGTGCGAAATTTCTTAGTTTTTCCCTAGCGATTTTCAAATTCTTTTTAATTTGTGTTTATTTTTTGTTTTAAATAAGTGCTTCTCCTACGTGTAGCGTTAATTTATTATTTTGTTTTCTATTTATACACCCTCTCACACACCTCTCTTAGGCTACCTAATTCAATTTTTCCCTAGCATTTTAATGACTATGCACACAAACACAACACATAGCTCATGTGTCAATGTTTCTGGCATTCGCGAGAGCTTCCCCCTCTTTTTTGTTGACTATTTAGTGATGTAACTTTTAATTTGTCTTGATTTACGTACATTATATTTACTCGTTTTTGTTTTTAGGTATTCAAATTGGAGGAAATTAAAGCTATGACTACCTTTAATCGATGATACACAGAAGTAACGATACAAAATAATAAAGAAGAAGAAGATACAATATTTTTAGGTGAAATGAAGTTTTTTGGTTTGATTTTTTATATAGGAATCTAAATTATTTAATCCGTTTATAAACGCTTTTCCTGAGAATAACGAGAGAAAAAAAAAACAAAATAGAAAAGAGAAATCATTAAGATTAAACAAGTAAAAGAATAAAAATGAAAGGAAAACACACAAAACGTTGCTGCGAGGTTCAAACACACACAACAACCAAAAAAAAGGATAATGCTGTAGAGTTCGCGAATCAAATGATCAATCTAGATAAACGGTTTTATTCTTTGATTAAGATACTAGAGAGAAGGGCATCCAAACCAGATGAAGATAACTAGAACACGAGCATAGCAAGGGGACTGTAGAATATCGGAAAATAGGGGGAAAATATAAGTATAAAAACTAAAAATATCAACGCAAATGGACGGTAATGTGTGCGTAAGCTGAATCCATTCTGAATAAAACACCCGGTGAGGCACGTTCTCATACAAAACAAAAAACAATGGTAAATAAGCGAAAGCTGTGATTTCAAATCGGCTTCTCGCACATTTTCTGCATAAACAACTCCGCTGAAGACTAAGCAAACCAATATTTAAAAGAAACAAATCAGAATCTGACGAAAGGCACATTTGAAGAAAAGAAAACAAAACCATAAATTAATAACGAATCACTAATTACCACATTTTATTACCAGTAAGCAACACCTTTGCAAAAAGAAGAAAAAAAAACCAACATCAATTCGAAATCAACCGATTTGCAATAGTAACAACAAAATTCGGCGCGACACAGAAACAGAACAACAACAAAAAACAAGAAATGCTGGTCCCACGAAAGTGTACGAACGAAAATATGGAGCCGATACGAGTAAGAAAGAAGAAAGAAAGAACACACACGCGTACGTACCCACAAAGTACACACAAAAACACACACACACAGAGAAGATGCACCTAGTGTTGTAATGGATTAAGGAATAAACAAGTCGACAGCTTAAAAACAGAAGGAAAAAAAGGTGTTTTGATTATTTGATTCAGGTGTTACAATGTTAGTAGGAAATATACTAATAAATGTGATTACAAACAACAAAAAACCAATAAAGAACGCACGGCCTGGTGGTTTGATTTTCCGGTGTCCGAAATGTCACTTAATCATAAGTTTAAAAGTTTGTTCGATCGCGCTTTAATGCGAAAATTTACCTGAGAGACTTCAGTGACCCGCAAAAAAGTAGAATGAATTCAACTCGAAACATCTCAATTGAAAATAATACATGCATTCCAAAGGAATCGCCCTTAGAAAGTGAGCTTTGAAAGCTCCGCATCGCTTCCAAAAGCTCAGCTTCACATTTAGAAGGAGGCGCTTGGTATTTTGGGGCCACCGAACGGCACTGCACAGAGAGACTTCAACGAAACAACAAACAGTGAACCTTAAAACAAACTTACAGTGAAATAAAAAAAAAGTACCAAATTCCTAAATTCTAGGAATTTTGGCTCCTTTCCTTATTTAGTAATCGGATTTTTTGGATTACTTAATAAGAAAAGGAGGCAAAATTCCTAGAATTTAGGAATTTGGTACTTTTTTTTATTTCAGTGTAGTCGTGTGCATGCACTACAATAAAAAAATAGTACCAAATTCCTTTATTCTAGGAATTATGCCTCTTTTCCTTATTTAGTAATCGGATTTTTTTGGTTTACTTAATAAGGAAAGGAGCCAAAATTCCTAGAATTTAGCAATTTTATTTTATTCAGTGTAGCAAAAGCTGGTTTCGTTTTATAAATTTCCGCAGTAACTGTTCAAAAGGACGAAACCTTGGAACATAAAAAACGAAAACGGCGTGAAAGCACCTTCAAGAGAACACGAAGTTTTAGTAAATTAGTTCAATTCCTGTAGTTTGTTTGCCAACCCTATAGACCAATGTCGATGGACATATTCTTCGAAAATTTGCAACAGCATAAATATTTCTGTATAACACTTAAACTACCATCCTCAATATTATCCCGCGAACTACCAAGCTAGCGAAAAAAGGCGAAGTCCAACTTCAAACAGCTGTATCTCGGCTCCCTGTGGACGGATTTTCAAAATTCAAGAAGCAAAAGATGCGGACAGATCTCTAGATTATTTTGCTTTTTGAAAAGTCAAAAACAGAGGCACTTACCCTAAATTATTCCCAAAACCAACCAGGTAACTTTTTTTTAGCCCTCTATTTTCTAGTTGTTTTGCATGTTGGATCGAATGTTGAATGACAATTTGTTTAAAATTTTATCATAATGCAAGTTACAGTACAATTATAATACCCAATACCATATTGGACCGATCTGGCCACATTGGGACCGGTTCCAGGTTCTCCGGTGAAACCCGGAATATCCCCAATTCCAGAGTATTTTCAAGAATTTTATTAGAATGGCAATATGGGTATCAAAATTCAACATTTTCAAAATCAAGCTCACTGATGACGCTGAAAACCATTTTGGACATATCTGGCCACTTTAGGACCGGTTCCAGGTTCTCCGGTGAAACCCGGAATATCCCCAATTCCAGAGTATTTTCAAGAATTTTATTAGAATGGCAATATGGGTATCAAAATTCAGCATTTTCAAAATCAAGCTCACTGATGACGCTGAAAACCATTTTGGACATATCTGGCCACTTAGGGACCGGTTCCAGGTTCTCCGGTGGAACCCGGAATATCCCCAATTCCAGAGTATTTTCAAGAATTTTATTAGAGTGGCAATATGGGTATCAAAATTTATCATTTTCAAAATCAAGCTCACTGATGACGCTGAAAACCATTTTGGACATATCTGGCCACTTTGGGACCGATTCCAGGTTCTCCGGTGAAACCCGGAATATCTCCAATTCCAGAGTATTTTCAAGAATTTTATTAGAGTGGCAATATGGGTATCAAAATTCAGCATTTTCAAAATCAAGCTCACTGATGACGCTGAAAACCATTTTGGACATATCTGGCCACTTTAGGACCGGTTCCAGGTTCTCCGGTGAAACCCGGAATATCCCCAATTCCAGAGTATTTTCAAGAATTTTATTAGAATGGCAATATGGGTATCAAAATTCAGCATTTTCAAAATCAAGCTCACTGATGACGCTGAAAACCATTTTGGACATATCTGGCCACTTAGGGACCGGTTCCAGGTTCTCCGGTGAAACCCGGAATATCTCCAATTCCAGAGTATTTTCAAGAATTTTATTAGAGTGGCAATATGGGTATCAAAATTCAGCATTTTCAAAATCAAGCTCACTGATGACGCTGAAAACCATTTTGGACATATCTGGCCACTTTAGGACCGGTTCCAGGTTCTCCGGTGAAACCCGGAATATCCCCAATTCCAGAGTATTTTCAAGAATTTTATTAGAATGGCAATATGGGTATCAAAATTCAGCATTTTCAAAATCAAGCTCACTGATGACGCTGAAAACCATTTTGGACATATCTGGCCACTTAGGGACCGGTTCCAGGTTCTCCGGTGAAACCCGGAATATCCCCAATTCCAGAGTATTTTCAAGAATTTTATTAGAGTGGCAATATGGGTATCAAAATTCAGCATTTTCAAAATCAAGCTCACTGATGACGCTGAAAACCATTTTGGACATATCTGGCCACTTTGGGACCGATTCCAGGTTCTCCGGTGAAACCCGGAATATCTCCAATTCCAGAGTATTTTCAAGAATTTTATTAGAGTGGCAATATGGGTATCAAAATTCAGCATTTTCAAAATCAAGCTCATTGATGACGCTGAAAACCATTTTGGACATATCTGGCCACTTTAGGACCGGTTCCAGGTTCTCCGGTGAAACCCGGAATATCCCCAATTCCAGAGTATTTTCAAGAATTTTATTAGAATGGCAATATGGGTATCAAAATTCAGCATTTTCAAAATCAAGCTCATTGATGACGCTGAAAACCATTTTGGACATATCTGGCCACTTTAGGACCGGTTCCAGGTTCTCCGGTGAAACCCGGAATATCCCCAATTCCAGAGTATTTTCAAGAATTTTATTAGAGTGGCAATATGGGTATCAAAATTCAGCATTTTCAAAATCAAGCTCACTGATGACGCTGAAAACCATTTTGGACATATCTGGCCACTTTGGGACCGATTCCAGGTTCTCCGGTGAAACCCGGAATATCTCCAATTCCAGAGTATTTTCAAGAATTTTATTAGAGTGGCAATATGGGTATCAAAATTCAGCATTTTCAAAATCAAGCTCATTGATGACGCTGAAAACCATTTTGGACATATCTGGCCACTTTAGGACCGGTTCCAGGTTCTCCGGTGAAACCCGGAATATCCCCAATTCCAGAGTATTTTCAAGAATTTTATTAGAATAGCAATATGGGTATCAAAATTCAGCATTTTCAAAATCAAGCTCACTGATGACGCTGAAAACCATTTTGGACATATCTGGCCACTTAGGGACCGGTTCCAGGTTCTCCGGTGGAACCCGGAATATCCCCAATTCCAGAGTATTTTCAAGAATTTTATTAGAGTGGCAATATGTGTATCAAAATTCAGCATTTTCAAAATCAAGCTCACTGATGACGCTGAAAACCATTTTGGTCATATCTGGCCACTTTAGGACCGGTTCCAGGTTCTCCGGTGAAACCCGGAATATCCCCAATTCCAGAGAATTTTGAAGAATTTTATCAGAGTGGCAATATGTGTATCAAAATTCAGCATTTCCAAAATCAAGCTCACTGATGACGCTGAAAACCATTTTGGACATATCTGGCCACTTTAGGACCGGTTCCAGGTTCTCCGGTGAAACCCGGAATATCCCCAATTCCAGAGTATTTTCAAGAATTTTATTAGAGTGGCAATATGGGTATCAAAATTCAGCATTTTCAAAATCAAGCTTATTGATGACGCTGAGAACCATTTTGGACATATCTGGTCATTTTGGGATCGGTTCCAGGTTCTCCGGTGAAACCCGGAATATCCCAACTACGGAGTATTTTCAAGAAATTTATTGGGGGAGCATTATGGGTATCCAAATTCAGCATTTATTGATGACGCTAAAGACCATTTTGGACATATCTGGCCACTTTGGGACCGGTTCCAGGTTCTCCAGTAGAACCCGGAATACCCCCAATGCCAGAGTATTTTCAAGAATTTTATTGGATTGGCAATATTGGTATCAAAATTCAGCATTTCCAAATCAAGCTCATTGATTAAAATAAAAACTAAAAACTATTTTGGACATATCTGGCCACTTTGGGACCGGTTCCAGGTTCTCCAGTGGAACCCGGAACAACCCCAATTACGGAGCTTTTCCTAGATGGCAATATGGGTATCAAAATTCAGCATTTTCAAAATAAAGTTTTTTGTTGACACTCAAATTATTTTTTTGGAATGATTTTGAAAATGCTAAATTTTGTTATGCGTATTGCCACTCCAATAAAATTCTTGAAATTGCTCTGTAATTGGGGATATTCCGGGTTTCACCGGAAAACCTGGAACCGGTCCCAAAATGGCCAGATATGTCCAAAATGGGTATTAGCGTCATCAATGAGTTTTATTTTGAAAATGCTGAATTTTGATACCCATATTGCCACTCTAATAAATTTCTTGAAAATACTCCGTAGTTCCACCGGAGAACCTGGAACCGGTTCCAAAGTGGCCAGATATGTTCAAAATAGTTTTTTGCGTCATCAATGAGCTTGATTTTGAAAATGCTGAATTTTGACACCCATATTGCCACTCTAATAAAATTCTTGAAAATACTCTGGAATTGGGGATATTCCGGGTTTCACCGGAGAACCTGGAACCGGTCCTAAAGTGGCCAGATATGTCCAAAATGGTTTTCAGCGTCATCAGTGAGCTTGATTTTGAAAATGCTGAATTTTGATACCCATATTGCCATTCTAATAAAATTCTTGAAAATACTCTGTAATTGGGGATATTCCGGGTTCCACCGGAGAATCTGGAACCGGTCCCAAAGTGGCCAGATATGTCCAAAATGGTTTTCAGCGTCATCAGTGAGCTTGATTTTGAAAATGCTAAATTTTGATACCCATATTGCCACTCTAATAAAATTCTTGAAATTGCTCTGTAATTGGGGATATTCCGGGTTCCACCGGAAAACCTGGAACCGGTCCCGAAATGGCCAGATATGTCCAAAATGGTTTTCAGCGTCATCAATGAGTTTTATTTTGAAAATGCTGAATTTTGATACCCATATTGCCACTCTAATAAAATTCATGAAAATACTGTAGAATTGGGGATATTCCGGATTCCACCGGAGAACCTGGAATCGGTCCCAAAATGGCCAGAAGTATCCAAAAATGGTTTTAGCGTCATCAATGAGTTTTATTTTGAAAATGCTGAATTTTGATACCCATATTACCACCCTAATAAAATTTTTGAAAATACTCTGGAATTGAGGATATTCCGGGTTTCACCGGAGAACCTGGAACCGGTCCCAATGTGTCCAGATCGGTCCAATATGGTATTGGATATTATAATTGTACTGTAACTTGCATTATGATAAAATTTTAAACAAATTGTCATTCAACATTCGATCCAACATGCAAAACAACTAGAAAATAGAGGGCTAAAAAAAAGTTACCTGGTTGGTTTTGGGAATAACTTAGGGTAAGTGCCTCTGTTTTTGACTTTTCAAAAAGCAAAATAATCTAGAGATCTGTCCGCATCTTTTGCTTCTTGAATTTTGAAAATCCGTCCACAGGGAGCCGAGATACAGCTGTTTGAAGTTGGACTTCGCCTTTTTTCGCTTGCATGGTAGTTTAGGTGATAAAAAAATCATAACAAAATTTAGGGCTAAGCCGAAAACGATTTAAAATTTTATGGATATTACTGAGGGAGTACCGTCATCTGGGGCACATGAGGTTAATTGGGATACTTGGATAAGCAGTTTTTTTCCACAATCATTTGATTTTTTCATTGGTATCAGGTGGAACTGATGCATAACAGCACATTTTGAAAATTTATAAACAGCATGCTGTTCCCGTTATGACTGTAGTTGTAGTTTCACGTTTAATCAAAACTTTAAATTTGGAGGTGATTGGACAGCTTTGTGCTTATTTTTAGTGCAGTAAATTTTACATACCCAAAAATGCTTCATTAGAAAGCAGGCCAGAAACTAACTACAGTCCAGACTCGATTATCGGAAGCCTCGATTATCCAAAGATTCGATTATCCAAAGATTCGATTATCCGAAGGTTTGAATGGGACTTCGGATAATGGTCCCACCTCTTACCCCTACAAAGGTTTGAGCTGGACGAGTTATCGTTATGATAATTTATTTGAACATTTAAATCAGTATTGCAAAACAAAACGACCTGATTTTTAAGCAAATATAAATTAGCCTTTCAATTAACTCCGTCATTACAGTTTACTTTCGTAGATTACTAGTTGATAGGCCTGTAACTGTATCAGCTTCAAGGAATCGCATTTGGTACTAACTACTGTTCGGAGCACATATAGTTTTACTTGTATCTATCTGAACTGGATTTTTACTAAGTGCCAAGCTTACAATGACATTGCCCGAAATCGCACCCTACTGTTTTACCTGACAGAGTGTACGTAACGAGTTTTGCTTGAAGATTTGTACTTTTCGAATCGGATCACGAACAATTTTTTTTTCTTGTTTTTAACATCAAATTGTAGTTCTGCCGCCCCATTTTAGTCAAATTATTACAGTTGAGCAATTCTCTACCAAAACCGGAAATGAATTTTATTTGTATTTTTTTATTTGGCTCAAACTTTGTGGGGGCCTTCCCTATGACCAAATATGCTATTTTGTGTCATTGGTTCACCCATACAAGTCTCCATACAATTTTGGCAGCTGTCCATACAAAAATGGTATGTAAATATTCAAACAGCTGTAACTTTTGAGTGAATTTTCTGATCAATTTGGTGTCTTGGGCAAAGTTGTAGGTATTGTGGAGGACTTTTGAGAAAAAAATAGGTACACGGAAAAAAAATTGCAGATTTTTTTATCAACTTTTTTTTCACTAAAACTCAATTTACGTACGTATTTTTCGATTTTCGAGATTTTTTGATATGTTTTAGGGGACAAAAATCCGCAACTTTTGAGCCATAGAGAAACATGGTCAAAAAACCTGCCGCCGAGCTAGGAATTTTTGAAAAAATAGTGATTTTTGGAAAAAAATCGAAGTTTTATGCAAAAACAAGTTTGACATTACTTTTTAATGCAAAATTGAATTTGCAATTTTGATTTTTTGAAAAGTACTTTACAGATTTTTTGATAAAGGGCTCCGTTTTCAAGATATAGCCACCGAAAGTTTGATTTTAGCGAAATATTTGCACTTTTTCAATTTTTAAAAATAGTGACCATGAGTGACCATTTCTAAAAATATTTTTTTTTTTTGAAAAGTCCAGAAAATTATCTATAAAATTGTCTAAGAGACATTGAAGATTGGACCTCTGGTTGCTGAAATACAGCGGCTTAAAGAAAAAAAAACACGAAAATTGAAGTTTTCTAAGTCTCACCCAAACAGCCCACGATTTTCTAATGACGATATCTCAGCAATTAATGGTTCAATTTTCAATGTTAGTACATGAAACATTCGTGAAATTTTTCGATCTTTTCGAAAAAAATATTTTGATTTTTTTTTAAATCAAGACTAGCAATTTAAATGGGCGTAATATTCAATGTTTGGCCGTTTGAAAATGTTAGTCTTGATTTAAAAATTTCAAAATATTTTTTTCGAAAAGATCGGAAAATTTCACGAATGTTACATGTGTTAACATTGATAATCGGACCATTAGTTGCTGAGATATCGTCATTAGAAAATTGTGGGTTATTTTGGTGAGATTAAGAAAACTTCAATTTTCGTGTTTCTTTTTCTCAAAGCGGCTCTATCTCAGCAACCCGAGGTATAATCTTCAATGTCTCTTAGACAATTTTATAGCAAATTTTCTGAACCTTTAAAAAAAAAAAATTTTAGAGATGGTCACTTATGGTCACTATTTTTTAAAAATTTAAAAACTGCAAATATTTCGCTAAAATCAAACTTTCGGTGGCTATATCTTGAAAACGGAGCCCTTTATCAAAAAATCTGTAAAGTACTTTTCGATAGCAAATTCAATTTTGTATTAAAAAGTAATGTCAAACTTGTTTTTGCATAAAACTTCAATTTTTTCAAAAAATCACTATTTTTTCAAAAAATCATAACTCGGTGGCAGGTTTTTTGACCATGTTTCTCTATGGCTTAAAAGTTGCGAATTTTTGTCCCCTAAAACATATAAAAAAATCTCGAAAATCAAAAAATACGTACGTAAATTGAGTTTTAGTGAAAAAAAGTCCTCAACAATACCTACAACTTTGCCGAAGACACCAAATTGATCAGTAAATTCACTCAAAAGTTACAGCTGTTTGAATATTTACATACCATTTTTGTATGGACAGCAGCCAAAATTGTATGGAGACTTGTATGGGTGAACCAATGACGCAAAATAGCTTATTTGGTCATAGGGAAGGCCCCCACAAAGTTTGAGTCAAATAAAAAAATACAAAAAAAAAATGGTCGAAATCGGCCGATTTCGTAGAGAGTTGCTCAGTTAATTGTCTAATAAATGATTAAATGCGTTTTTTTCAATATTTCGCCACCGCCATTTTGGCCGCCATCATGGAATTAAAAATTCTAGATCACTTTAGCGTAGTGCAGAGGTTATATGTTCGAAAATAAAAAAATATGCAAAACAATGTTAACAATCTTCATTCTGAAACTATACATTACAGGAACTATCAACAATATTTAAATTATTTACTACAAAGTTTGACTATTTTAACAATTAGATTGTTGCAAGATTGGGTCCATTAGTTTGACAATTTTGAAATAAGAAGACAACAACTTCGTACCCTTAAACCAGGGAAAACCACCTCGGGAAAAAACCGGGAAAACCGGGAAAAAACCGGGATTTTTATCCACCGGGAGAAAACCGGGAAAAACTCGGGAATTCGACCGACAAACCGGGAAAATATTTTAAGTTTCGTTAAAATTTGACAAAAGCCTCTTTAATGTATTCAATATGTTCTTTTCTCAATAAGAATATTATTCCTGTTATTCTAAACGAAGAATTCGCGAAATCTATGTTAGAATTTGTGTGATAGACTCATGCTTCTTGGCTATGGATTTTTTTTCTGTTGCATCCTATGATACTTTTACCAGGCGAATTTGTTTTTTTTTTAATAAAGCAAAATGTTTGCTCTACCAGCGGTTCTCAACCTGGGGTACATGAACCCCTGGGGGTACCACGAGCGGTCTCAGGGGGTCCGGAAGACAAACCCCGTAATGGCGGACATTTACCCCATCTTTGCTAAAATATTAGTTTTGCATAAAATTAAAATTGGGATTTTTTTTTGTAGGTGGAAAATATGGATATCATGGTACGAAAACAACATTACAGTAAATATCTCTCTAAATTTAAAGATCAAAATTTTTCCTTCAAATTGTCACACAAAATACACTCTTTTAAAATATTTTTCTTGGCCTGTGTCTCAGCAACAAAAGATTGGATCAAAAATGTTCAAAAAAGAATGCTGTAAAGAATTTTCTCAACCATTTGATTTTTTAGAGATAAAATAGAATTATTTTTTAATTGAAAATAGCTACAACTTCAAAAAAATATGTGTGGTATGTTTAAATCTAAAAAAAATTCAAAGAACAAGCCATAGTCTCAACATTTGAATGCAAAAAGTGTTAAAAAATGCATTTTACGTTAGTTCAGTTGTTTTGCAATCATTAGTCTTCAAAAAATGTAAGATTTGACGAAAACAAAAAAATTAACGAAAAAAAAACTAAAGGTTTTATCCCTTATCCCCGAATCCCACTTTCCCGAATCCCATATCCCCGAAAATCATTTCCCCGAAAATTCCACATCCCCAAAAATCATTTCCCCGAAAGTGCCACTTCCCCGAAAATCATTTTCCCGAAAATTCCACATCCCCGAAAATCATTTTCCTGAAAATTCCATATCCCCGAATTTCATTTACCTGAATGGCCATTTTACCGAACTGCCGTTTTCCCGAATTTACATATAATGGTTACTTCACCAAAAAATCCATTTTTCCGAATGATGACCTAGATATAAACTAAATTGTTATTTAGGGATTTTTTTTTATAAAAGTATGACGTTAATATTAAATTCTCCTACGTGTTTTGTAAGATTAAAAAAACAAATAACCGTAGAAGGCCATTAATAAACCACGCGGACACTTCAAGAGTGCGGGGTATTGAGATAATCCACGTTCCATAAAAAAATATTTTTTTGTGGCAGCGGCCATTTTCAGCAAAGGACAATTTTCCAAAACGGTATCTACGTGGTAAGGATAGAACAGCAACGATAGCTTCATGCGACGACTCGATGCGCAGGATTCAGTTTGTTCTAGATTTTGTTTAACTGAACTAATTTGTCTTTATCAATTTTGGCTGGATGAAGGCTTTGAACAATTATTTTTTTATTTTTGTACGTCCAATTCGAGTTCTGCGACCAACACTTTTAATCAAATCTAAATAGTTGATTATTGAATTACAAAAAGCATTTTTTGAATATTTCATCACCGCCATTTTAGATTTAAAATTACTAAATCACTTTAAAGTAGTTTAGGGGCTATACTTTAGCTCGACAGCTGATTTGGGTTGCCAAGGTCCCGAGTAACAATTACAAATTTTTGCGGTAGTCGGGCCTGAACGTGTGTCAAACACGTTCTGACCTGAAATCCCTTTGGCCAGTTGTCGCACTTACATCAATTTGAATATTCAAAATTCAAGTGAAGCTCGGAATTTTTTGAACGTTCAATAGAGTAATCTACGTTCGTTTGTATTGCGTGTACGTACACAAAAATTAAGTGAAGTTAAATTTTGTCAGCCAGAAAATCAAATGGTGCACTAGTGTGCGTACGCGAAACGTCATAAAGCTCTATTGTGGACAATAAAAAATAAAAAAATCAAACCATCCACATTAACGACCCCCGGGTCTTTTGTGGTCTCTATTGCAAGTTTCTGCTCGAACCTAGGAGTCCGAAGGCTTGAATGGGGAGAGCACCCAAACCTCTTTCTACTCCAAGGAACCTTCCACCCCAGTGTTTGAACTGACGACCTTTGATTGCGAGTCCAACCGCCGCCAGCGATTCCACCGGAGTAGGCTTGGTTTGGTGTGTTGTTTGTACTTATGGCATGAAGACGACTCCTACACCTGGAATGACTTAACGGCCTAACAACCAAGGCCGGGACCGACATTTTACTTCCTCATCCGATGGAAGGTTGCAGCAGATGGGAATCGAACCCAGAATCATCCGCTTACAAAGCGGACAGCGTAACCATTCGGCCACGCACTGCCACACATGATTGTGGACATGATACTTTATTGATCGCTACTTCCCCGAACCCGGTCAGGCGGGTATGGTCGTTGTCCAGAACCGCGCGCGGTTCTGGGCAACGGCCATACCCGCCTGACCGGGTTCGGGGAAGTGGCGTTCGGGGAAATGGCCGTTCGGGATTATGGTCATTCGGGAAAATGATTTTCAGGGATGTGGAAAATTAGGGGAAGTGGCCATTCGGGAAAATGGTTTTTAGGGGAAGTCGCCATTCGGGGATGTAGCCGTTCGGGGAAATGGATCGTTCGGGGAAATGATTTTCGGGTAAATGACATTTCGGGAAAGTGTATTTTCGGAGATGTGGCATTCGGGGAAATGTCTCTTCGGGAATGTGGGTTTCGGGGAAATGTCATGGATTCAAACTAAAGATCAAAAATTTTCAAAAATTCAAGAGATTATCAAATCAAACCAAACATGCTTAAAAATGATTCAAGACGCAAGGGAATGCATTTTAAATTGATTTCAGCTGATTGCACTTAAATTTCCATTGAAATTTTGATGTTTTTTGAAAAAAGAAAATAATAATTTTTTGTCCCCTGATTTTTCGGGGCAACAAAAACTTTAAATAAAATGTGTACCCGCCTTATGTGTTGTTGAAAAAATCACAGCACGATAATTTTTTAATTGTTTTTACCATTATGTTTTGGGTTTTTCAGAAAGTATTTTTTATTAAATTTATTCTAAAAAGAAAGTTTCAAGGTATCGATTTTTTTTACATTTGTATGGCACTTTTCCTGCGCTGCTGCCAAAGTGTATACATTTTTGTTTGTACTAATGATGCAAAGAGACTTTTTTGGTTAAAAAGAAAGTACTCACATAATTAAAAAAAAAAATCACAGAACTTGATAATTCTTGGAAGAGTTGATCTTTTTGAATTCATAAAACCTTTTTTCAAAGAAAATTAACGAGCATTTACATCAATGTTGATAACAATATATTTTTGTAAATCTATTTTACAAAATTAATAAATTCTATTTATAGTTTATCTTATTTAAAAAATAAAAACGACTTTTGATGAAACAACCCAATAATTTGAAAATTAGAGGTTTGATTGATAACAGATAAAAACGGCTTCGTTTACAACTTACTTACTTTTTACTCAAGATTTGAAAGTTTTCTTGAGGAATTCAAACTTTGAACCAAATGTATGCGTTCAAAAAGTTTGATGATATTAACGTTAGCCTAAAAAACATTGTAATTTGGTTTAAAAACATTCCGGAAAATTCCTTCTGGTCTCGGGAAAAAACCGGGAAATTGAAAATCGAAATCTGGTGGCCACCCTGGCCTTAAACTCTATGCATTCTATTTACACTTAAATCACTTGTCCAAGACTCAGGAGAAATGCTCACGCTCTTAAACAGCATCGCAGCTGATACTTACCTTACCACCCACAATTTAAAATATGCGTAAAATTTACGCATTACCAGATCACTCACCTATCAAGATTAATACGCACACACCTTATAGCTCAGCAGATTGCCACTTTACCTTTTTTGTCCCTCAAACCATGCGTCGACTCGATACCTACCTTCACCCAATAAGCAACATCGGTGGGGTCCCAATTTTCCCCTTTTTCTTTTTTTTTCCACCCAACCAGCTGTTGATGACCATTATGGAACGTGCGAGGCACCGCCGCCGCACGTGATTGAAACGCCACTTTTTCCCGTGTGTAACACGTTCATACATTTTTCGTACATTTATTTCATAAGTGTGTGATGGTTTGGTGAATATCTTTCATGCTTTATTACTTTCGCTTTCGTTAAAATAAATTAAAACAAATAAATGGTGTTTGTGTGTTTGTGTATATGTGGTTACTGTTTTTAACGTTACTTTCGTTCATCTGCTGGCAACACTTCCGCGGGAGGGGGGGGGGGGAGGCTCCGCGACTTGCATCCATGTCGATTTTCGTGTTGAACTGTGCCGAGTTGCCCAACATCAGATAAAGCTAAACATACTAATTAGATGAACCGTTTGCGCCTCTCTATACGTAACTTTTGTCTTTCTTCTTTTCATTAATATGGCAAGTTTGGGTGATTGTTGTTAGTATTGTCGGTCATTTTGTAACCCTTTGTTCAATTAAGTTTTATTTGCTACTTTAACATGATTATTTATAAATAGTTGTTTTTTTTCTTTTTCCTTTCGTACATATAAGTTGCTTACAATTTGAATATTGACTATATTGGCGTCCTGTGATTGTCCGTGCTAAGCATGCAACACTCGAGCTACAACCAAAAATCCTAAACCTAAATCTCAATCGCTACAATCCACGTTTCACGTTTCCTAGCCTTCAGAACAAAAATATCACCTTTGCTCACTAATTTGTTTTACTCCTTTGCGGGCGTTCCAACGTTTCGACGTTGCCGTCTCAGCGAACGTACTTGATCTTGGTCCAGCCGGACTCGCTGGCAAACACCTCCCGGTAGCTGTTCCGGAATCCGTAGAACGCGTACAGTGCCAAACCTGACCGGGAATTGATGATTTTTCATTTTTATTTAGAGTTAAATCGTTGCCCATTTGTGGTTCATGCACTAGAGTTAGGCGATTACAGCGATCATGCGGGGTTTTTTTTCAGTGGGTTAGCGAGTTATTTGGGAGGTGAGCTTTTAACGTCGTTTTTTAGCTAATCTTGATTGAGCAAGGTATTTAGACCGACCACATGCAATAGTCGGTCAGAAGGAGTTTGCTAAAAGCTATAACAAAACTGTTGCTTGCTTTCGACGGTTGTGTAGTAACATAGCTTTGGTAGGTTGAGTTTTGCTACGTTTTTACCTGACTCTTTTTGGAAGTACCACAGAGAACAGATGTATATCATTGAACAAACAGCATTGAAAAACGTGTGTAAAAATTCAAACCAAAATACGTTGAAAAGAGCTAGGATGTGCACCATCCGCCTAGATAGCACCACTTCCAAAATCATGATGGCCTACAGTAGCAGAACGTTGGACCATCTAATCACTGCATAAAACATTCCGTACGAACGACATCAGACCAATGTCTGACTGCCCTTCATCAGAGGGTTGCAATTTTACGCGCCAAAGAAGGTAAACAAAACGAAATCGGGCATAACATGTGTAAAGGCACTATTTTAAGTTGTCGCTTGAAAAATCATTTTTGAATGATTTTTTTGTTATGTTTTTGTTAATGTTATTGCATTTTTGCATTATTTTTAGTCAACTGGAATTATACAGAAGTGAATTTTATATTTAAACAAGGTTAACATTTATTTTCTTTCGAAATTATTGAGCCTTTTTCATTGTTAGGTCAAGTATTCTCAGCCGCGACGGTGGCGCCGCCAAGCGTATCCTGCACACTCTAATTTATTTGATGCAAGATTGTATGCAACGCATTTTTTTAGTTTACACGGTTTACACACAAGTTAGAACCAAGATGTACATCTGTTCTCTGTGGAAGTACTAAGCATCAAGCATTAGCTTCACTTACATTTTTACTCTTTCCACTCAACATTTGTAAGATTGATTAAAAAAATGATTGAAATTCCACAACACAACTACTGACCTATTGTTTATAATCCCGACTCGCTCCATCATCAGAACATGAAGAATATTAAACTTGTACACTGAAACCCCGATGGTTTGACACCAATTGTTGGCAGACGAACAAGGTCGAACAACATGATTTTAAATCGGAAATTGGAATGCATGTTCAGATTATTCGGACAATTTTTCACTAGGAAAAGGTAAAACATTTTTGTAAATAAGAAATATCATGTATTTTTGAAACATTATTCATAAAAAAATCTCCAAACTTTAGGCATTTCCAGTAGAACAAATTTCATATAAAATGTGAAAACGTTTGATTCCTGATTCGAATTCAGTTTAAAATACACTATAAATCGATAATTTTATGAACAAAACTAGTTTAATCGAATTTCAGGCAATTTTTTTAAAACAATTTTATCTAAAATTTACATGCTTATAAACTTAGTTAACTAAACATAAACATTGATTTTTTTTTTCTCAAAAACTATATCAGCAACCTTTGTGATGGAACATTTGACGTAAAAATAAAGTTTGAACACCTTAAATCTGATTTTAACAAGAAAAGGTCTGACTATCAATGTCACCCCGGAATTCTAACTAAGATTTTTTAATGTAGCAATTTTTTGAAACGTTATTGAAAAAAACTTTTGTTTTCAAAAATTGTACAAGGACTTTGTGTGGCCTACCCCAGTACATGTTTTAAAAATAATAATCTTGAGAAAACCCTTAACAGTTGAAAAATATTACAAAAATAAATTTAAATCCTATCAATGTCCCCCCGGTTTAAGGTAACTAAAAAAGTGTCAAACAAAAAAGTAACCAACCTGCGCACAGTGGGAAAAATTGAGTCAAAAAACGGACTTAATTGATGCTGGTCAATTAGAACTTTCAATCAAGACTTTTATTATGTAAAAAATTCCTGTAAAATCAATTGGTGATGGTGAGAACCTGCGGAAATTAGCGCAAGGCCCGTTTAAGGCCAATTTACTCTATTTGTTTACTGTTTTTATCAGTTTCAAATATGTTGCTGAAATGCTCAAAGCGTTGACTCAACTTTTTCTTCTCTCTTCTCTACTCCATCGAAATTATATAAAGGTGCATTTCGATGGTTCTCACTATCACCAATCGATCCTCTGAATTTTTCTTTTAAGAAAGAGTTTTGTCAAAGTACTGAACATTTCAGCTAGATGTACGAAACTAAGATAAAAAGGAAAAAATAGGGTAATAGGGCCTTTTAGGTTGGTTCTTACTATCACCAATCGATTCCTAGGAATTTTTCACATAAGAAAAGTCTTGGTTGAATGTTCTAATTGACCGGCATCAATAAAATCTGTTTTTTGCTTCCATTTTCCCACTTTGCAGCGGGGGTTGAGTGTAATTTGAACAAAATGTTTTTTCTTGCAACTAGGAATCATATATTTACAAACAAAAAACATGAAATTACATTTTATAACATGTAATTAACCGAATTTCCTTTTTAGAGACCTAACTTGAATTTGAAAAAGATTTTGTTTACATAAAAACTTGTCAAATTTCATATGTAACAAGTTAATTTTCATGTGATATATGAAATTTAACTTGTTATATACGAAATTTAATAAGGTTTTTTTGTTAACAAAATCTTTTTATATTATAATAATTACCAATTTCAAGTCAAACCTTACGACGCAGTTATGGCCGTCAAATGAAATTGATTCGGAAAAAATAAAAATGACGATAATTTCTATTCCTAAAAGTTTACAAGTTGTTCATCAGAATTTCAACACATTTCTTTATTTGAGCAAACATAATTTGTAATCGAAGATTTAATTTGCAATTCTTATTTTTTTCTTTAATTTTATATCAAAACACATTTGAGATATTGAGCAGAAAGAGTAAAAACCGAAGTGCATCCAACATTGTTGTAAGTAAATATTTTTTAACTATCTACGTTAATGTCTACTATTAATCAAATAAACTGTACAAAGCACCGCTTCTAACGTTCGCATCGCTCATTCAATCTCTCGCTCCCACAATCACGCATTCGGCAGGTACTGCTTCGGTGGCACCGTCTTTTTCAGCCCGTTCTTAAACTCCGTAAACGACATCCGGTGCTCGAGCGAGCTGCGAATGACGCTCGGTCGCGTTTCCGGCGTGATCGCCTTGATCACATCGTCAAAGAGCAGCTTCTGCTTCTTCTTGGTGTCGAACGGCCGGAGCGTGGTGAGGTTGGCGGTCGGCGAGGTGACCTCGGTGGGTTGTTGTGGGGTGACCGTTGACGGAGGAGGAGCAGGTTGGGTGGGCGTTACGGATGCGACGGGTGGGGGAAACGAAACTTGGCGATCGACGATCGCGACCGTCCGGGGACGGGGTTTGTTGGTGGGACCACGTTGGAGCAGCTGTTCGAGCTTGGATTTGAACACTTCGCGAGGGTTGGCCGAGGGATCGGGGTCGTCCTCGGTGGCTTCGGGAGTTTTGGTGTCGACAGCTGGCGGGGTTTGGGTAAGCTTGCGAAGGGTCACTTCGCTGTACCCTGAGGTATTGATGGTTGGCGAGTGGAGTAGCGAGGGTCGTGGGGATTTGGATTTCCCGAGGGTGCTGTACAGTACGGGGTCGAATTTGGGGGCTTCGGGAACGGGACTTCGCGGTGGGATTGGCGAGGTGACCTTGACCAGTTCGCTGTCAGGCTTGAGCGTGTTGTACACGACTTGGTCGAACTTTGGCGCCGGAGGTACGGAACCTTGAGGCGAGTGTTCCGCGGTGTCGGTTTCACTTTCGTTTGTGGCAGTGCTGTTGTCCAGGAGGATAACAAAGTTTGGCTCGCTGCTACTTTTCTGCAGCTTTGGACTGTCCGAACCGTCTTCTTCGGTTAGGTTTGTGGGACTTTTTCGTTTGAGTGGAGGTTGCTTGGGATTTACTAGCAGAGTGCTCAACCGATTTATGAACTGTTTCTGCTTTTGACTGTCCAATCGGTTGTAGTGAACATCTTCTTCGGTTGAGTTCAGGCTTTCCGCGTCTTCATCCTGACCAACCACGAAGGCCGCTCTTGGGCGAATGGGGGGAGGTTCAACGGTTTCTTCAACCGGAGGTTGATTTTGAGCAGCATTTGCCGCCACTTCCGCGAAGATCTCTTCTACCAGCATTGAAATCTCATCCTCTCGATGGATATCGGCGATCACGGATTGCTCACGGAACACTGGACTTGCCAGCGATTCGTCGTCCAGCGACGGGTAAGTGTGCTCGTTCTTTTCTTCATCGTCCAAGATGTCATCGAGAATTGCAATAGCTTTATTGGTTTCTTCACTAGATCTATCCGACTCCTTCTCGTTTACATCCTCTACAAAGTATGCCTTCCCACTAGGTTCCACCTTCTCCGTTACCAAATCGGCCATCTCGGAAACTGCCACAATCTCATCAATACTACTCTTCGGTGACGGAGTCCTTGATTTCGCCCTGCCCTGCAGAACATCCTGATCCTTTCCGCCCACCTCCTTATCAACCCCACCCAGCGGGATCAACTTCAGTCCCTTCTCATCACCGTTGATCGCGTTGCTCAAGTTCTTCGAGTAATACCCGTTGGCCGTAACGGTCGACGTTTCGCTACCATGCTCAAACCCCCCATTCTCGATACCCTCCGAGGTACAGACGTCGCCATTCTCACCCACCCGAGGCTCTTCCTCGACCTGCTCTACACTACCACGACAACAGGCACACGCCAGGTACATGGGAAGACCTGAGTTACAGGGGGAGGGGGACAGGGATTAGTTTCATGCAGCATGCACTACCTCTACTACCGCGTACTACTGGATTAAGAGGGAGGGGGGGTTCTTCTACGCAAGTATTAGTAAAAGCCCAAACAACTCACCGATTCCCATCCAGATGCCGAAGCGGATCCAAGTGTACACGTCCAGCATCAGCATCAGGTAGATGTTGACGAATATGCTGATGGCGGGCAGCAGCGGGACCATCGGAACGCGAAAGGGGGCCTCGCCGGATTCGCGCGGTTGAACGGACATGAGCAGGAGCACGAGCAACATCACCGACAGGAGCGTGCCGGCCAGGGTGAGGGCCCACGGTTCCATGTCGTAGAGCGCCTGTTTGGCGTAGTAGATTGTGAGGGCTAGTGCCAGCGAAACGAGACCTGGCAAGAAAGGGTTGAGTTGTTATGATAATTACAACAATATAAAAAAGTTAAATACAACATCTTTCAAACTTTTTGCTACACCCTAGACAATTAAAAATCGGTGAAAGTTTGCTGAACAAACAAGGATGTTTTCAAAAATTGGTAAATACGAAAATATTTGCTCTTTTCCAGCGAAATTTAGGAATATTGAGAGGCAATTAAAGAAACAAAAATACTCACAATATAGTGTCACCAGAATTCCAACTACATTGGATGATATACGAGTTGGCTCCTTCATACACCCGGCCGAGAACAGTTGCTTCATGAAGGCAGACCCGGTCAGCCGATTGCCGGATTTGAGTAGATTCGAGTTCTCGTACGCCTGCTTGCTGGTCGACGGGATCGTGTTGTTCTTTGGTTCTTCCGAAAATCTTTTGGAGACATTGTTATTATTATTTGTTAGGGTTAAGATCACGACGACAGTTAAGGAGCATTACCTGAGAATGAGAATTGAGATCGCTACCGCGGTGTACGCCGTCAGCGTACCGATCGACAGCATATTGACTAGAGCTTTCAAATCGAACAATCCGGCCATCGTCCCGGTGAGCAGGGCGGCACACATCGTTCCAAACACTGGCGTTTTAAACTTGGGACTGACATCGCCAAGCGCTTTGAATATCAACCCATCCTGGGCCATCGCGTAGATAATCCTAGGCTGGGGGAACATGGCCCCAAACAGGCTGGCCACGAGGCCAATAATACCTCCGATGGCCACCGTCCACTTGGCAAAGTTCCAACCGATTTCGTTGAACACGAACGGCAGCGGGGCGTTGACGTCCTGCTTGTAGTACGGCCACATCAGCGTCAGCACGGTTGAAACCCCAAAGTACGCCAGGAAGATCGTGCACAACGAGAGCAGAATCGCTCTCGGGATTGCTTTCCTTGGATTTTTTACCTCCTCGCCGGTAGTAGCTATACAGTCGAAGCCGACAAACCCGAAGAAACACGTGGCCGCTCCGCGCAGCGTTCCCTCAAATCCAAACGGGAAGAAACCTCCCTCACCAACGTTGTATATCGAGGACACGTTCGCCGGGTTGATGTTCCAGTTGGAGATGTCCGCGTTGATCGTTCCGGCGATTATCACAAACAGAACAATAAAGATGTTCAGAACCGTGAACAGGTTGTTCACCATGGTCGATTTCTTCAGTCCAAACGCAAGTGCGACTGTGAAGCAATAATATCTTCAGCTCAAACCCCTCAAAAATTACCGGTCCTCCCCACAAACTCACCTCCAAGCAAGATCGCCACGGTGAACCCGAAGAAATCGAAATAGCTGGACATAAAGTCCCACTCCATGGGGGCGACCTCACGGAAGTGCAGCTTCATCGTATCGTTCGCCAGCGTGTCGATGTACAAACTCAACCCCCGGGACACGCTCGCCGAACCGATTATGTACTCCAGGATCAGGTTCCATCCGATGATAAACGCCATGAACTCGCCGATGCACACGTAGCTGTAGATGTACGCCGAGCCCGATTTGGGCACTCGTGCTCCGAATTCTGCATAGCAAAGGCCTGCGGAAGAAGGTGAGAAGAAAATATTGTATTATAATAAGAAATTCGAGTAATTGAATATGGTCAATACAAAAAAATGTACATAGAATTGATATCAAGCTGAACACTGTCCTATTTGTGTCTTGCGAACCTTCGTGGTGAACGGACACTAGAGCTGCGGTATTTTTTACTACCTAAGCTCAGAGTTATTTCAAAACAAAATTCACAGTCTTTTTAAAGACTACCTGAGTTATTTTCCAAAATTCTATACAGTCTTTTCAAGACTAACACCACCTGAATTTTGTTGTATTTTACAAACGAAGCCATCTTTTTAAGAGAACTTTGCTTGCAAAATGCGTCAAAACAAAGGTAAACGCAAATCTTCTGAAGATTTGGTCGTTACGTCGGTGAAGCGTTTGAACGCTAAACCGGCTAACGGAAACAGAAAAAGAAAACAGCCTCTTCTGAGGTCTGATTCTGATTCTGAATGTGAGGTCAATCCTCCAATTCCATTGACAAACAGTTTCGGTGTTTTATCCGAAACTGAAGACAAGGAACCTTCTCCTCGTACTGAGCCTTCTGCCGTCGAGAAACGAGTAAAGGCTCCGCCAATTGTTGTGACTTCCGTCTCCGATTTGGCCAGCTTTCGAACGCAACTGAAGAATTGCAAGGAAACTTGCAATTTGAAAGTTTCGTTCCAGCTTGGTCGAAGAGGAGAATGTCGCTTGTTGACGGAATCTTTACAAGATCACCAAACTTTTGTTGGTTATTTGAAAAACCACAAACACAATTTCTACACGTATGAGACCAAGAATGCTCGGCCATTCAAGGCGGTCTTGAAAGGTCTCTCCAACGACTTGTCGGTGGATGAGATCAAAAACGAACTTAAGGTGTTGCTTGGCTTTGCCCCATCCCAAGTAATACCAATGAAGAAAAAATCAAACGGGAATATTTCTCGCTTTGGTTTGACTTCACAATTTTATCTGATTCATTTCAACAGAAATGAAATCAACAATTTGAAACTTTTGGACAAAGTTCAGTTTTTGTTCCATGTACGGGTAAAGTGGGAGCATTTTAAGAAACATGGCGGTAATGGCCAGAATCTGACCCAGTGCCGGCGTTGCCAGGCATTCGGTCACGGTACTGATCATTGCGCCATGGTTCCAAAATGCATGGTTTGCGGGGATTCTTCTCACGACAAGGACAATTGTCCCGTGAAAGAAGTCACCCAATTTAAATGTGCAAATTGTGGTGGAAATCACAAATCAAATTTTGGGATTGCCCCATCAGAAAAAGGTTTTGGATTCTCGTGCTAAGCATCAGCCGAAATCCAAACCGAAATTTTCTCAAAGTCAGGTTGTACCTGCATCTTTAAATCAAACGTTCGTGCTGTCTCACTCGAACAATTCTAGAAATACCCCTACCGTGGAAAAGTTAGGTAACAACAATGGCATTTCTTATGCTAACGTCGTTTCGGGTTCATCCACGAATTTTAAATCCTCTACCAATCTTTCTGAAATTGGGCAGGTACCTCAAATCTCATTTGAAAATTTTTCTGCTGGCAACGCTTTGGGATCTTCTGATCTCGGCGATGTTACGTTTGAAAAATGACTTTTTGCAAAACTCACTGTTTGGTTTGATTCAAACAATGAGTAATGCTACATCCATGATGGAAGCAATCCAGATTGGATTAAAATTTGCGAATGATGTTGTTCTTACCCTGAAGTTTAATCATGGATCTAAGTAATTCCATCAATATTATGAATTTTAATGCTCGCTCTTTAAAAGCGAAAGAAAATGAATTTTTCAACTTTTTACGAGTTCATAACGTGCATGTTGCTGTTATAACTGAAACATTTTTAAAAACTGGCACTTATTTGAAAAGTGATCCAGATTATAAAGTTATAACTAATAACCGAATGAATCGAAATGGCGGTGGAGTTGCAATAGTTATCCACCGTAGTATGACTTATAGCACGTTACGTGACTTTAAGTTAAAAGTTATTGAAAGTTTGGGCATTGAACTTGAAACTTCT
Organism: Culex quinquefasciatus; assembly: GCF_015732765.1. Lineage (NCBI taxonomy): Eukaryota > Metazoa > Arthropoda > Insecta > Diptera > Culicidae > Culex > Culex quinquefasciatus. The sequence continues at coordinate 52,899,122 of NC_051862.1, read as the reverse complement.
TTTGGGAAAATTATGATTGCAGCTGCATATTTGCCATTCCAATGCACTGGGGAAAATAAAAATTATTTCAAAGGGGATTTGAATAAACTTACTCGGCATAGATCTCGATTTTTGATCATCGGTGATTTTAATGCCAAACACCAATCTTGGAATAATTCAAAAGTAAATTCCAATGGTAAAATTCTGTTCAGAGATTGCACTTCTGGTCTTTATTCGGTTTTATATCCGAATGGGCCAACTTGCTTTTCTTCTGTTAGAAATCCATCAACAATTGATTTGGTTTTGACAAATCAAAGTCAGTATTGTGGTCCTTTAGTGACTCATGCTGATTTTGATTCTGATCATCTTCCAGTAACTTTTTCACTTTCTCATGAAGCAGTTACCAGACCCAATAGTTCTGTGTTTAATTACCACAAAGCTAATTGGGACAGGTATCAGCATCATATTGAGAATAATTTAAATCATGATTTTGTTTTAGAAACCAAAGCTGATATTGATTCAGCCTTGGAATCTTTAACTAATGCAATTTTGGATGCTAGGAATATTGCTATTCCTAAAGTCCAAGTCAAATTTGATTCTCCCATTATTGATGACGATCTTCAGCTTCTGATTCGTCTGAAAAATGTTCGCCGAAGACAGTATCAACGTTCTCGTGATCCTGCACTGAAGCGAATTCAAAAGATTTGCAAAAGGTTATTGACCACAGATTCACTCTCCTGCGAAATGAAAAGTTCGCAAGAGATGTCGAACAAATTAAACCTTATTCCAAACCTTTTGGAAACTTTCAAAGGTTCTTAAGAAACCTCAAAACCCATCCCTTCTTTAAAAGATGGTGATAATATTCTATTAACTAATGGGGAAAAAGCTCAAAACTTGCTCAGCAGTTTGAGAGTGCTCATAATTTCAACTTGAATGTTTTGAGTCCTATTGAAAATCAAATTTCAATAGAATTTCAGAATATTGTTGAACAAGAATTTTCATCAGATGAAGTTTTTAATACGGATCTGAATGAAATAAAATCTATTATCAAAAATTTAAAAATATGAAAGCCCCTGGTGAGGATGGCATTTTTACATTTTAATTAAAAATTACCAGAAGCAACTTTAAGTTGCTTGGTCAAAATTTTCAACAAATGTTTTGATTTGGCATATTTTCCCAGTAGTTGGAAAAATGCCAAAGTAATTCCGATTTTGAAACCGGATAAAAATCCTGCTGAAGCCTCAAGCTATCGGCCCATTAGTTTGCTTTCATCTATTAGTAAATTATTCGAAAGAATAATTCTTAATAGAATGATGACGCACATTAATGAAAATTCAATTTTCGCTGATGAGCAGTTTGGATTTCGCCTTGGGCATTCAACTACTCATCAGTTGTTGAGAGTTTCAAATTTAATTCGAAGCAACAAATCTGAGGGCTATTCTACTGGCGCTGCTCTTCTAGACATAGAAAAAGCATTTGACAGTGTTTGGCATAAAGGTTTGATTGCGAAATTGAAAAGGTTTAATTTTCCGATTTATATCGTGAAAATTATTCAAAATTATTTGACGGATCGTACTCTGCAGGTATGTTATCAGAATAGCAAATCTGATCAACTACCTGTACGTGCTGGCGTCCCTCAAGGAAGCATTTTGGGTCCAATTTTATACAATATTTTTACTTCTGACTTGCCTGATTTTCCCCAGGATGTCAGAAATCACTTTTGCTGATGACACAAGCATCTCCGCCAAAGGCAGAAGCCTTCGTGTCATCACAAGAAGATTACAAAAGCTTGGATATTTTCAATTCTTATTTGAAAGAATGGAAAATTACTCCAAATGCTGCAAAACTCAACTTATTATTTTCCCTCACAAACCAAGGGCTGATTTTCTTAAACCAAAAAGTCATCACATTATAAAGATGAATGAGGTAAATTTAAAGTGGGAGGATCAAGTGAAATATCTTGGACTTGGTTTTGACAAAACCTTACTTACAAGGATCACATTGAAAGTATCCAGGTTAAATGTAACAAATATATTAAATGTTTGTATCCACTTATAAACAGGAATTCTAGACTTTGTCTCAAGAATAAACTGTTAATTTATAAACAAATTTTCAGACCTGCCATGCTTTATGCTGTGCCGATCTGGACAAGCTGTTGCTTAACCAGGAAGAAAAAACTTCAGAGGATTCAGAACAAAATTCTGAAAATGATTCTGAAACTTCCTCCCTGGTTCAGCACCAGTGAACTTCATCAATTAGCCGAAGTTGACACTTTGGATGTTATGTCCAATAAGATAATTGATGCATTTCGACAAAAATCATTGCAGTCTTCAGCTGCATTGATCCGCTCTTTATATAGTTTATAAGTTAGTTTTAAGGTATCCCTTTTCCCTTTTGTACATGTAGGACCTCCTACATTTGAAATCACTGAATAGCGAAAGCTACAATATTTCATGAATAAATGAAAGTTGCTAGTATTTAAAATTGAGGTGAAAAGTCATCGTTTGTGATTGGACACTCAATAATATTTTAACTGAATGAATGTACATGGAAAAGAAATTTGAATAAATATAAATTAAAAAAAAAAAAAAAAAAAAAAACACTGTCCTATTCACATTAGGGGGAGAGGGGGTAATATGCACCCCCGGAGTAAAATGCACCCCCTGCTTTTCTCGGTATTTGGTAGAATTTTCCGGTGAAAAATCATAGAAATTGTAAGCTTAACACTGCTAAACCATGCTGGAAAAAAAATTAGCATCGTGGTTTAAAAACAGCTTAAGTTATTTGCAAAACTTTAAACTGTTGTGTTTTCATCTAATTTTCATTGAACATTCATTATGATTTATAAACTATATAAAACGAATTTATTGTTATTGTACGTGTTGAGTTATATTTGTTTTGCCATAATCTTCATTATTCTGTAGAAAGGTGAGTCCAAAAACATCAAAAAATACATTTTTAATAAAATTTTCTGCAAAAAGCGTGGCTGGGGCAAAATGCACCACTGTGAAGCTCCTTTGTAAAAACAGCGGTGTCATCTAGTGGTGACTAGTGAAAACTGCTTTTACCCGGTGCATTTTGCCCCATGTTGTGGTGCATATTGCCCCGTTGTTGTAGTGCATTTTGCCCCAATGTTGCGGTGCATATTGCCCCGCATGATTGTTTGAAATGAATCAAAAATATTTTTAGAAATCTGCTATTTTTAAACAATTTTGAGGTTTTCAAAGACTTTTTTCACTTGGATGACGTTAAATAATAGTTACCCCCTGTCCCCCTACATTTTTGAATCAATTTTGAGCACATATAAATTTTGGCAACTTCTAACTTACTACAATTTGTAGAACAGTTTCTATGCTAGTAAGCAATCAACCTTGAAAATAATTACAGTTCATACTCGATTATACGATTCATTAAATATGTTGGCTCTCTATGTTAAAATATAACCAAATTCTCTAAAGTTCTCAGAGTATGTAATCCAATTTTGGCAGTATTAATTAAAAAATTTCATTAAGTAATTCAACAGCAAGCTAGCTGTGAAATTCAAGAATGTTGCAATTACTGGATTTGATTTCAGAAATTATGTTGTTGCAAATATTTTTCAATGTATTTGTCGGCCAGAAACATCAAGAGTTAAAAACATTTTTTCCAATCTCAAATTTCAATGAAATTTCAAGTGCAATCAGCTTAGTACAATTTAAATACAATTCGATGCGTTTAAATCAATGTTAACATGTTTTAGTTATTTTAAAATCATTTTTTTTCGCAAAACAAAAATATCTAGAGTTTTTTTTATGAAAATGTATTGTGTTTCATATGTTTATAGGTCCTTTAAAAAAAAACTTTAGATAAATTCGCTAATAGTAGTTTATGCAACAAGTTGCAAAAAGAGGATTTTTTCAGCACGAGTCGTACATTTATCCAACGAGGTTCACCGAGTTGGATAAAAACGAAGAGTGCTGAAAAAATCAAGTTTTGCAACGAGTTCCATACAATATTTTTTAAAATTCCGAAAAACATGTCAAAAACATATGTCAAATTTTCATGTATTTTGTCAATAAATCGTTTGAATCAAAAAAATGTAGAAAAGTGTTACTTTTCAAAACAAGTGCTGAAAAGTGTTGCTATTCGATTCTGTTATATTTGGTACAGAAAAGTAGGCTATTTCGTCGTTCAAGAATGACAGGAAAAGTAAGTTTTTTAACGACGGAATTGCAAAAAACATATTTTTTTAACCTGTGATTGTTTACCGACTGTTCTGCTGTATTATGCCTTTTTTTTATTGAAATGTAAAAAAATCAGGCTCGTTATTTCAATTTTTATTTTTAGGTTTATTTACTGAAAACACGTGTTTGCATATCTTTGAATAAATGCGCAATAATACAAAAAAAAAATGTACAGATTCCCGAGTAAAAGATGATCGAACTGTTCACTTAGCGATTCCAGGACCAAGTTGCCTGCGGGTATGGAGATCATACATACATAATAGGGTGTTTCAACAAAAACAAAAAGTTCTTAGATCACGGCAAACCAAGGTTCCCTTTGTAGAGGATACCCATAGGGACTCTCATGCCAAATATCAGCCCATTTGGTTGAGAATTGGCCTATCCCCAGCGAGTTGAAATTTACATGGTTGTCCATTCACCCTCCAAAAGCATCGCATGTCCTTAGTATGATATTATGGCTTTGTGTAAACCACGACGCCACATATCAGACGGCGACCACGTGGAAAGCATCGATTGCATTATTAACACATCATCATAATCATTATTTTACGATATTTAGAATAATTGAAGTTCTTCCTGGAACATCAATAATTATAATTTTATTATTTTAAAGATTGTTTCTGAGCCAAAACTTGAGTGTATGCTCTGCCACGTGGTCGCCGTCTGATATGTGGCGTCCTGGTTTACACAAAGCCGCCATAGCATACTAAGGACATGCGATGCTTTTGAAGTGTGAATTGTTGATTCTGGAGACACCGGACGTCGATCCAATGCGCACTTTGGGGACAGAATGGACAACCCTAATTCCTTCTGGAATATGTTCATTGGATCATCCCCTACACACCTATCTTTAATCCGAGTGAATCCATATTGTCCCCTGACCTGTAGAATCGATTTTAACGAAAACAACAAAAATCCCATAGTAATTTCCATGTAAATTTCAACTCACTGGGGACAGGCCAATTCTCAACCAAATGGGCTGATATTTGGCATGAAAGTCCCTATGGGTATCCTCTACAAAGGGAACGTTGGTTTGCCGTGATCTAAGAACTATTTGTTTTTGTTGAAACACCCTAACATACACACATACAATAATACGAAAAAATTAAAATTGTTTACTATTTTCATTATTATTAATTTGCATTTGTTTATAATTCCTTGAGAAGAGATTTTCAACAGTCATAGGTATTCGAATAATTTTCAAACTTATAATTATGTTCTAAGGGTTATTCTTCAACAACTCAAACAGCAGCTGCCCCGACCCCTTTTTGATTTCCGTAAAACTTTGCTCTAACTCAAAATTCCGAAAAAAAAACATTTTTTTTCGCAAAAAAAAAATGGGAGACATGTCATTTTATTGAACGTTTAATGTACTTTTCAAAAATCTGCAATAACCCGGAAAGGTAATTTTTCAGTAGGGCCCAGTAGGGTGGTTCAAATCCGGGCCTCCTCGGGGCAACTCCCTAAAATTAAAGATTGACCCATAACTAGGCTTAATTCCAAATTTGAGCTCATCCTGACCACGGGAACCCCACCCTCAAATTGCTTGAAGTTTGTATGGGGAAATTGACAAAATGTAAGGAGAAAGGCAACAGTGTCAGTTTTTTACATGTGGAAGGCGTAAAAACCTGTAATAACTATTCTATTCTAACCAATTCTCAGAAAACAATGATCTTCTTTAAATTGGGCTAAAACTTTCCCGAATACACCATATTTTCAGGATTTTTTGTTAAAAAGTTGTTAGTCTCCAAAAATGACCTATGAACTTGCCTATGAAGTTGAGTCAACTTTTTGTTTTTTTAACCCAGCGTGTGATCAGGACAGACATTATGAAGAATTCTGTTATTTAACTTTTATTTGAACACTAAAAAAATCCTAGTAAACATAAACGATGTAGCAAATAACTTTGTTTATTTTTAAGTGAGTCATAGGGCCATTTTACAAGATCATGATCATCAACGGGTTTGTAAGATACCTACTTAGAAAACTATCAAATTTTCTTGTACACTACTCACCAGCTAGAAAGGAGGCTGCGGCCGCTATCAAAAACGACAGCACCACCGACGGTCCGGCCTGATCCTTGGACACGTGCCCGGCCAGCACGTACACGCCCACTCCGAGTGTCGCGCCAACGCCCAGCGCCGTCAGATCGAACGTGTTCAATATCCGGCCCAGTTTGCCCTGGCTGCCGCCGCTGCCACTGTCGTCGTCATTGTCGATGGTGAGGGCTTTCCTTCGGGTCAGAATCTTCCAGTACGAGGTTCCTGACATGGTACGAACCGGGCTGGACCGTCCAGCAGTGGTGGCCGCAACAGGAATCGATGGTGACTAATTGTGGTGCGAGCGTGACTTCCTGCGTTGGAGACAAGAAAGTGTGGGACATCAGACAACAATAATTTGCGATTGCTATCAATAATTGAACCGTTGATTGAGGTGATAACGAGACTCGACGTTGACTCTATTACCGAGGCTTATCTCGCACGGTACAAATTCGCCTTATGAATAATACGGCACGTCTGAGATTAGAGCAAAAGTTCCCTTTTTCCTAATAATTGACCATAAAGAGGTACCTTTCCTCTACAATGCTGATAAACCAAAAATGTGTGCGAGTTTTTTTTTTATTAAAAACAACTGTCGAGAATTTTCGCAATTTGGGTCAAGATTAAGTAATCGCTACACACGGATTCGTTCTAGAAGACGAGGTTCCCGTGAAGGTCAAACACGTGATTCACCTAATTTGGTGTTTCTTCTTTATTGCTGAGCAACAAGCATACTTTTGTACAGTGAAGAGGCAGGACTGTTTTTTTTTCTTATCAGCCAGATGTTTGTGTACTTTTAGCGTGAGATACGGTCCAATTAAGCTACTATTGAGGATGCTAAACTGAGGTTGTGCGGTTGTACCTTGGGCATATTTAGAGCTTGATTTTCATTTATGAAATTGAGCATTCCTATTTGAGAAAGTATAATTAGAACTCGTACGCCTCTCTTTCTAACTCCAAAAACAACTTACATACAAAGTTGCTGGAAAATTTGTCGACTCCGACTTTGGCTTAGCTAACTCCGACACCGACTCCAGATTCTCAAAAAATGATGATTTCATCGGTTTTGAAGTCCTGTTTATATAATCTGAAAAATGCTTTTTTTGTGCAAAATTTGTCGCAAATTGATGATGGATCGCCTCATCGTGTTATGTCGATTACATCAAAACAGCATGACAGCGGTGTTCCATACCATCTTTTCGTAATTTTTAGTTCAACTCATTGCAAAGCGATTTAAACTGCTCCCCTGAAGATCGTCCCGCCCGATACATATCAAACAGTCAAGGTGAACCGTGTCCAAAACACCAACACCCGACTTGACCTGCCGTTTCTCCTGTCCCGCGCCGCCACCGAGTGCTCGCATCTGTGGGGTCCACACGCTCAACCCAACTCAATCCGTCAGCGCGCCATTTCGGCGTGACATCAACTATACCTCACGTAAGACGGTGTTGATTAACTTTCACGCGCGCCCCAATTACGACGAAAATTGTTCGAAATGTTTGAATTTTTGATCTCTGGCTTGGAATGCGGGGGGTTTGGGCTGTGGGTCATCGAGCGATTACAGGAGCCCGAAGATATTGACGGGTTGTTTGCCCGGTTATCTCTCTGCAGAGCGGTGACTCAATAGCTCATTATTCTTGGGAAGCGCACATCCCGGAACAGCTATCAATCAACGGCGGCTGTCAATACGCAAAGTTCCAGTATAGCTCCAGTGCAATTAATCTCTGGATGCGGTGGCAACAACCACTCGAGTGCATCCCTTCATAAAACGCAGACTGCAGGGCGCGCGCGTCCTTGGTGGCAATGATCCACGACACCTCGGTCAACACAGCCGGCACGCGGCCAAACACCCGGCAACGTGCTCGCGGTTCCAATTCCAGGCAGTCTACCACGGAAGCCAAGATTGATGGTTCACTTCCGATTGGTTCCGGTCAACGGAGTGGACCCCCCCAGGACCGGACAAAGATTCTCGGTACACGCGAACCAAGGGCTATCACTTCGAGAAGGTCAGCTTCTGGTCAGCAGCGGTAGGCCACGCGAGATGTCTTCATACTCCAGTGGTAGCGTGAAATGAGTAAACAAGAGCGTAATCGATCGCGTTGTTTGCTCAGCTTGTTCTAAAGGCGATCTGGACGACTCATGCGGCCGGATTATCTGAGCACGAGGATTCCTTGCATGAGTCGGCGTATGATCGGAGAAATGGCGAAGTGATCGATTTGTGTCAATTAATGAGGAGAAGAGTGCATCATGGTTCTGAAGTTTACTTGCAAGAAATGTCAATTAGGGTAATTGCCTGTGACAAGTACTCGATGGAAGATTTTCTGTTATTTCAAGAATAATTTGTAAATACAACGAAAACGCATGATTGGTTTCAAAACATGGTTTACCATAGTATGGCCCGAAGGACAAATTTGACCCGCGGGGTGATATTTGTGGCCCGCGGACCCGTTTTGAAATGAGTGAATTTTTAAAAATTAAACATTCGTTTATGATTTATTGTGACCATTTTTAGTTTTTTCATATAAAAAACGTTACTTAATCCACCCTTAGGTGGTTGGCGCCTTCCTCACATTTAAAGGGTGCTATCAAAAATGCAAAAAGCGCGTAAATAACACTTAAGTGCTTATAACTTTTGATAGGGTTGTCAGATCTTCAATGTTTTGGACGCGTTGGAAAGGTCTTTTGAATACCTATCCAACGATAGGTTGCATGAGAGATCCGGACAATATGCTGTCAAATTATCTGAGATCCGGCCTCGAAAAAGTGCTTAAATAACACTTAAGTGCTTATAACTTTTTGTCAGTTGTCAGATCTTTGATGTTTTGGACGCATTAGAAAGCTCTTTTGAATACCTATCCAACGATAGGTCGCATGAGAGATCCGGACAACGTTTTCATCAACATATTTGAGATCCGGCCTCCAAAAAGCGTATAAATTACACTTAAGTGCTTATAACTTTTGATAGGATGGTCAGATCTTCAATGTCTTGGACGCGTTGGAAAGGTCTTTTAAATACCTTTCTGAAAATTTATAGCATGACGGGTTTTCTTACAAAAACCACCCTTTTTACAATCTTCCGGACTTTTGCTAAAATCGTTTTTTTAGCATAACTTTTGAAGTACTTAACTAAACTGCATAATTTTTAATAACGACTTATGGGACCTCAAGACGGATCGAATGACGCCAAAGCGGACAAAATCGGTTCAGCCAATGTCGAGATAATCGAGTGACAATTTTTTGATCAACATCCCACCACACACACAGACATTTGCTCAGAATTTGATTCTGAGTCGATAGGTATACATGAAGGTGGGTCTAGGAGGTCTAATTGAGAAGTTCATTTTTCGAGTGATTTTATAGCCTTTCCTCAGTAACGTGAGGAAGGCAAAAAACTAATAATTTATCCATACTTTGATCCCGATTACATGAAACAAATGAAACTGAGTTGACTTTATATCTGTCGGCCACCATTGCTAGTACCAACCACTAGTGTCTTCCTTTTAACTACAAGGGCTTCACGAAACAAATATTTTATTGAAAAATCTTTCTTATTGAAACAACTACAACATTTTTGGAAATGAATATAAAACATTGATTTTTTTCTAAAGTAGAAAAATGTGAAGATAGCAAAAATGTAGGTATTCCATATCAATTCGAAACTTATTTTGCTCTGTTGTAAAAAAAAAACGTTTGCAAGGATTTATCATTCTGTAGCTATTCCCCGATTGGGTCCAAAATTTAAGTGGCGACCAAAATAATTAGACCCTTATTATTTTTTTGGCTATTAGAGTGATCCACGCCGTGTTAAGTGAGCCCAATAAAATTTAATTTTCGTCGATTTTAGCAAAAAAAAAAGATCAAAAATAAATATGACATCGCGCCTTTTTAACCGATTTTAGCTGAAGGTAGCTGATTGTATAATTTATGTTGAAAACATTAAAATTATAAAGAAAATGATAAAAAAAAATATATTCTGGTGTTGATAATTTTATAAATTTATAAATTTGAACCACTTGATTGGAAGCTTTTTTGGACAAAACTGTTGAAAATGTAACTTTTATTCTCTAAAATACACACAACTTTTAAATCCCTAAAATACACGTAATTTAAAAAAAATCAACTTATAGAAGATTGATAGTTTGATAGATTGAAATGAAGTTATATTTTTTCCGATAGCCAGTCTTACATATTAGGGGAGCAAGGCCTTATTCAAAAACTTTGAGCCCCAGTTTTAAACGATTTATATTAAAATTATTTGATATCCATAGCATCATTTGATTTATAGAATATTTAAAACTTTAGTTCAAGGCTTTATGAATTGCTTGGACTTCAACATTCCAAAAAATCCTAGAAATCATTTTTTCTATCACTTGTATGTTTGAAGACTTGTATCTCAAAAATGATGCATTTATTCGGGTTGCTTTCAGTCGCATTTTGTAGGTATGAAGCAAAGCAATCCACTTTAACGACCCCCGGGTCTTTTGCGGGCTCTGTTGCAAGTTTCTGCTCATTTCTACACCCAAAGGAAAAATATAGCTCAAAATCTGCAACAGTAGATTTGCTGCAGAAAATGTAATATTATTTAACATTTTTGCAGCAAACCCGTAGATCATTTTTGCCCGCGTGTAAACATTGCAGCGATCTGCAGTTCTCACCAACACATATAATGCTGGCCCGTCTCCGAGCAATACTTCAAAGAGAAGAATATGTTGGTGCCCTTTCACGCACATTTCATCAAGCGTCCATGGCGCGGTGGTAGCGTTTCGGATCAATAATCAAGAAGCTGGTGGTTCAATCCCATATCGCAAAAAATGCATGAGGACAGATTTCATGCAGAATCTGATATACTTTCATGCCACCATGCATCACAATCATGCGACCGCCGGTTGGGTGTAGGCGTCCGAAGGTTATGTGTGGTGAGTCACCCAAGACCTCTTATACGCAAATGGACCGACGTTTTACTTCCCCATCCGATAGAAGGCCAGGAGGATAAGGCGGGAATCGAACCCGCGCCCCATAGCAACTTAGGGATCGGCAGCCGAAGCCGCTAACCACCGCGCCACGAGGCCCTCATTTTGTAGGTATATTCTAACCAATTACCAACTAACTAACCATTGTCAAACTATTCAATGTAACTAATTTTCCTCTTTTGCAGATGGACTTAACAACCTCACTAATTTTATTCTTTCTAAAATGTTGCAAAAAATACTTTTACAGACATTTTATTTAAACATTTTTCAAACACAAATTTTCTTTGTTGGGGCCTTAAATTTTGATAATCAATCATTTGTATCAACGCCAAAACGATATTAAAAACTATTTGATACACGCTAATTGGTAGCAAATTGTATACCTGTATGACACGCGATGGAGGTACAAGGTACCCTAAAGATTTCAACAAGGGCACCGTTCGGCTAATTGTTTTATGCCGCAGCAGTTGTACGGACCGTCATTCCCAGTTGTAGTTTTATGAAGCTCCAAATTTCACCACCCCTGCACATTCCGGTTGATTGCATCGATTATGCGCGCTAATGTTAACTCTCTTCTGTTATTTTTTTAATTTGTTTTTTTCTGATATTTATTTTAAATTAGTATAGTTAAATTCCACTGAGGCATATTTTTTTTCTTCTTTTAATAAAGGGGACGTTCATAAACTACGTGGACCCTGTAGCTGAGAGGGAGATTCGGAGGGGGTCTAGAATTTTCAATAAAGTGTTTACCTGGTTTATGAATGGTCGATTACTGTACTGTAAAGTCATTTATCTTATGTATCACCCGAGCATGGGTAAATAACAAGGGAAATGCGTAATAATACCTTTCTCTGGTATCAATACCAAATTTTGGTATTCCTGGACCCTTTAAAATTTGTCTTAAGGATTATGCAAGAGCAAAATGTGGTATCATACCAATTTAAGGTATTGTTTTGATATTGCAAAATTGCAGAATTTGTCAATGATCGAACACCATATTTTGGTATTCTTTTGGTATTACAGTATTTTATCAAATTCCTCTGCAACTATGGGAAAATGTTGACCAATTTTGACAAAATAATTAATTTTGCCCTAAAATGATATCTCAAAGCGAATGCTTTCATTCAAAACCGGAAATTTCAAACTTGATTTTAAACATTTTTGATATACCCCCTACAGAAATGACTTGAAATTGTGGAAAATTTTCTAAGTCAGGATGGCACATTTTGGTATTATTTGAATATTGAAAGGTTTCATCAATTTTCTCTGAAACTATGGGAAATTTGTTAAAAAAATTTTACGAGTTAATTAATTTTGCGCTAAAATGATTTGAAACCCAAAAATGTTAAAGATGATTTTAAAAATTAGTGTAATATACCCACTAATATTTTTTTCAAAAACGTTGAAATATCTCTAAGTCGGGATAACCAAATACTTTGAAAAACGAGTCAATCGACAGATTAATGAATTTTGGTGAATTTCAATTCAGTTTCATTCTAATAATACTTATTTTTCAATCTTGTTATTTTTCAGAAGCTTCAAGAACTTCAAGCACAGGCCGTTCATCAATGACAAATGCATTCGGTGTGGTGAAGAATATCACTAATAACAACATGGAATCATCAGGTGAGTAGATTTGGCTGTTGCATATGAATAATTCCAGGTGGGTCTCGTGGCGCAGGGGTAGCGGCTTCGGCTGCCGATCCCGATGATGCTATGAGACGCGGGTTCGATTCCCGCCTTATCCACTGAGCTTCTATCGGATGGTGAAGTAAAACGTCGGTCCCGGTTTCTCCTGTCTCGTCAGAGGCGCTGGAGCAGAAATCCCACGTTAGAGGAAGGCCATGCCCCGGGGGGCGTAGTGCCAATAGTTTCGTTTTCATATGAATAATTTCCGTTTTTTCACTAACTGCAACTACTGCACTAAAAATGGTATGAAAATACCAAATTTTGGTATTACTTGTGCAAATATCAGCGACCATAATGTGCTCTTGGTTGCCCAGTAATAGATGGTAAAATACCATGAAATCATACCAAAATCATGTATGTCAAAGACCACAGAAATACCAAAATATGATTTTCCAAGTGCGCGGGAATACCTAAAAATAAAACCATGGCAATACCAAGTTTTGGTATTCAAGCAATGTTAAAAAATCCAGAAGACCTCAACTTGGTATTGAAATAGTTTTATTTTGAGGTATTATTTTACCCTTGGAATAACATGGTTTGGTATTGTTGTGCCCTTACACATACAAGATTTTGGTATGATTTCATGGTATTTTACCATCTATTACTGGGCAACCAAGGGCACATTTTGGTCGCTGTTATTTGCCCAAGTAATACCAAAATTTGGTATTCCCGTGTTATTTACCCCTGCTCGGGCAGGCATTTATATTTTTATATTTTTTATTGATTCAAAACCAATCTTTCAAGCGAATTTCATGGCGAGGGTTAATGGAAGCACTCAAGACAACACGAGCAAAACCTCGTGTGCGATATCTTATGCAGTAGATAGAGTTGGTTAGTAGTGCCCCAACATGGTACTACAGCTCTTGCCAGCCCAAGTCTAGCTCAGTGGTCTTAGTAGAGGTTCACTGCACATCTGTCACATCCACTCTAGTCGATGACGTTTTTGAGTGACGTTCACCCAAATTGGGCGAATCTCTATCGTTGTTTGAAAGATCTTGCTGCAGTTGCTCAAGCTAATTAAAATTGTGAAATCCAGATGTGTGATAACGAGGTGTTGTTTGTATCTCTTATCAGTACCAATTTGGAGCTTCGACGGCATGCATTCAACGTATCAACGATGATGATGATGACATCTTGTTATAAATTATGATAAATTCTGCACTTGAACTTCAAACTGTTGATTATTAGGGAATATACATACAAGTGCTACACAGTAAAAAAAATCATGGTAATATTACATCTTGGAAGGTAAATTTTTTATGTCAGAAAAATGTTTAATTTTACCACTGAAAATGTGTAGTTTTATTACATCATAAAAGAGGTTATATTCAGCCTTTCTAAATTACACCATCCAAATTTACATTTTTTTTTAAATATATTTTTTGCTATGTATGTAGTCAACTTCTGACTTTTTTAGTATTTATTGATTTTTTACTTGATGATTAAAAGCATGTAAAAAGAAAACATTTCTCCTACTAACTTCAGATTAAACAAATTATCAGATATCAACATCACAGCATGAAAAAAAATAAACAATAAACCAAGCCGGCCCCAGACACTACGGCTAATTTTCCACCAATACGCGTCAGCACCTGTGTACCAGTGGATTAAGTCCGGTGCGCATATGCGTGTGAAGTTTAAGGTTGTTTGTGTTGAGAAAGGGAAAAACACTACGCGCACGCATGTCACGGTTGAAGGGTCCGAAAGTGAGTTAATAAGATGAGATATATCTCCCCCTACTCCGTGTTGAATAACAAATCATCGCGGCATGCACACGTGGGCTGATGAGCGTGCAACCATTTCACCATAATCATCTGACGCGTCAATTCTTCGTTAAACTTATGTTAAGCATCGCCAATTATGAGCGACAAGTGAAATGGAAATGATTGATTAGAGAGACGTGTTGAACAAACCAAATTTGATGGAAATTGCATGTTCTCACTCAATAATTCAAGTTGCCGCCATAAATCAAAAATGCGTACCGTAAACCGGGGTGACTTTGATAGGATTTCAATTTGTTTTTAGAATATTTTCCAACAGGTAAGGTTTTTCTCAAGATTATTATTTTTGAAACTTGTACTGGGGTAGGCCACACAGAGTCCATGCACTATTTTGGAAAAAAAGTTTTTTCAATAGTGTTTAGAAAAATAGTTACGTTAAAAATTCTTAGTTTTAATTCCGGGGTGACTTTGATAGTCATAGTTTTTTCTTGTTAAAATCATATTTAAGATGTTCAAACATCATTTGTACGTTAAATGTACCATCACTAAAGTAGCTGATATAGTTTGTAAGAAAAAAATCAATGTTTTTGTTAAGTTAACTAAGTTTATAAACTGTTTAACAAAATACATATAAATTTTAGGTAAAATTGTTAAAAAGTCAGAATTTTGCCTGAAATTTTTTAAAACTAGTTTTGTTTATAAAATTATCGATTTATATTGCATTTTATACTGAATTCGAAGCACGAATCACAAGTTTTCACATTTTACATGAAATTTGTCGAACTGAAATTGCCTATAAATAAGGAGTTTTTTTTTTAAATTGTGTTTCAAAAATACATATTATTTATTATTTACAAACTTATTAAATCTTCTCCTAGTGGAAAATTGTCCAAAGAATCCGAAAATGCATTCCGTTTTCCGAAATCATGACACTTTTAGAAGTTTAAAATAATGACATCCATCAACATTTTCTTAACTATAGTTAACTAACTTTATAAACCTTTCAAAAATTTATGAAAAGTTCTTCTTGAGGTACTTTGAACACTTCTTTATCACGGTCAGTATGTTTCTGAACCATTCCTTACGTATTTTAATTGTGCTCTTCATTTTGCGGAAAAATCGCAAACCTATCAAAGTCACCCCGGCTATCAAAGTCACCCCGTTTTACGGTACTAATCTCCAAGAGCATTGACACAGAAATCATTAACAGTAAACAAATCGGAAATAAGTCTTACTCATCCTTTTTACAAGCGCTTTGACCTAGACGAAGCGTTATCAGGCAGTTCACGACACTGTGTTAGCTAATCACACTTTTCAATTCATCGATTCAAGTGCGTTTTATTGTTGTTCCTGGGGGACTTTGAAGTTCATACCATGTGCGGTGTGTTGCCCATCATCGCCCGACCGGGAACAGTCACTCATTGATCGAGGGGGGATTGAATTACCCCTTGTGTGTTGAAAATATGACTATAGTATTAAACATTGAATGAACACGACTTCAGAGTTGACGATATAGTATTAAAGGAACGAGATTTTGGCTTTCTAAATCTTCAACACCATAATGCACGTATCACGTTAGGTTACGAAGATTATCTTCAGTTGAATAAGGACCAACAGTTTCTGCAAACTTTACTTTATAATAATAATCTAAAAAAAATTGACCTTACTTTTATGGCTGTTTGATTTGTAACAATCAGAACGAAGAAGCCCCAGGAAGACAGATAACATGTCATGCCACGGAATTAGTGAGTAATGCCAACCGTATCGTCAACAGTCAGCAATATCAAGATAAAACGGTGGGTGAGAAACAATCGGCGCTCCGGAATCAGGGAGAGACACCACCTCCTCATGCATGTGTCATGTGGTGGTACAATATCTCGCAAAGGCTTAACGAGTATTGCAGGTGCTCTATATTGTATAGGCCGCAGAGCAATGGCGTTCGACGCTATAGTCGCAAAGGCTAGTCTTATCATCTGCTCTGGTCATATTTACTTTATTCGACGTCTGTTGACTACCAACGACCTGATAAAACAAAAACAAAAGTGGGTAATGCTGTCGGCCCGGTGCGGACGATTGGGGTTAATTCAGAGAGTTGCGACTTTGGTGGCAAAAACCATCTTGAAATCAAGTTATACAGTCCTTACTCTATTGTCCACAGTGTTCGTCAAAATTTCGAATCGAATCGCATAATCGAATCACATTTTTTTCAAACAAAATTTAGGTCTCGATACTGTCACCCAGAAAAAAAAACCCAAAGTTATGTGATTGTGTGTAATCTAAGATGGCGGACAAAATCGGACAGTAATTATTATTCGAGTAGTTACACCCAAGTGGAATTGACGAAATATTAATACTTCTTGGAGTTGTCTCCCTCAAATTGGTTCACCTAAATTCTACTAAAATACTGCAGGATTTTTGTGAGCACCTTTGGACACGCTATGTGCTGAGTAGCGAAAAGTGTAACAAGTTATGGAAATGCTCGTTAAAATCCATTAAGAACGTAAACAAATCTGTCGGATTTTTTGATAATCATCTTTTTACCTAAAACTTTAATAGAAAAAAATTCTAAAAAGTCCTGTTATTTACTGTAAAAAATGATTTCAAAATTTTTTATTTTCCATACGTGCGCATCTTTCCCCGCAAATTTCTTTTTAGAAGAATTTCAAAAATTCTTTAATGGTTAGCAAGGTAATTGGCTAGTCTAAACACTAGTTAAATGGTTTCAAAGGTTTCGTGAACCTGAAGTTTTGTAAACCTTATTTAGTAAACTTCAAATATTAGATCAAAATTGCCCAAAAGTGACTTTTCCCAATAACTTTCACAAACTTAAATTTTTTCACTTAATTTTTGTAAAAACATAAAATTTACCCAAAGACAATTCGAAAACCCAAATATAAGCTTTTTGCCCCGTACTACTCTATTTAAACCGTTTTTGCATTTTCAGATGAAATAATAATATTTACTAAAAATTTGATCGTACACTCGCCCATCCTGAACAAGATTTTTTAAAAGCGCTTAACAAAAATAACCAAAAGATAAATCATACTTTATGATCGGTGCAAGTCATCGTCAGGGACACTACTTATCTAGAAAAAAAAAATCATTTAGATGGAAATAACACAAAAACAAACTCTTAGCGTTATTTTGGCTTTCCAAATGTTATAAAAAACAAAGGATTAAAAAAAACACAATTTAATCTTGTGTCCCGTGGCGTTCACGTCGTTTTGGTGGTTATGTGACAGTAGAATTAACTAATTGCTAGTAACTATTCCTCAGATTGGAACTATTGGAAATTGTAAGATTGCCCCATATGGTCGTCTTGCTCAACTTTACCCTACAATTCGTTTTGTAGCTCAGGCTGAATATTTTGACGGTACACGTTTATGAATCATTGATTAAGATGCAGTCAAAAATGTTGACTAAAATGAAGCTATTTGATGTTAAATTATCAAATTTAATTTTCCCTACACTCATTAGTAATTTTCAACCAATTTGCGAAAAAAAAAATGGATTGAATGGATTGAAATGGACGTAGCCTAGTGCTAACGGTTCCACCCCGTAAGCGGTAGATCGGGGTTCAAATCCCGGCTCGGACCAACACAACTGGTGATCTTTTCCCTTCTGGATTTGATTGCTTAGTAAAGAGAAAGTAGTGTATCATCGAAAAGCGGGACCTTACCACGGCACCTTAGAGAGGTGGCCTATCAAATGTTAACATCAACATATTTGGTTTGAATAAAAATTTGCAAAATATTTGGTGTGAATCTAATGTTCTGTTGAGTAAGATTATTAAATTCAAACCAAATATTTCACAAATTTTGAATTTAGTATAAAGCTAACATAAATTTTATCTTGTAAACTTTTTCTATGTCAAATATTTGTATATATACCAAAAATTGTTCGGAGAACTAATAAAAACTGACAAACACCTCATTCCCAAATATTTTAAGTGCCTTCCATTTTTCAGGAGTGTTTTGTTTTGTTGTTTTGAAAAAAAAAAATATATCAAAAAAATCAAAAAACGTTATACTATGCTAAATAGCGCTTAAAAAGTGTCATATTAAATCATGAAATCTGAGAAAAAAGTTCTTTAAACTTAAGTAATTCTTTGATGAAAAGATTGAAGCCGATTGTAATCAGATAAAAAATAACATTTTTTAACTTAACGACACACTTAGATTTATTTTATCGATTAAGTTTGGATCGGTAAACCATCTGTAAACATAATCTAAAATTTACCGGAAATCGGCTGAACGGTGCACAATAATAAAAATCATGGCCAAAATTCGATATGATTTTACTGATTTCGTTTGAATCTGGTTTACCGGACTGTTTAGTAGTTGAAAACTCGGTAATCTTTACACAATTCAGTAAAAATATGAGCAATTCTCGCTGAAACCGTCCCACTAGATGCACATGTTCTCAAATCGTTACGGCAATGTTCTCATTCGATTCAGCGCACCAAAAAACCATTAAAACAACCTTCGAACCAATGAAAATGTCAGCCGTTAGCCACCTGTAAATAAAAACTTGTATTGAACTATGGATTTTTCGAAAAAATGCCCTAATTTGGAGAAATGATATCTCCCAAAATACATTACCAAACATCAAAAAGTTATGTATCGTTGGAAAGGTAATCGCGAGGGCTTTCTATCGCACTTTGAAAAACTTTTCAAAAATTATATTTTCAAGGGTAATTTCAAGGGTTTTTGAGAAACTTACTCTTAATTTTGAATATTGACCGTGTTCGCAACCACTTATCATTACGCAACCATTTTCATTCGAAAGATTGGAAGATTTTGCATAAAATCAACTTGAGAAAAGTAGTGTAATGAAATAGTTTTCGTATAGTTATTAACGGATGAAAGAAATTGGTTAAATTTCAGTTAAAAATAACCAAAGCTCAGACTTCAGAAATGAGCCTAATTTACAGTCAAAACAAAGCAGGATTGTATTTGAGCCGAATGTACAGTCATATGAGGCAAATCTGGACATATAGGATGAATAGGGACAGCTATTTGAACAATACTTTCACTCATAAGATCATATTTTTAAATTATTTATGTAAAAACATACATAAACAAACAATTTTCTAAGTTATAAGCTTTTAAGTACTCTGAAAACTAATGTCCTTACTTAGACTCGATTCGCCACATTTCACTGAAGTAATATTTTATGTACAGAATTTGTTTTGGAAAGATCTGCTTTATTTGTATAACCTCAATCATGCACAAAAAAGTGCAAATTTGAAATCAATATTTTTTGATCAAGTTAAAATTTTATGGAGCTGTTGATACCATAAAAACAAGCAAAAACTCGATTTTCGTCCAAATTGGACTACGCCCTTTCATTAGACACAAGTCAATTTACGATAAATTTACTTTAATTTGAGATTAAAAACTACCCCCAATTGAAAACTGAATGAAAAAATAACTAAAATTTAAACAAAAAAAAATATTAAAAATCCCTTTACACATGGGGCAAAGCTACGCACTTATTTTTTAGGGTAATTGCCTGGTTCTCGACATAAAAGCAATTTGAGGTGAATTCTAGTACTACGTTTTGAAAGCAAGTGATAAGGGTACCATTTGGTATATACAACGAATCAAAAATATTTTATGGTCATCGGTGACAGAATGATTATCACTAGGTGCGTACCTTTGCCCCGCTCTTCTCTATTCTATGTAAATTAAATTGGGATTCATTTAACTTTAATTTTAATATTACTCTCAATATAAAAACCAAATTTAAAATTTTCATTTGTGCAACATAAATACATTGAAAAAAGTTTTAATTGAAAAACAGACTACACTTATTAATTCCACGTCTAATTATCTTTCTAGTGAGTTCAGACTCGACATTGTACGGCGTGTGGTTTCAGAGATATCGCAGTTTGTCAATGAAGGTTTTAAACATTGTTTGCAGAAAAGTGAAACTTTGGGGTGGTGTCTAATGAAAGGGCGTAGTCCAAAATCCGAGTTTTTGCTTGTTTTTATGGTATCAACAGCTCCATAAAATTTTAACTTGATCAAAAAATATTGATTTCAAAATTGCACTTTTTTGTGCATGATTGAGGTTATACAAATAAAGCAGATCTTCCCAAAACAAATTCTGTTCATAAAATATTACTTCAGTGAAATGTGGCAAATCGAGTCTAAGTAAGGACATTAGTTTTCAGAGTACTTAAAAGCTTATAACTTAGAAAATTGTTTGTTTATGTATGTTTTTACATAAATAATTTAAAAATATGATCTTATGAGTGACTTATAACTTAGAAAATTGTTTGTTTATGTATGTTTTTACATAAATAATTTAAAAATATGATCTTATGAGTGAAAGTGTTGTTCAAATAGCTGTCCCTATTCATCCTATATGTCCAGATTTGCCTCATATGACTGTACATTCGGCTCAAATACAATCCTGCTTTGTTTTGACTGTAAATTAGGCTCATTTCTGAAGTCTGAGCTTTGGTTATTTTTAACTGAAATTTTACAGATTTCTTTCATCCGTTAATAACTATACGAAAACTATTTCATTACACTACTTTTCTCAAGTTGATTTTATGCAAAATCTTCCAATCTTTCGAATGAAAATGGTTGCGTAATGATAAGTGGTTGCGAACACGGTCAATATTCAAAATTAAGAGTAAGTTTCTCAAAAACCCTTGAAATTACCCTTGAAAAAATAATTTTTGAAAAGTTTTTCAAAGTGCGATAAAAAGCCCTCGCGATTACCTTTCCAACGATACATAACTTTTTGATGTTTGGTAATGTATTTTGGGAGATATCATTTCTCCAAATTAGGGCATTTTTTCGAAAAAATCCATAGTTCAATACAAGTTTTTATTTACAGGTGGCTAACGGCTGACATTTTCATTGGTTCGAAGGTTGTTTTAATGGTTTTTTGGTGCGCTGAATCGAATGAGAACATTGCCGTAACGATTTGAGAACATGTGCATCTAGTGGGACGGTTTCAGCGAGAATTGCTCACATCTCAGTGTGGATTTTCTTTAAATCGATCACAAACTTAGAATAGACATTAGATATCTAGATTAAATTTTCAATAGGTCTTATCTGCATAGGAAACCCATAACTCATAGGTTGTTTTAATCTAGATATTCATTCTTATACATTTTAGTTTTTTTATATTTAAATTTAAATTTAAATTAAATTTATATATTTATCATGTGTTTAGACACTGAAAAAAATGTGTTGTTCTCAATTTTGTTATAAATGTCTGTCGTGATTAAATGTTTTAAAGTGTATTTTCCATATATTGTCCCTTTATTCAAATTTTATTTAAATTAAACTAAGAAGTTATAACTAAACATTTTCTAAAAAAATAATCAAATATCAATGGCCCTTGATAAAATAATTACAAGCTCGAAACATTTCCCGATACATACCCAAAAATCTTGATCATCTGCCTCCGAAGTTGTGATGCAGCAAGCAAGGTTGAAGCAAATATTGACCTGTAATCTCCAAATCTCGGAACAACAGCTCCCTCACACGCTCGAACGAACGCACAATACACGCACTGCTATTTACAGAGATGTTACTCCCTTCGTCGCCACAATCAGGCTGTTGTTATATTTCTTTGTCGAAAAAAAAAATATTTCACACACGTCACCTTCCCCGAAAAAAAAAATCGCCGATCGCTCTTATCACACTTCTCCTCGGTTGTCGTTATTTTTGCTCGTGTCGTCGTCGTCGTCGTACAATCAATCGAACTTCAAATGCACCAATTTATTGCGCTATCAGCTTTAGTATTACTTATTTTTTAGTACCACAGGGGACTCGGTTTGCTCATTCAATTACTCACAGTGTTGGCAGATTTGAATTTTATAAATTTATTGCTTGGTTTTTTTGATGTTGCTAAAATCACTCACAAACACCTTTGAAAAAAAAAACTTCCAAGCTCGGCTGCACAGCGATTACACACACGATGGCACTTTTCTCTTCTTGCTGCAGCCGCTAAGCACTGTACTCATTTTCACCGAGGACGGAAAATGATCCAGCTGGAATCCGAAAACAAATATCACCCACGATCGGCGCGCCGACGAAAATTTCAACGAAAACAAAAAAACACTTTTTCCAAAGCTTCACTTTTCACCCCTCGACAACATGCGACGACTTTCAAAGTGCGCGGGCGCGTGGGCTTAACGAGAGAGATAGAGGGAAAAAATAAGCACGACCTAATCGTTCCAGTGTCTAACCGCAATTAAAACTTGAGCCGACTCGCGGCCCGCGGGAAACTCGAAACCGCCGCCGACGACGTCCGAGGCTGAGCTGATGAGCTCGCGAGGAGCATCCGAAAGGGCCTTCGGATCGCGATCGGAAAAAAGCTGCGACTGTGTTGAGGTAAGTAGCGAGAAGATACTTATTGTGAACAAAACCTTAAAATATTGGAAAAAAGAAATTCAATTTTCTTTTCAAAAATTAGGTAACAATCTTTCGAAATTTGAAACAAATTTCTGAATTTATGTTTTCAAATAAATAATATGCGACTTTAAAGCGTTTTCCCCTATAGTACACACTGGAAAAATACTACTTCAATAACACGCTGTACGTTGCTCGCAAACACAGCCCGGCTGGGAAAACAATCAGCTGCTTATCAGTAAATTGCAACCCGGCGATTGGTTTTTGTCTGCGGTAGACAAGATGAGAGAAGTAAGAGAGAGCTTGCGCGCGAAGGAGAGTACGTGTCTTCGTAAGTATACCCGCAGTAGTAAGTTTAGTAACTGTGTGAATCGGCAAGGTTCTCCTTCGTCTCACAAAAAGTGCCCCAACCTGCCTGTAGTCAGTGGTGCGATCGGCGAGAGGGTCTTTGAAAATGATTTAAAAAGTACGAACTGAAAATTCTAGCCAACAAAAACCGCTGTTGATATTTCCCATAGTTCGCCTCCCATAGGGACCATCCATAAACCACGTGGGCACTTTTTTGAAAACTTTGACCCCTCCCTCTCTCCCCCTTGGGACAGTTTCCATACATAACATCAATCAAACCAGGAGTCCATATGCTTGAAAGGGGAGGGCACCCAAACTTCTTTTTACTCAAAGGAACCTTGCACTCTAGGGTTCGAACTGACGACCTTTGGATGGCGAGTCCAACAGCCGGCAGCGATTCCGCCGAAGCAGGTGTGTTGTTTGTTTTGGGACAGGGAGACGACTCCCACACCTGGAATGACTTAACGGCCTAACAACAACCAAAGCCGGGACCGACGTTTTACTTTCCCATCAGATGGAAGGCTGGAGCCGATAGGAATCGAACCCATGATCATCCGCTTGCAAAACGGACAACCATTTGGCCAAGCCAGCTACGAAACATATCTTTGGACAATCGCGGACAATCACAATCAAAATGAATTTACAAATTTACAAGGGCTTTACAGCACTGCTCTATTTAATATATTTTCAAATTTTATATTTCCTCTTATGTTTTGATTTATTTGTACATCTTACATTTTAGATGTTTTTTAATTCATTCTTTTAAGTTATGCATGAGCTTTAATTTTTTTCGCTTATCTTCTTGACCACATTTAGAGCCGAGGGACAAAAACTTTCAAAATATTTACAATGGTCTTGATGCAAAAACTTCTTTTAATTAGACCATTATTTTTTAAGTTTTAGCTCTTCAAACCATTGAATTTAAAAAAAATCCGAAATCTCATAAGTAGGATTAAATCTCGATATTAAAAAATATGTTTGGATCACTCTTTGGTTTCGTTAAACTTCGTCTTAATTGTTTTTTTTTAAATTAAATATGTTTTTATTGATCTTTCTTATAATAATTACATTTCATTTACATCCTAAATGGTATGGCTAAATGCTCTTTATCTTTGTTATATTTTTCGTTTTATTATTAACTGTTCACATTCATTTATTTACTTCAAATTGTTTTACATGTTAGCATTGAATCGAATACATTTGGGTAAAAAAGAAAAAAAACACTTTAACAACTAATCCTAACTTAAAACTAAAAAAAGTAAATTCATTGAACTATTCAAAATCATTACAACGAGTAAACTACGAACTGTATTTCAAGATGAATGCTCCAAGTGTTCTTACTTGTTCCTGGCGAGTTTTGCACCCACGCAGTGTTGTTGTCATCTGAAAATGTTCAGAAGTTCTTGTTGTGAAAACAGGTCACTACTGCCTTCATCCGTTGATGCTGGTTGGATTTCCCTCGGTTGCTGGCTGAAGCCTGGAGGTGTTGTATTCTCTGCAACTTTTTGCCGCTGATTCAACGGCAATGGCTGCAGATTTGGAACCACTCGAACAGATCCCGCTCCAAGTGACGTCAAAGCAGGAAAATCCACGTCCGTGAAAGTTGGTGGTGTTTTGCGACGATTTGGTTGGTGCCTCGTCGTCGCTTGCTGCCGAATTTTCATAAACTCAGCTCGTTTTGGGCAGCTTCGATTCTTGGTAGAATGGTCGCCGCCGCAATTGAAGCATTTTGCTTCGATATTCTCGTTGATTGTTTCGCAAGCTTGAGTTTTGTGCTCACCTCCGCAGGTTGCACAACGACTCTTGATGAAACAGTTCCTTCCACCATGCCCAAACTGCAAGCAGTTCGAACACTGTGTCACGTCACGATGCACTGGACGATAACGTTCCCAAGTCACGATGATGTTGAAAATTGCCCGAACTGCTTTCAGCTCAGACGGCATTGTCGATCCTTTCTCGAGATGAACCAGGTACAGTTGATCACGATACTTGATGTCCTTGTTGTGTCTCGTCATCTAGAAGACTTCATTCACGTTCAACTTCAGAGTTTTGAGCTCTTCTTTCAGCACACTCACATCCATGTCATACAGGCCACGGAGGACCTGTTTCATGGGGCGTTTACCTGGATCGTCATGGCTGTAGTATTCAATCTTTGTGTTGTTCAGGAAATCCCGAACGTAGTTGTAATCCTTTCTGGTAGGTAGTAGAATTTTGAGTCCATCAGTACACAAGCGAATGGAAGCTCGTAAAGCACCAGATTTGATAATCCGGTCAGCCACTTTCGCACCGAATCCGATGACGATGTTTTCACAAAAATGGGTGGCAACTTTTCCCGTCGCTCAAATTCTTCCTTCTCGCTCACGTCCACAGGGAGGGTAGCGAACTGGTTTCCAGACGAATTTTGAGCGTCCTGGCTCAAACTGCCTGGCTTTGCAGGTAGCGCTTCGGCATTCTTTAGCTTCTTCAAATCTGCCGATCCTGCTGGTGAGGACTGCCTCTTTTTCTTGCCTTGAGGCATTGTTTGCACTTTTTAGCATTTTTTGGTGTGTGAGGGACGCACGTCTGACTCGCTTTTCTGCAGATCGCAGACTGAGTCCTAATTGATTATTATTGTCCCTGATCTCGAATCCGAGCCCCATTTTTCGATATCTCGTTAGGAGGTACGACCCCTTCAATTTTTGAACTTTCGAAAAAAGGCGTGGTTTCAATAAGTTGCAGCGTGAAATGAATCACATCACGGTTTGAAAAGTTTACTTTTATATAAAATTAGACGCTCAATTTGATGGCAAAATTCTGACAAAAAAAAACTTATTTTTCATATGAAAAATTTTTTTTTTGAAATTCTAAACATAACGGGGTTTGCTTGTAACTATCACGAGTTAGTTTTGAAAAAGTCAAACTTTTTATTTCTGTTTGTTCGACGACCAACTTTCTAAAAACTTTTTTTTTCCTAAATCACGATAACTCGATACGGATGTACATTAATTTTTCGTGGCGTCATCCATAAAGTATGTCACGCAAAAATTGGCCAAAATTGACCCCCCCCTCTCCCCTATGTCACATTTTGTCACGCAAGGTTGAACCCCCCCCCCCTCAAAAAAGTACGTCACATTTTGCCAGACCCCCTTTGTTTTCGATGAGATTTTTTATAGTGGGGGTGAAATTGGGTCATACAAATTTCAGCATTTTTGTATGACCCAATCTCACCCACCGGACCCAATGTCACCCCTGATGACGG